>NC_090450.1:975344050-975644050 GCF_031143425.1 Pleurodeles waltl
GGGTGGAGAGGGCCTCGAACACGCAGACGGCAGCGTGGTCGTGGGGCAGAGGCAGAAGGCAGCAGGTTGGTGCTGCGGTCGTGAGGGGCGAGTTCAGGACCTGAACCAGGTCCGAACTCGCTCACTGGCGACGCGCAGCGCCAGCCATTAAGAAGGGAGGGGGGAGGGAGGAGCAGCTGGGAGGCGGGGAGGGAGCGGCAAATGGGGGGGCGCGACCGCAGGGAAGCAGCGGCTGGGGTCGAGGAGCGCACAAGGGGCGAAAGGCACAGAAATCGGGCAAAAACAGTCACAAATGCAGGAAAAAACACAATATGGACACAATACTGGGATTAAATACGATCGGGGGAGACAGCAATCAGGGGGGCACAATGGGGCAAAAAGCGCCGGCGGCGAGGCGCAGAAAAGCGGGAAAAAAAGCTGAAAAAACAAACTTACGGGACGGCGGAAGCGGCACTCGGGTCAAGTGAGCCCACTAGCCACCAGGGATGAGGCGCAGGAGGATGCCTGCGGGTGGAGGAGGGCCTCGAACACGCAGACGGCAGCGTGGTCGTGGGGCAGAGGCAGAAGGCAGCAGGTTGGTGCTGCGGTCGTGAGGGGCGAGTTCAGGACCTGAACCAGGTCCGAACTCGCTCACTGGCGACGCGCAGCGCCAGCCATTAAGAAGGGAGGGGGGAGGGAGGAGCAGCTGGGAGGCGGGAGGCGGGAGGGAGCGGCAAATGGGGGGGCGCGAGGGGGGCGGGGCCGCAGGGAAGCAGCGGCTGGGGTCGAGGAGCGCACAAGGGGCGAAAGGCACAGAAATCGGGCAAAAACAGTCACAATTGCAGGAAAAAACACAATATGGACACAATACTGGGATTAATACGATCGGGGAGACAGCAATCAGGGGGGCACAATGGGGCAAAAAGCGCCGGCGGCGAGGCGCAGAAAAGCGGAAAAAAAGCTGAAAAAACAAACTTACGGGACGGCGGGAAGCGGCACTCAGGTCAAGTGAGCCCACTAGCCACCAGGGATGAGGCGCAGGAGGATGCCTGCGGGTGGAGGAGGGCCTCGAACACGCAGACGGCAGCGTGGTCGTGGGGCAGAGGCAGAAGGCAGCAGGTTGGTGCTGCGGTCGTGAGGGGCGAGTTCAGGGACCTGAACCAGGTCCGAACTCGCTCACTGGCGACGCGCAGCGCCAGCCATTAGAAGGGAGGGGGGAGGGAGGAGCAGCTGGGAGGCGGGAGGCGGGAGGGAGCGGCAAATGGGGGCGCGAGGGGGGCGGGGCCGCAGGGAAGCAGCGGCTGGGGTCGAGGAGCGCACAAGGGGCGAAAGGCACAGAAATCGGGCAAAAACAGTCACAAATGCAGGAAAAAACACATATGGACACAATACTGGGATTAAATACGATCGGGGAGACAGCAATCAGGGGGGCACAATGGGGCAAAAAGCGCCGGGCGGCGAGGCGCAGAAAATCGGAAAAAAAGCTGAAAAAACAAACTTACGGGACGGCGGAAGCGGCACTCGGGTCAAGTGAGCCACTAGCCACCAGGGATGAGGGCGCAGGAGGATGCCTGCGGGTGGAGGAGGGCCTCGAACACGCAGACGGCAGCGTGGTCGTGGGGCAGAGGCAGAAGGCAGCAGGTTGGTGCTGCGGTCGTGAGGGGCGAGTTCAGGACCTGAACCAGGTCCGAACTCGCTCACTGGCGACGCGCAGCGCCAGCCATTAAGAAGGGAGGGGGGAGGGAGGAGCAGCTGGGAGGCGGGAGGGCGGGAGGGAGCGGCAAATGGGGGGCGCGAGGGGGGCGGGGCCGCAGGGAAGCAGCGGCTGGGGTCGAGGAGCGCACAAGGGGCGAAAGGCACAGAAATCTGGCAAAAACAGTCACAAATGCAGGAAAAAACACAATATGGACACAATACTAGGATTAAATACGATCGGGGAGACAGCAATCAGGGGGGCACAATGGGGCAAAAAGCGCCGGCGGCGAGGCGCAGAAAAGCGGAAAAAAAGCTGAAAAACAAACTTACGGGACGGCGGAAGCGGCACTCGGGTCAAGTGAGCCCACTAGCCACCAGGGATGAGGCGCAGGAGGATGCCTGCGGGTGGAGGAGGGCCTCGAACACGCAGACGGCAGCGTGGTCGTGGGGCAGAGGCAGAAGGCAGCAGGTTGGTGCTGCGGTCGTGAGGGGCGAGTTCAGGACCTGAACCAGGTCCGAACTCGCTCACTGGCGACGCGCAGCGCCAGCCATTAAGAAGGAGGGGGGGAGGGAGGAGCAGCTGGGAGGCGGGAGGGGGAGCGGCAAATGGGGGCGCGAGGGGGGCGGGCCGCAGGGAAGCAGCGGCTGGGGTCGAGGAGCGCACAAGGGGCGAAAGGCACAGAAATCGGGCAAAAACAGTCACAAATGCAGGAAAAAACACAATATGGACACAATACTGGGATTAAATACGATCGGGGAGACAGCAATCAGGGGGGCACAATGGGGCAAAAAGCGCCGGCGGCGAGGTGCAGAAAAGCGGGAAAAAAGCTGAAAAAACAAACTTACGGGACGGCGGAAGCGGCACTCGGGTCAAGTGAGCCCACTAGCCACCAGGGATGAGGCGCAGGAGGATGCCTGCGGGTGGAGGAGGGCCTCGAACACGCAGACGGCAGCGTGGTCGTGGGGCAGAGGCAGAAGGCAGCAGGTTGGTGCTGCGGTCGTGAGGGGCGAGTTCAGGACCTGAACCAGGTCCGAACTCGCTCACTGGCGACGCGCAGCGCCAGCCATTAAGAAGGGAGGGGGGGAGGGAGGAGCAGCTGGGAGGCGGGAGGCGGGAGGGAGCGGCAAATGGGGGGCGCGAGGGGGGGCGGGGCCGCAGGGAAGCAGCGGCTGGGGTCGAGGAGCGCACAAGGGGCGAAAGGCACAGAAATCGGGCAAAAACAGTCACAAATGCAGGAAAAAACACAATATGGACACAATACTGGGATTAAATACGATCGGGGAGACAGCAATCAGGGGGGCACAATGGGGCAAAAAGCGCCGGCGGCGAGGCGCAGAAAAGCGGAAAAAAGCTGAAAAAACAAACTTACGGGACGGCGGAAGCGGCACTCGGGTCAAGTGAGCCCACTAGCCACCAGGGATGAGGCGCAGGAGGATGCCTGCGGGTGGAGGAGGGCCTCGAACACGCAGACGGCAGCGTGGTCGTGGGGCAGAGGCAGAAGGCAGGCAGGTTGGTGCTGCGGTCGTGAGGGGCGAGTTCAGGACCTGAACCAGGTCCGAACTCGCTCACTGGCGACGCGCAGCGCCAGCCATTAAGAAGGGAGGGGGGAGGGAGGAGCAGCTGGGAGGCGGGAGGCGGGAGGGAGCGGCAAATGGGGGGCGCGAGGGGGTCGGGGCCGCAGGGGAAGCAGCGGCTGGGGTCGAGGAGCGCCACAAGGGGCGAAAGGCACAGAAATCGGGCAAAAAACAGTCACAAATGCAGGAAAAAACACAATATGGACACAATACTGGGATTAAATACGATCGGGGAGACAGCAATCAGGGGGGGCACAATGGGGCAAAAAGCGCCGGCGGCGAGGCGCAGAAAAGCGGAAAAAAAAGCTGAAAAAAACAAACTTACGGGACGGCGGAAGCGGGCACTCGGGTCAAGTGAGCCCACTAGCCACCAGGGATGAGGCGCAGGAGGATGCCTGCGGGTGGAGGAGGGCCTCGAACACGCAGACGGCAGCGTGGTCGTGGGGCAGAGGCAGAAGGCAGCAGGTTGGTGCTGCGGTTGTGAGGGGCGAGTTCAGGACCTGAACCAGGTCCGAACTCGCTCACTGGCGACGCGCAGCGCCAGCCATTAAGAAGGGAGGGGGGAGGGAGGAGCAGCTGGGAGGCGGGAGGGAGCGGCATATGGGGGCGCGAGGGGGGCGGGGCCGCAGGGAAGCAGCGGCTGGGGTTCGAGGAGCGCACAAGGGGCGGAAAGGCATAGAAATCGGGCAAAAACAGTCACAAATGCAGGAAAAAAACACAATATGGACACAATACTGGGATTAAATACGATCGGGGAGACAGCAATCAGGGGGGCACAATGGGGCAAAAAGCGCCGGCGGCGAGGCGCAGGAAAAGCGGAAAAAAGCTGAAAAAACAAACTTACGGGACGGCGGAAGCGGCACTCGGGTCAAGTGAGCCCACTAGCCACCAGGGATGAGGCGCAGGAGGATGCCTGCGGGTGGAGGAGGGCCTCGAACACGCAGACGGCAGCGTGGTCGTGGGGCAGAGGCAGAAGGCAGCAGGTTGGTGCTGCGGTCAGTGAGGGGCGAGTTCAGGACCTGAACCAGGTCCGAACTCGCTCACTGGCGACGCGCAGCGCCAGCCCATTAAGAAGGGAGGGGGGAGGGAGGAGCAGCTGGGAGGCGGGAGGCGGGAGGGAGCGGCAAATGGGGGGGCGCGAGGGGGGCGGGGCCGCAGGGAAGCAGCGGCTGGGGTCGAGGAGCGCACAAGGGGCGAAAAGGCACAGAAATCGGGCAAAAACAGTCACAAATGCAGGAAAAAACACAATATGGACACAATACTGGGATTAAATACGATCGGGGAGACAGCAATCAGGGGGGCACAATTGGGGCAAAAAGCGCCGGCGGCGAGGCGCAGAAAAGCTGAAAAAAGCTGAAAAAAGCTGAAAAAACAAACTTACGGGACGGCGGAAGCGGCACTCGGGTCAAGTGAGCCCACTAGCCACCAGGGATGAGGCGCAGGAGGATGCCTGCGGGTGGAGGAGGGCCTCGAACACCGCAGACGGCAGCGTGGTCGTGGGGCAGAGGCAGAAGGCAGCAGGTTGGTGCTGCGGTCGTGAGGGGCGAGTTCAGGACCTGAACCAGGTCCGAACTCGCTCACTGGCGACGCGCAGCGCCAGCCATTAAGAAGGGAGGGGGGAGGGAGGAGCAGCTGGGAGGCGGGAGGCGGGAGGGAGCGGCAAATGGGGGCGCGAGGGGGGGCGGGGCCGCAGGGAAGCAGCGGCTGGGGGTCGAGGAGCGCACAAGGGGGCGAAAGGCACAGAAATCGGGCAAAAAACAGTCACAAATGCAGGAAAAAACACAATATGGACACAATACTGGGATTAAATACGATCGGGGGAGACAGCAATCAGGGGGGCACAATGGGGCAAAAAGCGCCGGCGGCGAGGCGCAGAAAAGCTGAAAAAAGCTGAAAAAACAAACTTACGGGACGGCGGAAGCGGCACTCAGGTCAAGTGAGCCCACTAGCCACCAGGGATGAGGCGCAGGAGGATGCCTGCGGGTGGAGGAGGGCCTCGAACACGCAGACGGCAGCGTGGTCGTGGGGCAGAGGCAGAAGGCAGCAGGTTGGTGCTGCGGTCGTGAGGGGCGAGTTCAGGACCTGAACCAGGTCCGAACTCGCTCACTGGCGACGCGCAGCGCCAGCCATTAAGAAGGGAGGGGGGAGGGAGGAGCAGCTGGGAGGCGGGGAGGAGCGGCAAATGGGGGGCGCGAGGGGGGGCGGGGCCGCAGTGAAGCAGCGGCTGGGGTCGAGGAGCGCACAAGGGGCGAAAGGCACAGAAATCGGGCAAAAACAGTCACAAATGCAGGAAAAAACACAATATGGACACAATACTGGGATTAAATACGATCGGGGAGACAGCAATCAGGGGGGCACAATGGGGCAAAAAGCGCCGGCGGCGAGGCGCAGAAAAGCTGAAAAAAAGCTGAAAAAACAAACTTACGGGACGGCGGAAGCGGCACTCGGGTCAAGTGAGCCCACTAGCCACCAGGGATGAGGCGCAGGAGGATGCCTGCGGGTGGAGGAGGGCCTCGAACACGCAGACGGCAGCGTGGTCGTGGGGCAGAGGCAGAAGGCAGCAGGTTGGTGCTGCGGTCGTGAGGGGCGAGTTCAGGACCTGAACCAGGTCCGAACTCGCTCACTGGCGACGCGCAGCGCCAGCCATTAAGAAGGGAGGGGGGAGGGAGGAGCAGCTGGGAGGCGGGGAGGCGGGAGGGAGCGGCAAATGGGGGCGCGAGGGGGGGCGGGCCGCAGGGAAGCAGCGGCTGGGGTCGAGGAGCGCACAAGGGGCGAAAGGCACAGAAATCGGGCAAAAACAGTCACAAATGCAGGAAAAAACACAATATGGACACAATACTGGGATTAAATACGATCGGGGAGACAGCAATCAGGGGGGCACAATGGGGCAAAAAGCGCCGGCGGCGAGGCGCAGAAAAGCGGAAAAAAGCTGAAAAAACAAACTTACGGGACGGCGGAAGTGGCACTCGGGTCAAGTGAGCCCACTAGCCACCAGGGATGAGGCGCAGGAGGATGCCTGCGGGTGGAGGAGGGCCTCGAACACGCAGACGGCAGCGTGGTCGTGGGGCAGAGGCAGAAGGCAGCAGGTTGGTGCTGCGGTCGTGAGGGGCGAGTTCAGGACCTGAACCAGGTCCGAACTCGCTCACTGGCGACGCGCAGCGCCAGCCATTAAGAAGGGAGGGGGGAGGGAGGAGCAGCTGGGAGGCGGGAGGGAGCGGCAAATGGGGGGCGCGAGGGGGGCGGGGCCGCAGGGAAGCAGCGGCTGGGGTCGAGGAGCGCACAAGGGGCGAAAGGCACAGAAATCGGGCAAAAACAGTCACAAATGCAGGAAAAAACACAATATGGACACAATACTGGGATTAAATACGATCGGGGAGACAGCAATCAGGGGGGCACAATGGGGCAAAAAGCGCCGGCGGCGAGGTGCAGAAAAGCTGAAAAAAGCTGAAAAAACAAACTTACGGGACGGCGGAAGCGGCACTCGGGTCAAGTGAGCCCACTAGCCACCAGGGATGAGGCGCAGGAGGATGCCTGCGGGTGGAGGAGGGCCTCGAACACGCAGACGGCAGCGTGGTCATGGGGGCAGAGGCAGAAGGCAGCAGGTTGGTGCTGCGGTCGTGAGGGGCGAGTTCAGGACCTGAACCAGGTCCGAACTCGCTCACTGGCGACGCGCAGCGCCAGCCATTAAGAAGGGAGGGGGGGAGGGAGGAGCAGCTGGGAGGCGGGGAGGCGGGAGGGAGCGGCAAATGGGGGGCGCGAGGGGGGCGGGCCGCAGGGAAGCAGCGGCTGGGGTCGAGGAGCGCACAAGGGGCGAAAGGCACAGAAATCGGGCAAAAACAGTCACAAATGCAGGAAAAAACACAATATGGACACAATACTGGGATTAAATACGATCGGGGAGACAGCAATCAGGGGGGCACAATGGGGCAAAAAGCGCCGGCGGCGAGGCGCAGAAAAGCGGAAAAAAGCTGAAAAAACAAACTTACGGGACGGCGGAAGCGGCACTCGGGTCAAGTGAGCCCACTAGCCACCAGGGATGAGGCGCAGGAGGATGCCTGCGGGTGGAGGAGGGCCTCGAACACGCAGACGGCAGCGTGGTCGTGGGGCAGAGGCAGAAGGCAGCAGGTTGGTGCTGCGGTCGTGAGGGGCGAGTTCAGGACCTGAACCAGGTCCGAACTCGCTCACTGGCGACGCGCAGCGCCAGCCATTAAGAAGGGAGGGGGGAGGGAGGAGCAGCTGGGAGGCGGGAGGCGGGAGGGAGCGGCAAATGGGGGGCGCGAGGGGGGCGGGCCGCAGGGAAGCAGCGGCTGGGGTCGAGGAGCGCACAAGGGCGAAAGGCACAGAAATCGGGCAAAAACAGTCACAAATGCCAGGAAAAAACACAATATGGACACAATACTGGGATTAAATACGATCGGGGGAGACAGCAATCAGGGGGGCACAATGGGGCAAAAAGCGCCGGCGGCGAGGCGCAGAAAAGCGGAAAAAAGCTGAAAAAACAAACTTACGGGGACGGGCGGAAGCGGCACTCGGGTCAAGTGAGCCCACTAGCCACCAGGGATGAGGCGCAGGAGGATGCCTGCGGGTGGAGGAGGGCCTCGAACACGCAGACGGCAGCGTGGTTGTGGGGCAGAGGCAGAAGGCAGCAGGTTGGTGCTGCGGTCGTGAGGGGCGAGTTCAGGACCTGAACCAGGTCCGAACTCGCTCACTGGCGACGCGCAGCGCCAGCCATTAAGAAGGGAGGGGGGAGGGGGGAGGGAGGAGCAGCTGGGAGGCGGGAGGCGGGAGGGAGCGGCAAATGGGGGGCGCGAGGGGGGCGGGGCCGCAGGGAAGCAGCGGCTGGGGTCGAGGAGCGCACAAGGGGCGAAAGGCACAGAAATCGGGCAAAAACAGTCACAAATGCAGGAAAAAACACAATATGGACACAATACTGGGATTAAATAAGATCGGGGAGACAGCAATCAGGGGGGCACAATGGGGCAAAAAGCGCCGGCGGCGAGGCGCAGAAAAGCGGAAAAAAAGCTGAAAAAAACAAACTTACGGGACGGCGGAAGCGGCACTCGGGTCAAGTGAGCCCACTAGCCACCAGGGATGAGGCGCAGGAGGATGCCCTGCGGGTGGAGGAGGGCCTCGAACACGCAGACGGCAGCGTGGTCGTGGGGCAGAGGCAGAAGGCAGCAGGTTGGTGCTGCGGTCGTGAGGGGCGAGTTCAGGACCTGAACCAGGTCCGAACTCGCTCACTGGCGACGCGCAGCGCCAGCCATTAAGAAGGGAGGGGGGAGGGAGGAGCAGCTGGGAGGCGGGAGGCGGGAGGGAGCGGCAAATGGGGGGGCGCGAGGGGGGCGGGCCGCAGGGAAGCAGCGGCTGGGGTCGAGGAGCGCACAAGGGGCGAAAGGCACAGAAATCGGGCAAAAAACAGTCACAAATGCAGGAAAAAACACAATATGGACACAATACTGGGATTAAATACGATCGGGGAGACAGCAATCAGGGGGGCACAATGGGGCAAAAAGCGGCCGGCGGCGAGGCGCAGAAAAGCGGAAAAAAAGCTGAAAAAACAAACTTACGGGACGGCGGAAGCGGCACTCGGGTCAAGTGAGCCCACTAGCCACCAGGGATGAGGCGCAGGAGGATGCCTGCGGGTGGAGGAGGGCCTCGAACACGCAGACGGCAGCGTGGTCGTGGGGCAGAGGCAGAAGGCAGCAGGTTGGTGCTGCGGTCGTGAGGGGCGAGTTCAGGACCTGAACCAGGTCCGAACTCGCTCACTGGCGACGCGCAGCGCCAGCCATTAAGAAGGGAGGGGGGAGGGAGGAGCAGCTGGGAGGCGGGAGGCGGGAGGGAGCGGCAAATGGGGGCGCGAGGGGGGGCGGGGCCGCAGGGAAGCAGCGGCTGGGGTCGAGGAGCGCACAAGGGGCGAAAGGCACAGAAATCGGGCAAAAACAGTCACAAATGCAGGAAAAAACACAATATGGACACAATACTGGGATTAAATACGATCGGGGAGACAGCAATCAGGGGGGCACAATGGGGCAAAAAGCGCCGGCGGCGAGGCGCAGAAAAGCGGAAAAAAGCTGAAAAAACAAACTTACGGGACGGCGGAAGCGGCACTCGGGTCAAGTGAGCCCACTAGCCACCAGGGATGAGGCGCAGGAGGATGCCTGCGGGTGGAGGAGGGCCTCGAACACGCAGACGGCAGCGTGGTCGTGGGGGCAGAGGCAGAAGGCAGCAGGTTGGTGCTGCGGTCGTGAGGGGCGAGTTCAGGACCTGAACCAGGTCCGAACTCGCTCACTGGCGACGCGCAGCGCCAGCCATTAAGAAGGGAGGGGGGAGGGAGGAGCAGCTGGGAGGCGGGAGGCGGGAGGGAGCGGCAAATGGGGGCGCGAGGGGGCGGGGGCCGCAGGGAAGCAGCGGCTGGGGTCGAGGAGCGCACAAGGGGCGAAAGGCACAGAAATCGGGCAAAAACAGTCACAAATGCAGGAAAAAACACAATATGGACACAATACTGGGATTAAATACGATCGGGGAGATAGCAATCAGGGGGGCACAATGGGGCAAAAAGCGCCGGCGGCGAGGCGCAGAAAAGCGGAAAAAAGCTGAAAAAACAAACTTACGGGACGGCGGAAGCGGCACTCGGGTCAAGTGAGCCCACTAGCCACCAGGGATGAGGCGCAGGAGGATGCCTGCGGGTGGAGGAGGGCCTCGAACACGCAGACGGCAGCGTGGTCGTGGGGCAGAGGCAGAAGGCAGCAGGTTGGTGCTGCGGTCGTGAGGGGCGAGTTCAGGACCTGAACCAGGTCCGAACTCGCTCACTGGCGACGCGCAGCGCCAGCCATTAAGAAGGGAGGGGGGGAGGGAGGAGCAGCTGGGAGGCGGGAGGCGGGAGGGAGCGGCAAATGGGGGCTCGAGGGGGGCGGGGCCGCAGGGAAGCAGCGGCTGGGGTCGAGGAGCGCACAAGGGGCGAAAGGCACAGAAATCGGGCAAAAACAGTCACAAATGCAGGAAAAAACACAATATGGACACAATACTGGGATTAAATACGATCGGGGAGACAGCAATCAGGGGGGCACAATGGGGGAAAAAAGCGCCGGCGGCGAGGCGCAGAAAAGCGGAAAAAAAGCTGAAAAAACAAACTTACGGGACGGCGGAAGCGGCACTCGGGTCAAGTGAGCCCACTAGCCACCAGGGATGAGGCGCAGGAGGATGCCTGCGGGTGGAGGAGGGCCTCGAACACGCAGACGGCAGCGTGGTCGTGGGGCAGAGGCAGAAGGCAGCAGGTTGGTGCTGCGGTCGTGAGGGGCGAGTTCAGGACCTGAACCAGGTCCGAACTCGCTCACTGGCGACGCGCAGCGCCAGCCATTAAGAAGGGAGGGGGGAGGGAGGAGCAGCTGGGAGGCGGGAGGCGGGAGGGAGCGGCAAATGGGGGGCGCGAGGGGGGGTGGGGCCGCAGGGAAGCAGCGGCTGGGGTCGAGGAGCGCACAAGGGGCGAATGGCACAGAAATCGGGCAAAAAACAGTCACAAATGCAGGAAAAAACACAATATGGACACAATACTGGGATTAAATACGATCGGGGAGACAGCAATCAGGGGGGCACAATGGGGCAAAAAGCGCCGGCGGCGAGGCGCAGAAAAGCGGAAAAAAGCTGAAAAAACAAACTTACGGGACGGCGGAAGCGGCACTCGGGTCAAGTGAGCCCACTAGCCACCAGGGATGAGGCGCAGGAGGATGCCTGCGGGTGGAGGAGGGCCTCGAACACGCAGACGGCAGCGTGGTCGTGGGGCAGAGGCAGAAGGCAGCAGGTTGGTGCTGCGGTCGTGAGGGGCGAGTTCAGGACCTGAACCAGGTCCGAACTCGCTCACTGGCGACGCGCAGCGCCAGCCATTAAGAAGGGAGGGGGGAGGGAGGAGCAGCTGGGAGGCGGGAGGCGGGAGGGAGCGGCAAATGGGGGGCGCGAGGGGGGCGGGGCCGCAGGGAAGCAGCGGCTGGGGTCGAGGAGCGCACAAGGGGCGAAAGGCACAGAAATCGGGCAAAAACAGTCACAAATGCAGGAAAAAACACAATATGGACACAATACTGGGATTAAATACGATCGGGGAGACAGCAATCAGGGGGGCACAATGGGGCAAAAAGCGCCGGCGGCGAGGCGCAGAAAAGCGGAAAAAAGCTGAAAAAACAAACTTACGGGACGGCGGAAGCGGCACTCGGGTCAAGTGAGCCCACTAGCCACCAGGGATGAGGCGCAGGAGGATGCCTGCGGGTGGAGGAGGGCCTCGAACACGCAGACGGCAGCGTGGTCGTGGGGCAGAGGCAGAAGGCAGCAGGTTGGTGCTGCGGTCGTGAGGGGCGAGTTCAGGACCTGAACCAGGTCCGAACTCGCTCACTGGCGACGCGCAGCGCCAGCCATTAAGAAGGGAGGGGGGAGGGAGGAGCAGCTGGGAGGCGGGAGGCGGGAGGGAGCGGCAAATGGGGGCGCGAGGGGGGCGGGGCCGCAGGGAAGCAGCGGCTGGGGTCGAGGAGCGCACAAGGGGCGAAAGGCACAGAAATCGGGCAAAAACAGTCACAAATGCAGGAAAAAACACAATATGGACACAATACTGGGATTAAATACGATCGGGGAGACAGCAATCAGGGGGGCACAATGGGGCAAAAAGCGCCGGCGGCGAGGCGCAGAAAAGCGGAAAAAAGCTGAAAAAACAAACTTACGGGACGGCGGAAGCGGCACTCGGGTCAAGTGAGCCCACTAGCCACCAGGGATGAGGCGCAGGAGGATGCCTGCGGGTGGAGGAGGGCCTCGAACACGCAGACGGCAGCGTGGTCGTGGGGCAGAGGCAGAAGGCAGCAGGTTGGTGCTGCGGTCGTGAGGGGCGAGTTCAGGACCTGAACCAGGTCCGAACTCGCTCACTGGCGACGCGCAGCGCCAGCCATTAAGAAGGGAGGGGGGAGGGAGGAGCAGCTGGGAGGCGGGAGGCGGGAGGGAGCGGCAAATGGGGGCGCGAGGGGGGCGGGGCCGCAGGGAAGCAGCGGCTGGGGTCGAGGAGCGCACAAGGGGCGAAAGGCACAGAAATCGGGCAAAAACAGTCACAAATGCAGGAAAAAACACAATATGGACACAATACTGGGA
The DNA here is from genome assembly GCF_031143425.1 of Pleurodeles waltl. Classification (NCBI taxonomy): domain Eukaryota; kingdom Metazoa; phylum Chordata; class Amphibia; order Caudata; family Salamandridae; genus Pleurodeles; species Pleurodeles waltl. Next base: position 975,356,420 of record NC_090450.1, read on the forward strand.
TTAAATACGATCGGGGAGACAGCAATCAGGGGGGCACAATGGGGCAAAAAGCGCCGGCGGCGAGGCGCAGAAAAGCGGAAAAAAGCTGAAAAAACAAACTTACGGGACGGCGGAAGCGGCACTCGGGTCAAGTGAGCCCACTAGCCACCAGGGATGAGGCGCAGGAGGATGCCTGCGGGTGGAGGAGGGCCTCGAACACGCAGACGGCAGCGTGGTCGTGGGGCAGAGGCAGAAGGCAGCAGGTTGGTGCTGCGGTCGTGAGGGGCGAGTTCAGGACCTGAACCAGGTCCGAACTCGCTCACTGGCGACGCGCAGCGCCAGCCATTAAGAAGGGAGGGGGGAGGGAGGAGCAGCTGGGAGGCGGGAGGGAGCGGCAAATGGGGGGGCGCGAGGGGGGCGGGGCCGCAGGGAAGCAGCGGCTGGGGTCGAGGAGCGCACAAGGGGCGAAAGGCACAGAAATCGGGCAAAAACTGTCACAAATGCAGGAAAAAACACAATATGGACACAATACTGGGATTAAATACGATCGGGGAGACAGCAATCAGGGGGGCACAATGGGGCAAAAAGCGCCGGCGGCGAGGCGCAGAAAAGCGGAAAAAAGCTGAAAAAACAAACTTACGGGACGGCGGAAGCGGCACTCGGGTCAAGTGAGCCCACTAGCCACCAGGGATGAGGCGCAGGAGGATGCCTGCGGGTGGAGGAGGGCCTCGAACACGCAGACGGCAGCGTGGTCATGGGGCAGAGGCAGAAGGCAGCAGGTTGGTGCTGCGGTCGTGAGGGGCGAGTTCAGGACCTGAACCAGGTCCGAACTCGCTCACTGGCGACGCGCAGCGCCAGCCATTAAGAAGGGAGGGGGGAGGGAGGAGCAGCTGGGAGGCGGGAGGGAGCGGCAAATGGGGGCGCGAGGGGGGCGGGGCCGCAGGGAAGCAGCGGCTGGGGTCGAGGAGCGCACAAGGGGCGAAAGGCACAGAAATCGGGCAAAAACAGTCACAAATGCAGGAAAAAACACAATATGGACACAATACTGGGATTAAATACGATCGGGGAGACAGCAATCAGGGGGGCACAATGGGGCAAAAAGCGCCGGCGGCGAGGCGCAGAAAAGCGGAAAAAAGCTGAAAAAACAAACTTACGGGACGGCGGAAGCGGCACTCGGGTCAAGTGAGCCCACTAGCCACCAGGGATGAGGCGCAGGAGGATGCCTGCGGGTGGAGGAGGGCCTCGAACACGCAGACGGCAGCGTGGTCGTGGGGCAGAGGCAGAAGGCAGCAGGTTGGTGCTGCGGTCGTGAGGGGCGAGTTCAGGACCTGAACCAGGTCCGAACTCGCTCACTGGCGACGCGCAGCGCCAGCCATTAAGAAGGGAGGGGGGAGGGAGGAGCAGCTGGGAGGCGGGAGGCGGGAGGGAGCGGCAAATGGGGGCGCGAGGGGGGCGGGGCCGCAGGGAAGCAGCGGCTGGGGTCGAGGAGCGCACAAGGGGCGAAAGGCACAGAAATCGGGCAAAAACAGTCACAAATGCAGGAAAAAACACAATATGGACACAATACTGGGATTAAATACGATCGGGGAGACAGCAATCAGGGGGGCACAATGGGGCAAAAAGCGCCGGCGGCGAGGCGCAGAAAAGCGGAAAAAAGCTGAAAAAACAAACTTACGGGACGGCAGAAGCGGCACTCGGGTCAAGTGAGCCCACTAGCCACCAGGGATGAGGCGCAGGAGGATGCCTGCGGGTGGAGGAGGGCCTCGAACACGCAGACGGCAGCGTGGTCGTGGGGCAGAGGCAGAAGGCAGCAGGTTGGTGCTGCGGTCGTGAGGGGCGAGTTCAGGACCTGAACCAGGTCCGAACTCGCTCACTGGCGACGCGCAGCGCCAGCCATTAAGAAGGGAGGGGGGAGGGAGGAGCAGCTGGGAGGCGGGAGGGAGCGGCAAATGGGGGCGCAAGGGGGGCGGGGCCGCAGGGAAGCAGCGGCTGGGGTCGAGGAGCGCACAAGGGGCGAAAGGCACAGAAATCGGGCAAAAACAGTCACAAATGCAGGAAAAAACACAATATGGACACAATACTGGGATTAAATACGATCGGGGAGACAGCAATCAGGGGGGCACAATGGGGCAAAAAGCGCCGGCGGCGAGGCGCAGAAAAGCGGAAAAAAGCTGAAAAAACAAACTTACGGGACGGCGGAAGCGGCACTCGGGTCAAGTGAGCCCACTAGCCACCAGGGATGAGGCGCAGGAGGATGCCTGCGGGTGGAGGAGGGCCTCGAACACGCAGACGGCAGCGTGGTCGTGGGGCAGAGGCAGAAGGCAGCAGGTTGGTGCTGCGGTCGTGAGGGGCGAGTTCAGGACCTGAACCAGGTCCGAACTCGCTCACTGGCGACGCGCAGCGCCAGCCATTAAGAAGGGAGGGGGGAGGGAGGAGCAGCTGGGAGGCGGGAGGCGGGAGGGAGCGGCAAATGGGGGCGCGAGGGGGGCGGGGCTGCAGGGAAGCAGCGGCTGGGGTCGAGGAGCGCACAAGGGGCGAAAGGCACAGAAATCGGGCAAAAACAGTCACAAATGCAGGAAAAAACACAATATGGACACAATACTGGGATTAAATACGATCGGGGAGACAGCAATCAGGGGGGCACAATGGGGCAAAAAGCGCCGGCGGCGAGGCGCAGAAAAGCGGAAAAAAGCTGAAAAAACAAACTTACGGGACGGCGGAAGCGGCACTCGGGTCAAGTGAGCCCACTAGCCACCAGGGATGAGGCGCAGGAGGATGCCTGCGGGTGGAGGAGGGCCTCGAACACGCAGACGGCAGCGTGGTCGTGGGGCAGAGGCAGAAGGCAGCAGGTTGGTGCTGCGGTCGTGAGGGGCGAGTTCAGGACCTGAACCAGGTCCGAACTCGCTCACTGGCGACGCGCAGCGCCAGCCATTAAGAAGGGAGGGGGGAGGGAGGAGCAGCTGGGAGGCGGGAGGCGGGAGGGAGCGGCAAATGGGGGCGCGAGGGGGGCGGGCCGCAGGGAAGCAGCGGCTGGGGTCGAGGAGCGCACAAGGGGCGAAAGGCACAGAAATCGGGCAAAAACAGTCACAAATGCAGGAAAAAACACAATATGGACACAATACTGGGATTAAATACGATCGGGGAGACAGCAATCAGGGGGGCACAATGGGGCAAAAAGCGCCGGCGGCGAGGCGCAGAAAAGCGGAAAAAAGCTGAAAAAACAAACTTACGGGACGGCGGAAGCGGCACTCGGGTCAAGTGAGCCCACTAGCCACCAGGGATGAGGCGCAGGAGGATGCCTGCGGGTGGAGGAGGGCCTCGAACACGCAGACGGCAGCGTGGTCGTGGGGCAGAGGCAGAAGGCAGCAGGTTGGTGCTGCGGTCGTGAGGGGCGAGTTCAGGACCCGAACCAGGTCCGAACTCGCTCACTGGCGACGCGCAGCGCCAGCCATTAAGAAGGGAGGGGGGAGGGAGGAGCAGCTGGGAGGCGGGAGGCGGGAGGGAGCGGCAAATGGGGGCGCGAGGGGGGCGGGGCCGCAGGGAAGCAGCGGCTGGGGTCGAGGAGCGCACAAGGGGCGAAAGGCACAGAAATCGGGCAAAAACAGTCACAAATGCAGGAAAAAACACAATATGGACACAATACTGGGATTAAATACGATCGGGGAGACAGCAATCAGGGGGGCACAATGGGGCAAAAAGCGCCGGCGGCGAGGCGCAGAAAAGCGGAAAAAAGCTGAAAAAACAAACTTACGGGACGGCGGAAGCGGCACTCGGGTCAAGTGAGCCCACTAGCCACCAGGGATGAGGCGCAGGAGGATGCCTGCGGGTGGAGGAGGGCCTCGAACACGCAGACGGCAGCGTGGTCGTGGGGCAGAGGCAGAAGGCAGCAGGTTGGTGCTGCGGTCGTGAGGGGCGAGTTCAGGACCTGAACCAGGTCCGAACTCGCTCACTGGCGACGCGCAGCGCCAGCCATTAAGAAGGGAGGGGGGAGGGAGGAGCAGCTGGGAGGCGGGAGGCGGGAGGGAGCAGCAAATGGGGGCGCGAGGGGGGCGGGGCCGCAGGGAAGCAGCGGCTGGGGTCGAGGAGCGCACAAGGGGCGAAAGGCACTGAAATCGGGCAAAAACAGTCACAAATGCAGGAAAAAACACAATATGGACACAATACTGGGATTAAATACGATCGGGGAGACAGCAATCAGGGGGGCACAATGGGGCAAAAAGCGCCGGCGGCGAGGCGCAGAAAAGCGGAAAAAAGCTGAAAAAACAAACTTACGGGACGGCGGAAGCGGCACTCGGGTCAAGTGAGCCCACTAGCCACCAGGGATGAGGCGCAGGAGGATGCCTGCGGGTGGAGGAGGGCCTCGAACACGCAGACGGCAGCGTGGTCGTGGGGCAGAGGCAGAAGGCAGCAGGTTGGTGCTGCGGTCGTGAGGGGCGAGTTCAGGACCTGAACCAGGTCCGAACTCGCTCACTGGCGACGCGCAGCGCCAGCCATTAAGAAGGGAGGGGGGAGGGAGGAGCAGCTGGGAGGCGGGAGGCGGGAGGGAGCGGCAAATGGGGGCGCGAGGGGGGCGGGGCCGCAGGGAAGCAGCGGCTGGGGTCGAGGAGCGCACAAGGGGCGAAAGGCACAGAAATCGGGCAAAAACAGTCACAAATGCAGGAAAAAACACAATATGGACACAATACTGGGATTAAATACGATCGGGGAGACAGCAATCAGGGGGGCACAATGGGGCAAAAAGCGCCGGCGGCGAGGCGCAGAAAAGCGGAAAAAAGCTGAAAAAACAAACTTACGGGACGGCGGAAGCGGCACTCGGGTCAAGTGAGCCCACTAGCCACCAGGGATGAGGCGCAGGAGGATGCCTGCGGGTGGAGGAGGGCCTCGAACACGCAGACGGCAGCGTGGTCGTGGGGCAGAGGCAGAAGGCAGCAGGTTGGTGCTGCGGTCGTGAGGGGCGAGTTCAGGACCTGAACCAGGTCCGAACTCGCTCACTGGCGACGCGCAGCGCCAGCCATTAAGAAGGGAGGGGGGAGGGAGGAGCAGCTGGGAGGCGGGAGGCGGGAGGGAGCGGCAAATGGGGGCGCGAGGGGGGCGGGGCCGCAGGGAAGCAGCGGCTGGGGTCGAGGAGCGCACAAGGGGCGAAAGGCACAGAAATCGGGCAAAAACAGTCACAAATGCAGGAAAAAACACAATATGGACACAGTACTGGGATTAAATACGATCGGGGAGACAGCAATCAGGGGGGCACAATGGGGCAAAAAGCGCCGGCGGCGAGGCGCAGAAAAGCGGAAAAAAGCTGAAAAAACAAACTTACGGGACGGCGGAAGCGGCACTCTGGTCAAGTGAGCCCACTAGCCACCAGGGATGAGGCGCAGGAGGATGCCTGCGGGTGGAGGAGGGCCTCGAACACGCAGACGGCAGCGTGGTCGTGGGGCAGAGGCAGAAGGCAGCAGGTTGGTGCTGCGGTCGTGAGGGGCGAGTTCAGGACCTGAACCAGGTCCGAACTCGCTCACTGGCGACGCGCAGCGCCAGCCATTAAGAAGGGAGGGGGGAGGGAGGAGCAGCTGGGAGGCGGGAGGCGGGAGGGAGCGGCAAATGGGGGCGCGAGGGGGGCGGGGCCGCAGGGAAGCAGCGGCTGGGGTCGAGGAGCGCACAAGGGGCGAAAGGCACAGAAATCGGGCAAAAACAGTCACAAATGCAGGAAAAAACACAATATGGACACAATACTGGGATTAAATACGATCGGGGAGACAGCAATCAGGGGGGCACAATGGGGCAAAAAGCGCCGGCGGCGAGGCGCAGAAAAGCGGAAAAAAGCTGAAAAAACAAACTTACGGGACGGCGGAAGCGGCACTCGGGTCAAGTGAGCCCACTAGCCACCAGGGATGAGGCGCAGGAGGATGCCTGCGGGTGGAGGAGGGCCTCGAACACGCAGACGGCAGCGTGGTCGTGGGGCAGAGGCAGAAGGCAGCAGGTTGGTGCTGCGGTCGTGAGGGGCGAGTTCAGGACCTGAACTAGGTCCGAACTCGCTCACTGGCGACGCGCAGCGCCAGCCATTAAGAAGGGAGGGGGGAGGGAGGAGCAGCTGGGAGGCGGGAGGCGGGAGGGAGCGGCAAATGGGGGCGCGAGGGGGGCGGGCCGCAGGGAAGCAGCGGCTGGGGTCGAGGAGCGCACAAGGGGCGAAAGGCACAGAAATCGGGCAAAAACAGTCACAAATGCAGGAAAAAACACAATATGGACACAATACTGGGATTAAATACGATCGGGGAGACAGCAATCAGGGGGGCACAATGGGGCAAAAAGCGCCGGCGGCGAGGCGCAGAAAAGCGGAAAAAAGCTGAAAAAACAAACTTACGGGACGGCGGAAGCGGCACTTGGGTCAAGTGAACCCACTAGCCACCAGGGATGAGGCGCAGGAGGATGCCTGCGGGTGGAGGAGGGCCTCGAACACGCAGACGGCAGCGTGGTCGTGGGGCAGAGGCAGAAGGCAGCAGGTTGGTGCTGCGGTCGTGAGGGGCGAGTTCAGGACCTGAACCAGGTCCGAACTCGCTCACTGGCGACGCGCAGCGCCAGCCATTAAGAAGGGAGGGGGGAGGGAGGAGCAGCTGGGAGGCGGGAGGGAGCGGCAAATGGGGGCGCGAGGGGGGCGGGGCCGCAGGGAAGCAGCGGCTGGGGTCGAGGAGCGCACAAGGGGCGAAAGGCACAGAAATCGGGCAAAAACAGTCACAAATGCAGGAAAAAACACAATATGGACACAATACTGGGATTAAATACGATCGGGGAGACAGCAATCAGGGGGGCACAATGGGGCAAAAAGCGCCGGCGGCGAGGCGCAGAAAATCGGAAAAAAGCTGAAAAAACAAACTTACGGGACGGCGGAAGCGGCACTCGGGTCAAGTGAGCCCACTAGCCACCAGGGATGAGGCGCAGGAGGATGCCTGCGGGTGGAGGAGGGCCTCGAACACGCAGACGGCAGCGTGGTCGTGGGGCAGAGGCAGAAGGCAGCAGGTTGGTGCTGCGGTCGTGAGGGGCGAGTTCAGGACCTGAACCAGGTCCGAACTCGCTCACTGGCGACGCGCAGCGCCAGCCATTAAGAAGGGAGGGGGGAGGGAGGAGCAGCTGGGAGGCGGGAGGCGGGAGGGAGCGGCAAATGGGGGCGCGAGGGGGGCGGGGCCGCAGGGAAGCAGCGGCTGGGGTCGAGGAGCGCACAAGGGGCGAAAGGCACAGAAATCGGGCAAAAACAGTCACAAATGCAGGAAAAAACACAATATGGACACAATACTGGGATTAAATACGATCGGGGAGACAGCAATCAGGGGGGCACAATGGGGCAAAAAGCGCCGGCGGCGAGGCGCAGAAAAGCGGAAAAAAGCTGAAAAAACAAACTTAGGGGACGGCGGAAGCGGCACTCGGGTCAAGTGAGCCCACTAGCCACCAGGGATGAGGCGCAGGAGGATGCCTGCGGGTGGAGGAGGGCCTCGAACACGCAGACGGCAGCGTGGTCGTGGGGCAGAGGCAGAAGGCAGCAGGTTGGTGCTGCGGTCGTGAGGGGCGAGTTCAGGACCTGAACCAGGTCCGAACTCGCTCACTGGCGACGCGCAGCGCCAGCCATTAAGAAGGGAGGGGGGAGGGAGGAGCAGCTGGGAGGCGGGAGGCGGGAGGGAGCGGCAAATGGGGGCGCGAGGGGGGCGGGGCCGCAGGGAAGCAGCGGCTGGGGTCGAGGAGCGCACAAGGGGCGAAAGGCACAGAAATCGGGCAAAAACAGTCACAAATGCAGGAAAAAACACAATATGGACACAATACTGGGATTAAATACGATCGGGGAGACAGCAATCAGGGGGGCACAATGGGGCAAAAAGCGCCGGCGGCGAGGCGCAGAAAAGCGGAAAAAAGCTGAAAAAACAAACTTACGGGACGGCGGAAGCGGCACTCGGGTCAAGTGAGCCCACTAGCCACCAGGGATGAGGCGCAGGAGGATGCCTGCGGGTGGAGGAGGGCCTCGAACACGCAGACGGCAGCGTGGTCGTGGGGCAGAGGCAGAAGGCAGCAGGTTGGTGCTGCGGTCGTGAGGGGCGAGTTCAGGACCTGTTGTTAAAAGTATCCAATATGAATCTAAGCTTCATATGGCACTAAGAATGTCTGATACCATGGTAATGACAAGCATTTGCAATGTAATAGGGTCTTGCATTTCTCCGAGTTAGAGCTATTAGCAGTTATAAACTCCCAACCGGACTTTTCTTGCCACATTAAATGCAAAAAAAGAACGCGATCGCACTGCTACAGTTCACTCGTAGTGAAACCTATTGGCAAAATTGCAATTATCTACATTACCGGCAAAAGTGCAATCAACTATGTAACAGGGTAGATGTCATGCAAAGCACTGGACTTCTACCAAGCGAGATCGTGCTGCGAAAAAAAGGTAAAAAATAGTCCACAAACCGGACGGAAAACAGCGAGCCTCGCATGTTTTCAGTACTTGGTCGCTGCGCTTGAGGAGGGCTAACCACCGGAAAGGGCATGACGTATGCGTGCCTTCCACTAATGAAAGCAAGCCCATTTTGAAAGGCAAGCCCACGAACCAATGAAAGACAATGACGTGACATGGACGGGGTTCAGAGCCCTTTTCTATCTACTAAAGCGTCTCGCAAGCGAAAGGCATGCGCAAGCGCATGTAACGCAGGCTCGACCCTAAAAAAGGATTCATGGGTAATAAACACACACACGATTGCTACCGATGTGGGGAAGTTTCTCACACAGCTGACCGCTTGAGTGTAAATAATGCACATGGCTGGTAGCAACAGTGCAGATATGCAAGCAAATGGAACATTTTACAAACTGGTAGTCTTGGCAGTAAAAGAATAAATGAGGAACTCGATTTTGAAAATACTTTAAAACTTCGTAGACCGTGAATTTAATTTGTGCAAGAAGATGAAAGAGCATCACAGAGGCCACCCATTTGTACAGTCCCGGTGCAAGACAAAGAACTTCTGTTGTCATATTCTTGGTCACGGATCACTATCATCACACAAGAAGCATGCAATTTAGTACCGGGGGGAAAGAATCCTTCTGTCTTTTGGCATCAGAGGATATGGTACAAATGCATAAAAATCAAGATGAATGCTTCAAGACAAATTTGAATCTAGAGGGTGATTGTACATTATATATATATATATATATATATATATATATATATATATATATATATATATATATATATATATTTATATATATATATATATTTATACTTTTTTTGGATAGCACTTTGTACTTCACATGAAATAAGAAAATAAAAAACCTTTCGAATTGATGGATGGTGCCGGCGTCATTCCTGCGACGAGAAGCTGGTAAATATTGCCTCTTGCATGTCACAAAGTCATTAAATGATTGATATATAAATATATATATATATATATATATATATATATATATATATATATATGCAGAGGCATGCAGAGAATATTTTAGTACAGATTTTTCTCTCATTGGACCCATGCAATCCATAACTAATCCTCTAAGCATCATAACTTGCAGTAAATAATATAAGGGCATGGAACTGGGTTCATGCAAGCACTAGGTCTTTGCAGAAGATAAAAGGGAGAGGAGGACCTAAGTGATCTGATTAGAGGCTCTGAATAAGAAGTCCAGAGAAGGCACAATGTGAACTAATGACCTTTAAAAATGGTTGTCACAGTTTATCTCTGTCCATATGACAAATAGTCATCTCAGAGCATGTGTTTCTCAAGGTATATGCACCCTTTCGCAGTTTGCTTGCAGCACCTGTTTAGACTTATATGTAAAATAAATTAGCTCACGCCAAGGCTTGATGGGCTACATCAAGGTCACGTAACTTCAGATCTCTTGGCATGTGAGTGGCTTCCATTTGCTGTGCTTGTTACTGTCACGTACTGCGCTGGACTTCTCACCTCTGGATTTCGGATTGGCGAATACACCAAGTCTTCTACAGGTCCTGGATACTCCCAGATAAGGGCGACCCCTTCTAGTAGCCACAGTGCCGCTTGACAGGCTACGCCAAAGCAGACCGTACCCTCCAGAAGGAGTCCCAGAGGGAAAAAAAACCAACAGTGGGGAAAAAACCTCTAACAGGAACTCCTGAATGAAAACAAGAAAAAACAGGACTTGACAACAGGAAACAAAAATAGGCAATATCGAGGGTAAAAGGCAGGAAAAAAGGAACAGGTAAAAATATCCCAAGGCAAAAGCAGGAACAAAGAACAGGCAAAGATCTCCCAAGGCAAAAGCAGGAACAAAGAACAGGCAAAAATCTTCCAAGGCAAAAAGCAGGAACAAAGAACAGGAGCGAACAGCACAACCAGACGGAAGTGTTTGCAACGCAAGGAGGAACAAGACTGACTGACTTATATACTGAGAAAAGGGAAGTGACATCAGAGGAAAGGGAAGTAACACCATCTTGGATTGGGAAAAGCCCATAGACCAGTATAGGAAAGAGAAAGTAGTATAACAGAGAAACGGAGCATGCTGGGACAAAAACACGAAGAAGACAAGATGGACACAACATGGATAGAGACAGGCAAAAGGACCAACAAAAACCCACCACCAACAACAAAAGAAGAAAAAAGGCTACAAGTAAGTGTAGCGCGACCGGGAGCGAAATATATGCTTCCCAGAAAGCATAGTCAAAAAACGCGGGGAACGGCGCTCCGAATATCGGTAGCGTGTTCCACCCGCGAGGACAGAAAGAGACGCTGCGTCAGAGTGCGGCGTTACAGTTACACCTGAAAGGTCATACCAATGTAAAACCATGCCATTTGGAGTGGCCTCTGTCTCGTCAGTATTTCAGAAGCTGGAATATAAAGGAGTTGTGGCATCCCAGGATGACTTATTAATACATGGTTAAAATGGAGTTGGTACACAGACAAGTGTTAGGACAGAGACATGGCAAATGTATGTTAAGAAATGCTTTCATGATGTTTTCAAGTAGTGTGATCTCAAGTGCCAGAATAAGCCCATAAACAGGGTTGTTGCCAGTCACTGCTAAAGCGCCCCCACCTGTAAACTGAAAACAGTTGATATCTTGCATAGGGGGTGTGAGTTTTACACATCATTTGTGAAGGTTTATGCCATGTATATCGAATCATTTTCAGAAACGTAAAAGAAAATGTTGGCAATTGTGTGGGAGGCATTTGACTTTGAATCCTTTCAACTGATTATTATGCAATAATTAGTGTATCAGCTCTACGTTTCTTTGTACAGGGCATGCCAAGTGCAGAGGCTGTTAACTCCAGTTGCTATGGCTTTGGTGCAGTGTTGTCTCAGAATGCGGGGGGGAGTGTATGGCATTTGCACCGATAACCTTCAGCAGTGTAGAAAAGCCATGCTCGGTCATTGAAAAGAAGACAGTGTTATGTGCATAGGTTATTCAGTATCTCAAATCCTATGTATGGTAAGGAATTCACAATAAGAACAGATCACAAACCACTTGAAAATATTTTGCAAGGTGTCAGTGCAGACAGGGTGTCTGCTGAGTTAGTAAGGGCCAGATGTAGGTACGTGACAAATTGCGACTCGCAAATTGCAACTCGCAATGCAGAAAGGTGTCTCAGACACCTTCTGCGACTCGCTATGGGGTCGCAAAGACCCACCTCATAAATATTTATGAGGTGGGTTGCAGTTTGCGACCCCATAGCGAGTCTAGGCACTCACGGGGATGGTGGCCTGCTGGAGACAGCAGACCACCATGTCCGTGACTTCTTTTCAATAAAGCAGTTTTTTTTTTTCTCTTTGCAGCCCGTTTTCCTTAAAGGAAAACGAGCTGCAAATAGAAAAAATACCGAAACCTTTTTGTTTCGGTGTTTTTTCAGAGCAGGCAGTGGTCCATAGGACAACTGCCTGCTCTGAAAAAATATTTTTGTGAGCATTCACAAAGGGGAAGGGGTCCCATAGGGACCCCTTCCCGTTTGCGAATGAGTTACCATCCACTTCAAGTGGATGGTAACTGCGAGTTGGCTTGCGACCGCTTTCGCGGTCACAAATCAACTCTACATCGCGATGCGGTCGCAAATAGGAAGGGAACACCCCTTCCTATTTGCGAGTCTGAAACACATTTTGCGAGTCGGTACCGACTCGCAAAATGTGTTTCTGCATCGCGTAAGGGCTTTTGCGCCTCGCAAACGGCGTTTTTCGCCGTTTGCGAGGCGCAAAAGCCTTCCTACATCTGGCCCTATATTCAGTGATAACATTTTATAAACATCAGCATTTGGTAGGATCCCTTCCTGGAGGAAAACTTGTCATGTGTATTTTTCTCAAATATCCTTTGAGAGAGTGCACGACAAACAGTGTGTGGTGGCAACTGCAGATGCTGTGCTCCACTTAGGTTCGTGTTTGATAGAACGACATTGGCAGAAAGCTGTGTATGCTGCTACTTCTTTAAACAAAATCTTTCTGCATTCGTAATGGGTAGCAGAAAGAACTCTATATACCACATGACATTAAAAATATGTGAATGCACTAACCAAATTGTCACATGAAAGTACAATGCAGATGAGGAGCATGAAATGAATGCCAGGAGATATTAAGCTTTTGAGAGTTGCTCACCAAGGTCAATTATGTATGACCTGTACCAGAAATCTGCTTTGTAGTGGAAAGCTGGTGTCCAAGGATGGACACTGAGATAGCCTTACTAATCACAGCATCTGATGCATGAGTTGTGGCACTTAAAACCTTTTGACTTGCAGAGTTCCTTCTGGTGTGACCTACAGTGGTTTGGGAGCAGTGTGTCATTAACTAGTTGGGCATTAGACCTCCTGACTGAGGATTAGCGTTACATTATTACTCTAACTGATTATCACTTTAATTTGGTCAAAACAAACAATGTCATTGGATTCTTCTGCAAAATCTTTGCAAGGGAAAGGTACCTCTGGATATTAGTAATTGATAACAAACTTCAAATTTTATGATCTTATAATTTCTCGTCACATTCAGCAGGCACCATTATAGTATCCTTCGTGCCCCAATTCCTTGTATGATCAGCTGGTGTCTGGAATGCTGAGGTCACATGATGTAATAGAAGAATGTTGGTGGGGATGTGTGGTGTGTAAGCTAGGAGATAGACAGTGCGAGATCAAGGTCTTCATACAAGAGTCTGGAGCCATTCAGCCATTAAGAAAGAACTCAAAGTTATATTATTTCAACATCACTTTCAGCTTGGACTTCAAGCCTGGTGAGTGACTCATTACTGATATCATAGACATTTGATCAGAAATAACCAGCAAGAGGCTGAGATGCTCCAGTATGCCACTGTAAACAGGGAGGTTGAACTTTGACCTGTCTCTTGACTCCTATGAACGCACAACCAATTACATACTTACGGTTTATGAGAGTGAAGATTCCTATTGGATTTCTCCCGCATGTTTTTTTTCTGTTTGTGCTATTAAATGGTAGCTGTCCCCTTCTTGCAATTTTGAATTTACTTTTCTTCCCGTGCAAAGCGCTCTATACCCTGTTGGGTCTGATTTGTGCTAAACAAAACCATGATTAAATAAAAAATAAAAATAATCCCAGAAGCAATCTTGCACCATGGTGGTTGTTGCTATAGAAATGTAGATCAAGGGAGGTGGGCAGTAGTACTATTGTTCTGGGAGAAGCAGGTGATAGGAGCCAGTCAAACCAATGAAAATGAAGTATTGTGACTGTAGGACGTTGGCTCTGTATGTGCTATTTCAAAGTAAGGAATAGCATGCACAGAGTCCAAGGGTTCCCCTTAGAGGTAAAATAGTGGTAAAAATAGATAATACTAATGCTCTATTTTGTGGTAGTGTGGTCGAGCAGTAGGCTTATCCAAGGAGTAGTGTTAAGCATTTGTTGTACATACACATAGACAATAAATGGGGTACACACACTCAGAGACAAATCCAGCCAATAGGTTTTTGTATAGAAAAATATCTTTTCTTAGTTTATTTTAAGAACCACAGGTTCAAATTCTACATGTAATATCTTATTCGAAAGGTATTGCAGGTAAGTACTTTAGGAACTTCAAATCATAAAAATTGCATGTATACTTTTCAAGTTATTGACAAATAGCTGTTTTAAAAGTGGACACACTGCAATTTTCACAGTTCCTGGGGGAGGTAAGTTTTTGTTAGTTTTACCAGGTAAGTAAGACACTTACAGGGTTCAGTTCTTGGTCCAAGGTAGCCCACCGTTGGGGGTTCAGAGCAACCCCAAAGTTACCTCACCAGCAGCTCAGGGCCGGTCAGGTGCAGAGTTCAAAGTGGTGCCCAAAACGCATAGGCTAGAATGGAGAGAAGGGGGTGCCCCGGTTCCGGTCTGCTTGCAGGTAAGTACCCGCGTCTTCGGAGGGCAGACCAGAGGGGTTTTGTAGGGCACCGGGGGGGACACAAGCCCACACAGAAATTTCACCCTCAGCGGCGCGGGGGCGGCCGGGTGCAGTGTAGAAACAAGCATCGGGTTCGCAATGTTAGTCTATGAGAGATCTCGGGATCTCTTCAGCGCTGCAGGCAGGCAAGGGGGGGTTCCTCGGGGAAACCTCCACTTGGGCAAGGGAGAGGGACTCCTGGGGGTCACTCCTCCAGTGAAAGTCCGGTCCTTCAGGTCCTGGGGGCTGCGGGTGCAGGGTCTCTCCCAGGTGTCGGGACTTAGGATTCAAAGAGTCGCGGTCAGGGGAAGCCTCGGGATTCCCTCTGCAGGCGGCGCTGTGGGGGCTCAGGGGGGACAGGTTTTTGTACTCACAGTCTTAGAGTAGTCCTGGGGTCCCTCCTGAGGTGTTGGATCGCCACCAGCCGAGTCGGGGTCGCCGGGTGCAGTGTTGCAAGTCTCACGCTTCTTGCGGGGAGCTTGCAGGGTTCTTTCAAAGCTGCTGGAAACAAAGTTGCAGCCTTTCTTGGAGCAGGTCCGCTGTCCTCGGGAGTTTCTTGTCTTTTCGAAGCAGGGGCAGTCCTCAGAGGATGTCGAGGTCGCTGGTCCCTTTGGAAGGCGTCGCTGGAGCAGGATCTTTGGAAGGCAGGAGACAGGCCGGTGAGTTTCTGGAGCCAAGGCAGTTGTCGTCTTCTGGTCTTCCTCTGCAGGGGTTTTCAGCTGGGCAGTCCTTCTTCTTGTAGTTGCAGGAATCTAATTTTCTAGGGTTCAGGGTAGCCCTTAAATACTAAATTTAAGGGCGTGTTTAGGTCTGGGGGGTTAGTAGCCAATGGCTACTAGCCCTGAGGGTGGGTACACCCTCTTTGTGCCTCCTCCCAAGGGGAGGGGGTCACAATCCTAACCCTATTGGGGGAATCCTCCATCTGCAAGATGGAGGATTTCTAAAAGTTAGAGTCACTTCAGCTCGGGACACCTTAGGGGCTGTCCTGACTGGCCAGTGACTCCTCCTTGTTTTTCTCATTATTTTCTCCGGCCTTGCCGCCAAAAGTGGGGCCTGGCCGGAGGGGGCGGGCAACTCCACTAGCTGGAGTGTCCTGCTGGGTTGGCACAAAGGAGGTGAGCCTTTGAGGCTCACCGCCAGGTGTGACAATTCCTGCCTGGGGGAGGTGTTAGCATCTCCACCCAGTGCAGGCTTTGTTACTGGCCTCAGAGTGACAAAGGCACTCTCCCCATGGGGCCAGCAACATGTCTCGGTTTGTGGCAGGCTGCTAAAACTAGTCAGCCTACACAGATAGTCGGTTAAGTTTCAGGGGGCACCTCTAAGGTGCCCTCTGGGGTGTATTTTACAATAAAATGTACACTGGCATCAGTGTGCATTTATTGTGCTGAGAAGTTTGATACCAAACTTCCCAGTTTTCAGTGTAGCCATTATGGTGCTGGGGAGTTCGTGTTTGACAAACTCCCAGACCATATACTCTTATGGCTACCCTGCACTTACAATGTCTAAGGTTTTGTTTAGACACTGTAGGGGTACCATGCTCATGCACTGGTACCCTCACCTATGGTATAGTGCACCCTGCCTTAGGGCTGTAAGGCCTGCTAGAGGGGTGTCTTACCTATACTGCATAGGCAGTGAGAGGCTGGCATGGCACCCTGAGGGGAGTGCCATGTCGACTTACTCGTTTTTGTCCTCACTAGCACACACAAGCTGGCAAGCAGTGTGTCTGTGCTGAGTGAGAGGTCTCCAGGGTGGCATAAGACATGCTGCAGCCCTTAGAGACCTTCCTTGGCATCAGGGCCCTTGGTACTAGAAGTACCAGTTACAAGGGACTTATCTGGATGCCAGGGTCTGCCAATTGTGGATACAAAAGTACAGGTTAGGGAAAGAACACTGGTGCTGGGGCCTGGTTAGCAGGCCTCAGCACACTTTCAATTGTAAACATAGCATCAGCAAAGGCAAAAAGTCAGGGGGCAACCATGCCAAGGAGGCATTTCCTTACAGTGACTTTATAAAGTGTATCAAGCAACGCAGCATAGCACACATGATCTGATATGCAACAGGAAATGTAGGTTCTCTTCTCCTCGAGGGTATTAAGTGTGAGAGGCGATGCTCTACCTCACAGATGGGATGGGGGCTGTTGAGATTGCATCCTGAGGTGAGGGTGGAAATTCTTGAAAGAGAAAGGGGTATAGAGGAAAGAGAAGGGGCCTATGAACATGACTTGCCTGAAACAGAAGTTTGAACCCGGATAGGAGCACCGTTGGGAGTTGCCACAGGATGTAGTCAGGATCCTGACAGCTTAGTTGTTGTTGGGAAGGTGGAAATGGGAACGGCGTGGGGTGCTGATGTGTTTTCAGTATGATGAAGTGAGACAGGCTGGGCAGGGGATTGACAAGTATACATGTGGGTGCTTCTCTCAAACCTGCATGCCTCTAGACCACTAGGGGCCAGATGTAGCAAAGGTTTTTACCCATTCTGTGTCTATGGGAAAAAGTGTTCGTACATATGGCCCTAGATCACTATGTTTACTATCAATAGTTACTTCATTTTCTATCTGTAGGATCATTTTTCACTGCTGAACTTTGTAGTTTCCATTATTTACCCTTACTCTGCTCTCTTAGTGGCCTGAGTGGGTGTCTTGCAAGTAGGAGATAGGTTTAGGGTTGTCTCGTGTATAGGTCCATTTTGAGTGTGGATCATGATGTATGTGTTCACGAATGTTGAGTGATGTGGGTTCCAAGTGCAACCATTGTGAACAGGATTTGGGGGCTAAAGAGTGGGGCACCTTTCTTGCCTCCATGGATTTCCTGATTGCAGTGAAGGTGTGACATCATAGGATACACCTATTGATAGTGCAGCAGATGAGGTGGCACCAGGAAGAGAGGGGCCATGGGCATCCCACTTATGGGTGTGGTTACTACCCAACTGGTGGTGGGGGTTATTTTATTTGCTTGCATTACCCAAGAGGTGTCCGAATGCTGTGGGATTAGAAACAATGCAGAGAGCTGGAAGGCGAATAAGCAAAACCTGGATGGAGATTTCGAACAGCCAGGTTTTCAGAGCTTTGGGGAAGGCAAGAGCTTGTCGCAGGATGCCAGATATTTGGGCTGAGGTGACGGAAAGTGCGAAAGGTGGTGCACATGGCTTCGAATATGGCCTGTTTATGAATGGGTAACCAGTGGAATTGATTGAGGGCTGCAGCCATGAAGGACCAGTTAGCTACCAGCAGTAGCATTTTGAATATTTTGTAGCCTGTAAAGACTTTAGGCAGCAGTCCTGAGAAGCAAGGCATCACAGAAGTTTAATCTGCTGAAAATAGCAGCCAGAATAACTGTCTGGTGAGGGTGAGCAGGAAGATTATGAAGAATTTTACACAGCAGCTTCATCAGCAGAAAAAAAGGACAAGAAAGGTGACCTCGGTGGAAACCCAGATTACAGACTGAAGTGGCAGGAGAAGGGACAGAGCAGAGTTCAGGAAGTCAAAGGCCAGATGGAGGTGGGACAGGAGAGGATCTCCTGAGGCACAGCAGTAACTCCCATTATTCTGATGTGACACACTCGCTGCTTTTGGGATTGCATTAAGAGAATTTAAACTCAGCTGGAATTTCACAATGTCTTGGCTGAACTCTTGAGTAGGTAGAATGGAGATGAAAGGGTATATTCCATCCACCTCCATGAAACCTGAACAGTTTTATTGAAGTCTTGGTCTCTATATAGTTCAAATCACATTTTTATTCCTGTAATAGCCAGAGATCGTGGGGCTTCTGCAAAAATTCCCTTGCACTTCTGTAATCGGTTTTCCTAAATCCTGAGCCCAATTTAGTTCACTATTTAGTGCTTTTCAAATGCAATAGCTGGTGCTTTTTAATAGCATAAGTCGAGAAGCTTATTCAAATATCTTATCCAAATACATAGTTAGATAATGCCAAGATGTTAATTTTAATCCCAGCCATGTTGTGTGCAACATTGAGGGCTTCAGGAGGACCAACAGCTTTTTAAGACAGCATCCCTCTAATTGATCCCAGGGGATTTCTGAACAGAGTATAAAACAGAATAAAACAGAGGACATATGCACAATACAAAAGATGGCACTAAACCATTGCTTTATATGCAAGGCTCCCAGTTTTCTGTTTTAACTGATTTTTACAGATAAATACAGACAGAAATCAATGTGTTTCCTAACTGTATTTATTTTTAAAAAGGGAAAATATACTGCAAATGGTGCTTCTTGTGAGAGACTCTCCACGCTGCCTTTCATGAATTCAATTCAACAGCTGAGCAGATAAACAGCATGGGGAGTTAAAAACACATGATGAGATTTCCTCAAATGCAGGCATATGTTGACATATATTTGTAGTATGACGCTAATATGTACCTCTAGCTGTAGCATTTTGTTATATGTGGCTGCTTAATGTGCTAAAATGAACAGTTATCCACGCATAAGTGCATGTCTCAGAGTTAGATAATATGGAAATGTACCATTTTACGACTCCGCTTATGCTCAAAACACAAAATAAATATGGATGAATACCAATAAGATGACCAAGAATGTATACAGATGGAAATCTTTAAAAAAAAAAATACCATAAAGCTGGGAGCCCTATTTATATGCCATTAAAAGCAGTACCAGAGGGGGGCCACCGTAATATACGTTAAACTTCTTAAGTAGAGGAGACACCTTGGGTTTTAACTTGTTCTACTTGTTCTTTTAGATTTTTCTGAAATTCATACCCGGGGATTTGTATTAAGCCACTACGTCAACTTTTGATGTAGTAAAATATGACAAAAATGGCTTAGGTTTAACACAGAATGCACTTTCCATATTTATTATTAATCTATTATACTCAGGTCCTGATTACGACCTTGGCAGATGGGATACTCCACCACAAACGTGACGGATATCTGGCCCGATGTTTTACAACTTCCATAGGATATAGTGGAACTTGTAATATGGCAGACGGGAAATCCGTCACGTTTCTGACGAGTACCCCATCTGCCAAGGTCGTAATCAGGCCCTCAGTATTTACGGAGGTCGTAGTTTCCTCTGCAGACCAATTTGGGTGAAGTCAATTAACGTAATATCATCAGCCTACAGAAGACATGGGACTTGGAGACCCCCCTCCCATCCTCAGAGAACACAAGGTGTTCTTTAATGCATTCTGCTAAGAATAGGGCAGACCATATAGGGGCCAATATGCAACCTTGTATACGCCATTGTTAACTGGGATTTTTCTCAACAAACTGCCCTCCCATACAACAAAACCTATTCCTTCACTTGCCCATTTCGACCTGTGTAGTTCTCTCAGAATTGACAAAAGACTTTTGGGAATATCAACAGGAGTGTACAGCTGCCTGGCTTGGGGTGGTGGGAATCAATGGCCCTCAAAAGGGAGGGTTTTCATCCACCAATTGGTGGGCTGTGTGGTATAGGTTTGTATGCACTGGTGGTGTCAGGTCTCTAGGGTTGCGTTGGATGGATGTGGCTCTATCAGACACCCTACAATAGAAGTACAAACAGTTACTGTGCTAATACCAGTTTTCTACAATATCAGTGGCAATACTTGCTGTAGCAATTCAGGTTTTCTGCAGTGGCAACAGCAACGCTCACAGTTGCAATGTGAGCCTTCTAATGGTGGTGACCTTGTTCAAAGGGAGGTCTGCATCAAGCTAGGTGGTGCACATAATGTCTGCAGTTACCCATGCTCTGTCAGCCTTCTCTCACCAAGGACCATCTTAGACTCACTCTGATAAAGTCAAATAGTAGATGGAGGAACGATAAAGCTAGAAAAATCTGAACCACATCAAAAGGGAGAAAAGGTGCTGCTGTTGTTTACCCACTGTAATCTGTGCCATGTCATGACCCGGAAGTGTTGCAGCTGTGATTCAGACAACCAGTTTGCAAGGCAAATACCATGATCTAAAGGAAGACGAGTGTGTAATGCTTGGACAAGCAAAACATAATGCCATCACATATGGCGACTTAGACCGCATAGGAAAAGTCATCAGACGACCTCACGTAGTAGAGCAAGTGAAAGACCTTGAGGGCATATGAGGTGCCCTCTCACAAGGCATGGTTTATTAAAAGAATGCTGGTATGATGAAGGTGTTGGTGGGAGTAGACTTTGAAGCACAAATCATGATATTAAAGGTAGTAGTGCAACACCACACGCACACCTGACAAGATTATGGTGGAAACCCATTTATCCCTATCCAATTGGGACATATTCCAATGTGATGCCAAGACTCTAATAACTGACTTGGGGATAATGAGGTATGAATCCTCACCCCTGTGAGAGGAGGTATGTGACCAGAGGGGCGGTCTGCTGATCCTTTGTCTTATCTGGAATGTCACAGAGGAGCTCACAGGATAGGACTAATGATGGTAACTTTCATATTACCGTCCAAACATGTAGTGACAAAGTCATGTCTGACACTTCTTCAAAGACTGGGGAAACTTAAAGCCCCCTCGTATAACTTTTTATACTATTAAGGCTGTGTGCCCTATTGCACAAAGGCTCGGAAGGCTGACAGTTCACCTGCAGTCGAAGGTAAGAAACACCAACAGGATTTTAGGCCAAGACAGGATTGAACCAGCCATTGGCGATACCCACAGGCAGGGGCTTTGTGAACCCTGCGCATTAGCATCTCTGATAGCGGGTGGGGTTCCTTATGGGGCTTTTGTGTCTGCAACTCAGCAGACCAAAACTCATAATTATTTCAATAAAGAAATGCAGTGGCAATAGAAGAGCAAGCAGGAATAAGGAAGAAGGAAAGATGGGCAAAGAGAAAGACAGAAGGAACATTGACTGGATAGAAGGGTGAAAGGAGGGAAGGATCAGTGAATGAGTGGGTAGATGGATAAGTGGGAGAAAGAATGGATGGACAGTGAATGGATGGCAGAGTAAAGGGATGGAGGGGTGAGTGAATGGATAGGTGGATGAACATATGAACGGGTGGCAGAGTAAAGGGATGGATGGATGAGCAAATGAAGGGATAGGAAGGTGGACAGATGAAAAACGCAGAATGAACAGTGCTTAATTTGTGCTTGTTGTTTCCGGTGCTGAGCACCGGCCCTTATTTTTGAGGGCCGGTGCTTATTCTTCTGCCTCAAGCATTTGCTGCGAGCAAAAGACACATACGGGAAAGACAGAAGAAGAGAAAAACGAAAAAGCGTCACAAAGGGAGAAAGTAGAAAGCTGCAAGAGCGAGCTGAAGGGGCAGGGAGTGGCTTTATATGGATTGAAGAGGCCCTCCATGGCTTCAGGAGTACGCCGCCTCAGTATTCCGTGTTTACACATTCAATTGCAGCAGCCGCGTGTTTAAGAGGAGGGCTTTGGGCACCGGCACCTTTTTATTCACAAATTAAGCACTGAGAATGAAGATATGTTTGGGTAGGTGCTATGGACAGCTGAAAGAATGGCAGAGAGGATGGAAGAGTGAATGGTTGGCAGAGTGGATGGATGGATGGCAGAGTGGATAGCTGTATGACGGGTGGATGCCAGGGTGTATGTATGTATGGATTGCAGAGTGGATGGTTGAGCGACAGAATGGGTGGATGACTAGATGAATGGAATAGAGAACGACTGAATGATGGCTCAAAGACAGAATGAATGATATATTTTAAAGGTGGAATTGTGAATTTCAGCAGGATAAAAGGGTGAAAGGCTGAATGGTTAGACTCTTGGATGTAAGAGACAAAGGAGCTCTTCTAAGGAGGGTCGGGCTCACTGGCTTTGCTTACTGTGTGCCATCAGATTTAGGTCAAAGTGGGGGATGGTTTAATTTTCTGGCTCGTCCCTTGCCCTTCTTCCTACAGAAGAACAAGCAAAATAAGCATGTATTTAGCTGCCAAGCTTCCTAGGCCCATTCCTGACCAGTTATTCCATTTTTTTTTTAGAATTCTCGGAGGTATAGTCCTGGTTTTATATTTGTTTAAATAAGACTGCAAGTCCCAGAAGTCTGGACTAACTAGTCGCGCATGGACCTGGGAAACTTGGCAGGTATGGCAATGGGCTTTGGCTTTAAAATTCCCTTCTGCTTGGTCTGGTCTCCTATTGCATTGTGCACCATATATATATATATATATATATATATATATATATATATATATATATATATATATAAATATATATATATATATATATATATATATACTGGAAGATGCAGGATCACAAGAAAACAACAGCCAGCCAGGGCAAAAATCTGGATCCCAACGGATACAAAGAGCCACAAGAAAATGTAATATCCAAGAAAGAAGTGACTCAAACAGATGATCTCACTAAAGAACAAAACGTTGTAGTAGAAATATATTTTTGTTCTTTAGTGAGATCATCTGTTTGAGTCACTTCTTTCTTATATATATATATATATATATATATATATATATATATATATATATATATATATATATAGGTGTGCACATATATAATTAATAATGATATATAACAAACTTCTTTAGCAGTCTGTGATACTATTGCATATTCCAAAAATAGAAATCATCATGCTTTGATGTATTATATGTTTTCATGTGATAAAGCACCCTCATATTTGGTTTCAACTGAGCACAAAGTACTGCTTAATTGGACCTACCTGTCATAACAGTTGATATTGCCTGGTTTGATGATGTCCGCTAGTTAGGACAGGGTCAGCCCGTGCGTGCCAGGAGATGCGCAGCTCTGTGACAGCTGTGCGCGGGCCCGCGTGCTCCTCCAGCGGTCCGCGCATGCCTATAGGCGCGTGTCGCTTTTTTCTCTGCAGTCAGCCCGCTCCTCTTGGTCAAGTGCGTGCACGCGACAACCTCTGCCAGGCGAAGGTGGGCGGGTCGGTGGGAGGGGCCTGGGAGCTCACGCTAGCTCTGCTGCCTGTTCCTGAGAAGCAGCGGCAGCGCGAGCCCGGCTGCTTCTCACGTCATCAGCACCACCACCAGCGGCGGCAGCAGGCGCGAGCTCCCCTGTGCTTGTAACGGCCGCGTTGCGAGCTGCCCCCCACAACTCCCTGGGGAGAGCGCGAGCGGCGGAGCACGAGGACAGCGAAGCCCCAGGAGGCGCCCCCGAGCCTGCCACACTGCACTGGGGGAAGATGGCGTCTGCCAACTGCGGGGGGCCCGAGATCGTGCGGGGGCAGGCCTTCGACGTGGGACCCCGTTACACCAACCTCTCCTACATCGGGGAGGGGGCCTACGGCATGGTGTGGTGAGTGTCGCCGAGAGAGGGGCGCCGCCTCCAGGGGAGGGACGGGGAAAGAGGCTTCCCCAGAGGGGTGGAGGATGCTGCACAGGTGGGCAAGTGAAGATGCACATGGAGATGGGCGGGGGGGCAGATACTGAAGAGTGTTCTCCATTGCTGCAAGGAGGTGCCAAGGGTTCCGTTGCTCCATGGGGGAGGGTGCTCTCCATTGCTCCACCCGGGGGACGGAGGGGGCGGCAGGGGTGCCTTTGCTCCACGGGGTGTGCCAGGTGTGCTCTCCATTGCTCCACGGGGTGGTGCCACGGATGTTCTCCATTGCTCCACAGGTGGTGCCAGGGGTGCTCCCCATTGCTCCATGGGGGGAGGAGAGTGCCAGGGATGTTATCCATTGCTCCACAGGTGGTGCCAGGGATGTTATCCATTGCTCCACAGGTGGTTCCAGGGATGTTATCCATTGCTCCACAGGTGGTGCCAGGGATATTCTCCATTGCTTCACAGGTGGTGCCAGGGGTGCTCCCCATTGCTCCATGGGGGGAGGAGAGTGCCAGGGATGTTATCCATTGCTCCACAGGTGGTGCCAGGGATGTTATCCATTGCTCCACAGGTGGTTCCAGGGATGTTATCCATTGCTCCACAGGTGGTGCCAGGGATATTCTCAATTGCTTCACAGGTGGTGCCAGGGGTGCTCCCCATTGCTGCATGGGAGAATGCCAGGGGTATTCTCGATTGCTCCATGGGGGGCACTAGGGGTGCTCTCCATTGCTCCACAGGGGGGTGCCAGGGGTGCTCTCCATTGCTCCACGAGGAGGTTCTCTCCATTGCTCCACAGGGGGGTGCCAGGGGTGCTCTCCATTGCTCCACGAGGAGGTTCTCTCCATTGCTCCACAGGGGGTGCCAAGGGTGATCTCCATTGCTCCACCAGGGTGCCAGGGGTGCTCTACATTGCTCCACAAGGGGATCTCTCCACTGCTCCACGGGGGGTCCCGGGGTGTTCTCTATTGCGCCACAGGTGTTGCCAGGGATGTTCTCCACTGCTCCACAGGGTGTTGCTAGGGATTTTTGCCATTGCTCCGTGGTGGGTGCCAGGGATGTTTGCCATTGCTCCACGGGGGTTGCCAGAGGTGCTTGCCATTGCTCCACGGGGGTTGCCAGAGGTGCTTGCCATTGCTCCACGGGGGTTGCCAGAGGTGCTCGCCATTGCTCCACGGGGGTTGCCAGAGGTGCTCGCCATTGCTCTTCACGGGGGTTGCCAGAGGTGCTCGCCATTGCTCTTCACGGGGGTTGCCAGAGGTGCTCGCCATTGCTCTTCACGGGGGTTGCCAGAGGTGCTCGCCATTGCTCTTCACGGGCGATGCCAGAGGTGCTCGCCATTGCTCTTCACGGGCGATGCCAGGGGTGCTCTCTATTGCTCTTCACGGGCGATGCCAGGGGTGCGCTCTATTGCTCCATGCCAGGGGTGTACTTCATTGCTCCACTCGGGGGTGGGGGTGGCTGCAAGGGGTGTTCTCCATTGCTCCACGGGGGTGGGTGGGGAGCTGCCAGAGGTGTTCTCAATTGCTCCACGGGGGGGCTGCCAGGGGTGTTCTCTATTGCTCTACGGGGGGTGGGGGTGCCACGGGGTGTTCTCAATTGCTCCACGGGGGGTCCCAGGGGTGTTCTCCATTGCTCCACAAGCAAGAAGTTTGACGACCACCTTGGAGGACAGTGTGAGGTTGTCTTCTGTTGTATAGGGATCGGACGAGGCTAGATAGGAATGGGGTTGCGGCTACACAGTGGATCTTTGGTGCCCAGGTACTTTGGGATGAAGGAAGAGAACATCTATGTTTATTCGTCCTTCTGCACAACGCCTGCCCTGATTTAAAGGCGTCGGAGCGCCTTACATTTTTTTGAGTCGCTACGAGGTATTGGGATGCGTTGATAGCACCCGATATAACTTATTATTATTATGTATAGCACCTGCTATTCCTGTTTTGCTTGTTTGTAGTGCTGCATTATCCAGTGGTACTCCTATCGGTTGCATTTATCGACCTTGGTGCTATACGCGGTTGTTTGAATTTTCTTTCTATATTCAAACCTATGACTTCAGGTGATATAGTTATCCACAGCAAGCTATTAATTCACAGAGCCTTGCTGTCAATTATTGGACGATATCTTGTTTATGGCCCTAGTGGTTGCTGTAATGGTTAATTTACTGTACCCTATCCTAACGGAAGAGCACTTCAAAGCAGGTGCACATCTCTCAGGGAGAAGCTGATGTCCAACCGTAAGCTCTCCTCAGCAGGAGTGTAATAAGATATTGTTTTAAGATGTCGATGTCCCTTAGTGGTTGGAATGACTTTCTGCAGCGGCTTTGTAATTCGGAAGTAACGTGTTACGGTTGCTCGCCTGTGTGGTCGGTATCTACAGGTTACATGTCCATCTCCGCAGTAAATGCATTAACTGGTTTACCGATTGGAGTGGATGAGTCTGTACAGGTATCACCCTAGGGCCGCTGAAGTGTGTAAATGATGCCTGATGCGTTGATTGTGGGTGGCGTACGTGTTTATTTACGAAGGAGATGGGTCCGTGGAAGAATGCAAGGGTAGGATACGGAGGCTCGGGAGCTTTGTCCGCTGCCTGTATAGTTCTTACAGCAACCTTCAATCAGTTTCCCATAGCAACACTGCATGTGTTTTCCCTGCACCTTCTCTTCCAGTCACCAGATTCTAACTTGACTCAAAGCAATCTTTGGTACCTCTCTAATCCTTAAGAGGTACTTGATGTCTATTCCATACCACTCCCTTTGGAGTCCTTCATCGGGGTGTCTGGTGAGCTTAATAAATGTCTTCCATTGTGTCATCTACCGCACCATGTCTGCTACGACCTTCTGTCATTGCATTTCACTGTCCATACTATTAGCTAATACTATTTCTGTTCTTCTAGTCGTCTTTTGATGACCTCATCCCGTGTGTCTTATTTCCAAATCTTGGTAATTTCTTTTAAAACTCATTCCAATTCTGTATTGCTTCGTTCACTTGCCTCTCAGCTCACCAGAGTCTTGATCACCAT
Source organism: Pleurodeles waltl (assembly GCF_031143425.1). NCBI lineage: Eukaryota > Metazoa > Chordata > Amphibia > Caudata > Salamandridae > Pleurodeles > Pleurodeles waltl. The sequence goes on from NC_090450.1 coordinate 975,382,985, forward strand.
TACTCCTTTTGCAGCTTCCCCAAGCCCTTATCCCATTGTTAAACTTCTTTTTATTTTTATTAAATCTGTTTATTAAACATTATGCACACACAATACGTTTTGCTATTGATAATTTTTCGATCTGTTTACACGCATTTATAAGCTTGTACAGTGTGGTTGCGCAATGAAGTACCAAAAATACCACTGAAAACTGTGCAACCAATTAACTGAAGTCACACCTAAACACCGCTAATATCACACCTGGTACTGGCTACATCAATTGGAGGGTGGGGGGGAAATGAGAAAGATCCAACTATTGTGTATGGGGATAGGGCATCACAATTGAGACGTGAGTTGTGGGGGCAGGATAGGGCGCGGAACCATTCTAGGGGTAAGCAAAACAAGGCACGAAGTGCATGAGGGCGTGGCCCCGGCGGGAGCATCCAGAAGTGCTACAGCATTACATTAGGGGGGGATATGAGGAGGTTAATGTAAAGAATAGGTGAAGATGGGGCAGCTGAGGATCCCATTGTTAAACTTCTTACAGACACGCTTACCGGGCTACTTCATTTCACCATCCATAGTTGCAGCCTGGCACTATTCCATTGGCACAATTGTAGTGACAAGAACACCCCCAACTCCAGCCTCAGTCATGTGCAGTCCTACATCCACCTACCAATCTTTTGTGTATGTTTGGTCATAGATGTGTTGTAGTGTCCATTGTTTGGTGTGTATAACAAGAGAAATTTCCCAAATTGGATACATGCTGTCTGTAGGATTGGTACGTTAATTTCATGTAGATGATGAAATATACTACGGTGCCTTGTTAGGGTCCGCCACCTTTCTGTTGTTTTAGTGTGATCTGTCGCTGCAGATAAGTATATTGTTCATGAAGACTAGCCTGCCGTTGAGCTCAGTGGGGCCCTACTTTAGGATGCCCTTGAATTATGTTGTATGTCAGCATAATGTTTTTTCTGTTGAGTTCTTTTAGAGTTTTCAATTGTTTATTATACTTGGTACTTTTGGTTCTCGGTGATATCCAGCTATATGGAAAGTCTGTCTGATGTATACTATTTGTCTGTTGTGTGGGAGCGCTCTTGAGAGCAAACTGATACTTCCTGTGTGATCTGTGCTGGATTGTCTGTGATACGTTTTGTCTAATCATTTCCGTTTTGTGCAGGTTGTAAGTATATAGCTGTTCGCCCACCCTTCTCTGCCATAATATCTTACTCTAACAGTAAGAGGTTGATGTACAGTATTGTGCTGCTGAGCTTCATTGCTTAGGCCTGCAACAGGGGTAACAATTATTATTTTTTTTTTCTCCAATATCACACACCTTGTAGATGGTGCATCTTATAAACAATTTTAGACAGAACATTTATACCAGAAATAAAGTGGTATGGAAGATAAATACAAACAAAGCAGACTCATATTAGGTCAAGCATGCTAGCGTTGTAAGTATTGTGGACTTTTAATCATGCACACCTCACATCCATCACTGTCACTCGTTCGTGGGCTAGCCTTTGAAAATCCCTTGATGTCGTTGGTAAATAATTTGTTTGTCCCGCCTTGGGGCGGTTTTATTACCGCCTTGCAGACTGACCCTGTTATATGGGTAATTGCACAGTTGCCGATATACTTCAGCATGGGTGAACAATTTATTTTCTGTTATCCCTCCCCTTCGTGCTCCCTTGCAGCCATGACCCTCACAACGCGAACAGCGCCATCAGAGCAAACTCCATTGCGGGTATTGCAGTGCTGGTCACATAGTTCACACTGTTACCTAATTAGAGTAGTTTCTTTTGGCTCTCCCCATCATGCTACATAGCTTTCCCAAAACACTTATAATTGATAAATGCTTTACTAAAAAACACAGAATTTAGCAATCTGGCTCTCCAGGCACTGGAGGAGAGTCGATACTGCAATATTCACTGCACTCGGGATCTGTCACCTCATAATGCTCTGCAGGCATTTCTTTTTTTCAAAACATGTTTGCCCATAACTCAGCCTGTGGCGGACCACCCCCAAAACGTTCAGCATTTTTCACTCTTTCTGTTTAGGTGACCTCTGGGTCCCCACGCTAGGTCAATGGGGACCCAAAAATAATGACCCCTCCCACCATTCAGTCCCATTGTAAGCTCTCTTTTGGCTGGAACTTTTGTTTTTCAGCCTGGAGTAGATTGTGTTGTAAGGGCCTTAGTATTGCAGTAGGCCTGAAAATATGTAAGGCACTAAGCCCTCTAGAGGATAGATATAAGTTTTCTCTACATTATGTGTGCCATATTATTTTCATGTGGTTATGTCTTCTAGGGGCTAATTTCTAAGGTTACATGACCATGTTTCTTACAAATTATATTTTTATTGTGATGTCCTCTAGGGGCTGTTCTGAGCATTACAGTCAAAACACAACAATATGTGCTGCACTCGGTCGTCCCATAAAGGTTTTCAGGGCATTCTTTTTTTGCCCATAACTCAGCCTATGGTGGTCCTAGGACAGTGGGAAAACCTTCAAAACATTCACCACAACCTGCTCTGTCTGTCTAGCTAATCACTGGGTCACCACACTAGGTTAGTGTGGACCCCAAACTAATAACCCCTTGCTCTATTCAGTGTCTTTAATCTATTTCAAGGCTGGAACTTTTGTTTTCCAGCCAAGAGTAGTTTTGTTTTTTAAGGGTCTTGTTTGTAATATCATTGCAGTAGGCCTTCTAACCCTGAATGTTTTCTTTCTATGTGGTTATTCCTCTAAGGACTAACTATATAGTAGAGTGACCCTGTTTCTTACAGATGCTATTTTCATTATGGTGTCCTCTGGGGGTTGTTCTGGGCATATTACAGTCTAATGCCAAAAGTTTATTTCTGAAAAAAGGTTTGTATTGGATTTATATGATAACTGCATGTTTTATTAATCTCTCATTATTGCAGTTATGACCATGATTCAGGCCAACTGAACATCCTTATTACACTAGGAGTATTTGAACACTCTTGATATGTTTGGTTGACCTTTTGTAGTTTATTTCTCTCGTTACTCCTCCGTGGCTGCCTTGTTTTGGGAAATGTTAGCCAGCCAGCCAGCAACTCTGATGGGTGGTGAAAGTGGTATTCTTTTGGAATTAGCATGGCAGATTTAAATTAGGATGCTGAATGGCAACATTTTCATTTTGGATGAAGGTAAATGGAAGTGCTTTAGTTGTATGTAGGGCAAATAGAATTATGTGCTAGGAAAAGACCAAATTATGAAGCAGGGTTGGCCAATTTATGTGGCAAGAAAAGTCCAGTTATGAATTTACAACGCTAATAACTGTAACTCAAGCAAATGTGAGACCCATTGCAAATACTTGTTTTCTCTTATTACTAGTGTACTAAGGGATGCTGTTTAAATAAGCAGTTGATAAAGTGTGCAACACTTTTCCAGAACAGTTTTTGGACAGCTTGATATAGAAAGAGTTTGAAAGTTAACCAAATTGATGTACCCAGCATCAATATATTTAACTAAGACATTAGCTAAATGTTATTTGCTACTTTAAGCAATTTGTTAATAGTATCTTCTTCCACTGTCTAGTGCTGTTAACATAGTTACTTTGTGACATGGCTTGTAGTCTTCAAAATCAGTAAACGTGTTGTAGATTTGCACGTAAGGGTCCAATTGTTCACTCATGGACGTTGCAGGTTTCACCTCTACTGCCAGTACGTTTTTAGGCAATTAGTTACTATTTCTGAAATGTATATATTTTTAATGTCATTTGATTTTGAGAGTTGATCTCGTATTTAAGATGAAATAAAGCAAAATCTTTCATCTTCAAAAATACCTTTGACTTATGTCAGATTGTTTTTATTAATGTTGAAGCATGCTCTTGCGTTTCTAGTGTAACCTTTGTCCCTAGGTGGGCCTCAGGCATTTAATCATCTGTCTAAAGGTTGTCAACTAATGAAATCAATAAACCAATTGCCTAAAGGCCAGTGGATGTTGAATATATGGACTTTAGGCGCTGAGGCTGGTTTGCTCATTTTTTAGCCTATTGCATGTTGAAGGTGGCATTTGCTGTGGTCTACATATTATGCATAGCTCTCATGGGAGAGGTTTTTATTTTCTAATCTTTTACATCACTTTAGCGGTTAAGTGATGAAAAACACTTTTGATGAATCGAGGCCTCACCGTGTCTTCTTACTATTTCTAACCCATCAAGCTGACTTGTGATGTGAAAATGTGCAACATACTTTTGATCACCCTTGCTTGTTAAAAACAAACCTACTTCCTCTCTTATTTTGCCAAAGGCTACGCTAAAATAATTGAAGCAAATCCACTTGCTCAGTCATAGAAGGCCTGTTTTCCCAAAGTGTGCATAATGCAGCAAACAGTGTTTTTCCACAGAATGCACTAAATTAACTATTGTTTTTACCTTTTTCTAATGTTGGATATTGTATATATGGACTTTATTGGTTTATTGATTTAAGTTGTCTACTTTTAGACGGATCTAATGAAAGAGAAAGTACTTGGGCCGTCTGTGCATAATACATGTGCGTGTATATATGATGCTAGTGTATTTTGTATTATATATTTTGCATAATCATTGTCATTACTACCCCAACAAATGAATTAAAAATTGACAGTACATTCTAGAAATGTTTTGATGTAACTGATAAGTGCCAAAAATTTGTGGTTCTAATAGTAACTAATGTCCAATAAGAGTAATCATTGTAGCCATAATTTTACAGTATCTCTCCCTCAGAAGTCAGTTTTATACTTCTCTATGGTATGTGCTCAAGAGTTGAGAGGGTTAATTTGGGCCACCTCCAGTTATGTACACCTAATTTAGATGAGCGGAATTAGAGAGAAGTTTTCACTGCCCATCACTAGCAGGAAAACATTGACGGTAGGGGGCAGTGAGAACTTCTCACATTTCCATGATCTGACTCCCATGGCGAGAGCTGGCACTTTCTTATGTATTTTCAAAAAGAAAATCGTGCTTCCAGATTTTCATATTGAAAATAAAAGAGTTTAGCCGGTTCTGTCATGTTGACAGTCATGAACCAAACTTTCCAAAAGCACTGTCGGGAACCCCTGTTGCGGGGTTCCTGCCAAAGCTTTGGAAATGACTACCAGTTTAGCGGTCATTTCTAAATGTGGCTGGAGGAGTAGTCTCGGCCTAGCAGATGTTAAATCCCCCACCAGGCCAACGGAGATTAACCCGTCTGCTGAATCATAAATCGGGCCTTATATGTTTATGTTTAAAATGGGGAAAAATCATGAGTACTCTTGTACTAAAGGCGGTGTGATGAAATATTTAGAAAGAGTTTATTGTAAATAAGAATCAAATAATTGAGTGTTGCTTGTGCTTGCTGTAGGCAGTGGTATCAGCTTGTTGTTTCTTTATAAAAAGTGAACAGGTAATCAGCGTCCATTGTTGCCCTGAAGGTAGGTGCAGTTAGGGGTATTAGCGTCTTATTCCCTCCTTCAGTTCCCAAAATAGGGACTAGCTGCACCTCACTGGACCAGGAGCAGCAACCTTCTGCTGAACCGCCATTTGCACCTCCTCTCGGGTCTGCTGTGCACCACCTTAATGGGGTGCAGAGCAGCACCCTGGACCATCATGCCCCTCCGTTGAAAAATGTACTGGTTACCCTGGCATTCACCAGGGAAGAAGGCATCTGGATCCACCCACTGGTACTGTGCTCCAGCCTCTTCGTTCATTTGGTGTGGAGCTTGGAGTAAGCCACGGCAATTAGAAAAATGAAGCTAAAATGTTAGAGATCACAATGCCCTGGGGCATGGTAGGGGCACACTGATCGACCTGGGAGGCAAGGATCTGTCAGTCGCAGAATATTTGTTGAGTGGTCTAACGACAGCAGTTATTACTGTCTAAATAAGCATTCTCATTGGCTCGTCATTTCCCTTTGCCAGTGTCAACAGATGAAAGTCAATGTCTGATCGGTAATGTAATACTTTGATAATTATTCCACGTGGCGGTCTAGTTTTTGTAATTTTTTTTATTGGCCATTTAATTATGGTCTTTTCAGTGACGCCACAATGTAGTTTCTCTTCGCAGGGCAGTTAGGAAAATAAGAACCCACACCTTACAACTGGTTTAATGACTGATGTATTTCATTCTAAAATGCCTCTTAGTGAGATACTGGACTAATTGATAGACGTGATGCACTGTCTTCTGTCCAGTGGTTTATTGAAAAGGCCCCAAAGCTTCAATATGATTATACTGTCTAGTTGGCATTTGAGGTGCACCTTTTATTGAGAGTTTGACTTGTTTAAATAGTGTTCTATAGGTTTCAGCATTATTGTTTTACTCGAACCACCTCGTGAGAGGTGGCAAGAACTTGAGTAAGCCATTAAACCTCACTTATTTTCAAACAAATCAAATGTATTAATCATTAATAAACATTTTTTTACAGTGTCCACTAAATCTGTTTAGTTTTTTCTTAATCCTCGGTATTTTAAAAATGTTTGAGAAGTTTTGTACCAATCCTTTCCTGTGTCATTATTATTTATTTAAACCAACTACGCAAATACATTTCCAATGTGCAGAACTTTCCAAAGATGATACAGATTCAATGGGCACAGGAGTCAGATCACCTTATCACAGAGGTACTTTCATAAGGGCTAGGAAAAGGGGTGTCTTTGCCATGCACTCTCTTGACCTTTGATGTAATTTACTCCTTTGCCTTTTCTGTTCTTGCATTTAGTTTGTTCCAAATTGGTATGCTTAATATGCTGAATCCTGTTATTTAAAGATTGTATCCATGAGGGAAACAATACGAGCTCTTGAACACGCTGTTATAATCCATAATCCTTAACAGTGTTTCTCAGTTACATTTCAAAGATGATTAGCACCCACGAATGGTGGCAATCTGCATACCTTCGAAGCAGCCGATGTTGTGGACAAATGGAGCTTTTCTTGCTGTTGCCCTAGTTAAGTTTCTTTTATTCAAGCTGTTCATTGGCAGTTCATTTTTAATCTCTTTATTGTTCTATTGATATATACAAGATACAGTCGCTCAGACCACAAACTCGAAGAAAGAGTTCATGAGTTCCCATCAAGCAATATGGAAACAACAAATAAGCATGCTGTCGAGGCACATTTTCATTGTCACCAACAGCTTGATCATAGTATTTCTCTTCAGGCTATTCATGTCATGCCATATCAAACGGCAATCGCGACTACTCGTTCTTTCTAAGTGCAGAAGCAGTGTAGGCCAGAAAAAAAACATCCATAGCTCAGTACCCTCATTTAGCATCTCGTTTGCCTGCATTTGCTTCTCTTACAGTGGTTGTACAGAATCTCTACTTTTTTGATCCCAAAATATAGTCCTTCACTCCAAAGGTGATGCATGGTTTTGTAACATGCAGTAGTCTCACCTTCTGGACCAAACATTGTATTTTTGATTTTGTTAAAGGCTCTCCTGGTTTTCATAGTTTCTAGTACCAAGTCTGGGAACATCAGAACTTGATTGACCTGGTATCGGAGATTCCCCTTGGTCCTTGCTGCCGCCAGGATTTCATTTTTTTGTCAATCAGGTCAAAATATTTTAATGCCTGGCCTGGGACTTTGCTTGTAGGTTCCGAAGGAGCACTCTAGTTAGTTTTGCCGTATTTGTTCTCATATTCCGGGCCATTTTCCCTAGACCCATCAGATCCTTAACCTAAATGGCAATGCAAGGAGCAGGATTGTTCCGTTGTGGGAGCCACGGGACCCTATTGGTAATACAAGGTATGACATTTTCAACCATCCTTGTCTTATTCCGTTTTATTAATAGCTGCATTTTCTTATTGACATAGTTAATGCATGGGGGATTCACTTGCCTGCTGACAACCCCTAATGTGCTCTCCAGGAGAATGGCCTTTTTCATGAATGACAGTGCTATTCAGTTTGTGAAATTTTCCTTACCGCCTGCGGATAGATTTGTTCAGTCTTCCGCACTGCCATCAGGATTTGAGTCCTTGTGGAAGGCAAATTTGCCTTTATTCAGTTACAGAAAAAGCCGCCCAATGCGCCCTTCTCTTTCCCTTTGCTGTTTGGTGTCACCATCTACCCTTACAATGTCTCTGTCAGATACAGGAATAGTTAAAGAAACCTGAACCAAAAGTGGCAATTGCTTTCGATAGTATCTCATCTCTGTTTACAGTTGCTTGTCTGTTGAAATAATTTGCCCATTCAGTGGGATGTTCTATGCCAGACACTGCTGGAGCGCTGGACTCCGGCTCACTGTACAAGAAGGATGGGCTCCTTCATTTGTGCTCCTGTGTTGTTTTCGGTTGTTGGGTGGCAAGTACAAAATCTGCACGAGACTGCCACACCCATTACCTGTGCTATTCCCAAGCAGCACCATCACACATGTTGTTCACGAGGTCTCCAACAGGTCTGAAACTCCAAACCGGTCCCTCCCATCCAGCTGTAGCACAGATGCTGATATTCAGAATTTTGAACTCCAGCGCTGTTGGCCATTTCCTGCAGTCATGGATTAAACAGAGGACATCATCATTACATGCACCACAACCGTCTCCCGCAGCTCATTAGCAACGTCCTTGTTAACACCAAGAGCTAATCCACATCATTGTACTACAGCACACAACACTGAGGCTGGTTTGCTAATTTTTGAGACTATTGCATGTTAAATGTGGTATTGGCTGTGGCCTACATATTAGACATACATCTCATTGGAGAGGTTTTTATTTGCTAATCTATCTCACCACCTTATTGGGTCAGTGATGGAAGTACTTTAGATGAACCGAGTCCTCACTGTCTTTATTTTTGTAACCCATCCAGCTGACTTGTGGTGTGAAAAATGTGCAACATACTTTTGATCACCCTTGCTTGTTAGAAAACGAACCTGCTTATTGTCTCAGGGGCTACGCAAAAATAATTGAAGCAAATCCACTTATTCAGTCATAAAAGCCCTCTTTCCCCAAAATGTGCATAATGCAGCAAAGAGTGCTTTTTTTTTTTTTTTTGGTTCGAGAATGCACTAAATGAACTATTGTTTTTGCCTTTTGGCAATGCAAGTGCCAATCTGTCCATGCAAGGAGAAGTTAGCCGTGTGGTAGCTGTCCCCCCATGCGGTTATTTGCATGCTGCTGGCTGGGATGCTGACACTGATGACTAAAGAGCAAACGAGGGCAGTATTGGGAGATTACCCAATTGAAGGCTTTGCAGGGTCGTGGTGTGAATCTGCTACATACATCATATATCTAGGCTTGGGTGCCTGGATGTGGGGGCACAATCAGAAATGCAGGTCAGTGAGTTCTTGCTGGACTACAGCCTTAAGATCTTGTCTCTTACCTTAGCGTGTAAACAGTGGTTGTTGTCCTTTTAGGTAATGTGAAAAAATGCATGTGGTACATAAGAATTACCTCGAGTGTCCAGTTTTGTTGTACTAACAAAGACTTTGTCTATAGGATCCGGATGCCCCCAGACGGCCCACACTCCCCCCGCCAGGAAAGCACGAGACGACAAGGTTTGTTCGTTGGAAGAAGTAACTTTTATTTTCAAAAAGTCATCATATAAATTACCTCATAATTTCAACAAGCCAAACTTCAAATAGCAAGTATAAGAAGGTTAGTCAATAAAGAATAAATTTTTATTTACATGTTACTGAGAAATTACTTGTGACCCTAACCAGTGTGGCAGGATCCCTTCCTGTCCTGAACCACCATATTGGGCCACACAGGTGACCTGTGTCTCACCTGTATCCGTAGGAGGGACGGTTACCCTGACTACCCGGTACCTTGTCCTCCAGTTTAGGGTTCTGCCCCCCCTCCAAACACCAATCAGCCCTGGGGTGTAATGGGGGGGAGCCAAGAGCTGGAGCCCCATGTTCTCCCCCAGCGATCTGAGGTCTCTTACCCCCTGATCTGGTTTGTACATCCGCTGGTTGGCTCAGAACTTCAGGATCCTATCCCAGATGTCCTCCTGGGGGACCCACCTTGGGGACCCCCTCCTATTGTTTCTAGTCACATTTTTTTTATCTCAATTTCCGCCACAAGGGCGACCAGGGCCCCAAAGGTCCTTTGCCCTCCCCACCCAAAAGAGGCTGCGGGCAAAACCCCACATGTCGCGGATAAATTGATCGGTTCCTTCGTCAGACAAATGCACTTGAAACATGTGCACGCCTTTCAGCAGTTTGTGGGGGATATTCCATAGGCGCCCAGGGCCTGGGCAGAGCTTTGCCATCTCGGCATTAAGCCGGCGAACTGACACATTGATGGTGCGAGATCTTAACCCTGCCCCCCACTTACGACGTGGAACCATGTGTGACCAGGCAAATGCTGCCCCTGGAAATTGCTTTGCCACTTTTGTGATTTCAAGAAATACCGTCTCCCTAAGGGTTTTTCGGCCTAAACGCACTAAATCATTGCCCCCCAAGTGATTGATGATTAGATCCGGAGACTGCAGTCCCCCACGACTACTCGCCAATTCGACCAAATGTTGCAGCTGGGTGATGCCTCCTCCGCCAATGCCGCACCACCGAAAAGCCACGCTGTGCAAGTCTGCCGGTTTCGACCCACGGAGCTGTTGCAACCGGTATGCCGCCCGACGGACAAATGAATGGCCCAATACCCAGACTACTCGCTGAGGCATTTGACTGAAAGAAAAGAAAACATGTGCGTGAGACATCACCACTGAGCAACCCAGTCCCTGTTACACCAACTCTGGCCTGATGTAACGTTTGTAACATTCCGAAGACCAACGACCTATATTTTTTACAGCGGACGCTGGAAGGCCTGCTTCCGCTGCCACCGTGGCTGCGCCAATTCTAAAGGAATGGGATGAATATCCTTGCTGATCCACTCCGATTGATTTTAGGGACAATTTAAATACTTCTGCGAACTGGTAGCGTGATAGGCAGTCTCCGCAGGGGTGAATGAAGAAGGCCGGAGACTCAGCCATAGGGCGCACCGCCATATAATTGTTTGTGATTAACACAGGGCATAAGGGGGAAGCAGGCGCCTCACCGAGTGTGATGCGTGTTCCTTTCTTCAGCTGGCCGGTCTTTGATTTACGCAACATAATGTGTAGTGCCCCCCTGCAAACCATTACATCTTTCAGCTGTAGGCCCCCCCAAGTGGTCACCCTTGGAAGAGCCTACCAACTCGCTGATGCGGAAAGTCCCGTAAAAGGCCAAAGTGAAAGCCGCGGCGAAAAGTGCCGCCTTGGTGGGTGACGAGCAGACGGTGTGAAGCGCCCTTAAAATCCTTTCTAGCAAAGGAGGGGTGACGGGATGCCTGGCATCCGAGCTACCCGGGGAACCCTTGGCCCAACCCCTCAAGGCCTGTTTTATGATAAAAGTATTCAGGGACCTCTCCAATGTAACTATTTTTGCGAAGAAACGTATCGCCGCCAAATGGGCCTTCGCGCATGACACTGGACGCCCTAGGCTACGCAGATGTTTAAGGAACGCCCCTATTGCTGGCTCAGAAAATGTGTCTGCAATATGCCGAGCATGCAAGAAACGCCTGTAAAGTAAAAAACTGTTCTCGTAAGCTGTTTTTGTGCGTGGGGCCAAGGATGACGCTACTAAGTCTGGGAGGGAGGGGCACCAATCTTCCACAGAGATTCTGGGAACTCCGTCATCTTCTCCTTCGCCTGGGGGTGATACCGCAAAAAATCCTGCATTAATGAACGAGACAATGAGTCAGCTGCGTTGTTATGCACCCCAGGCACGTGCTTCGCTTTGAACGTGATGTTATGCTGAAGACAAGCCAGAATCAGGTGTTTCAAAAGGCGCAAAACCAAAGGGCATAAAGCCCCTTGACGGTTGATAACATCCACCACCGCCATGTTATCAGACCAGAAAATTACCACCCTGTTCCTGAGCTCCTTAGCCCAGATGTTTACAGCGACCACGATTGGGAATAATTCCAAGAACGCTATATTCTTGGTCCAACCCCATCTGACCCAGTCTCTAGGCCAGTCTGCCCTACACCATAAAGGGCCCAAAATTGCGCCGAAGCCTATGCTTCCCGCGGAGTCAGTGTATAGGCCCAGCGTAGGGCTGGGTATTGCTTTCAGCGGCCAAATGACAGACCCGTTGAATGCCCTAAGGAACAGATCCCACAACCTCAGGTCGTCCCTAACCTCTCTGGACAGCCTGGTGTGGTGGTGTTTTTCTTTTAGCCCCGTCATTGAGCGGGCTATTGACCTAGAAAAGGGGCGACCCATGGGGATGATTCTTAGTGCAAAGTTCAGCTGACCCACCAGTACCTGAAGCTGGTGCAGGGTCACCTTTTCTTGAGACAATATATCCTTAATGGACTCCTTGAAGGCCAACAGTTTATCCAAAGGCAAGCGGCACTCCCCGGCCAAGGAGTCAATTTCAATCCCTAGGAAAGTGATGCAAGTCGAAGGGCCAACTGTTTTCTCGGGTGCCAAAGGAACCCCAAATTCTTTGAACAAAGCGATTTAAAGCTTGAAGGGCCCACCTGCATTTATCAGAATTGGGGGTCCCAGAATCAGGAAGTCGTCCAGGTAATGAATGACCTCCCGTATGTTGTGAGAATACCCACTGAAGAAAGGAGCTGAATTGCTCGAAATAACTGCAAGATATGCTGCAACCCATGGGCATGCATTGGTCGAAGTAATACTCCCCCCTGAATTGAAAACCCAGCAGGTGGTAGTCCTCGGGGTGCACGGGAAGCAAACGGAAGGCAGACTCAATGTCGGTTTTTCTTAACATAGACCCCCGGCCCAGTGCTCTCACTTTCTCAACCGCATTATCCACTGACGCATAACGAACTGAACATAGCTGCGGATCGATGTCGTCGTTAACCGATGACCCCCGAGGGGCTAAAAGATTGTGGATCAATCTGAACTGTCCTGCTTCCTTTTTTGGAACCACCCCCAACGGGGAACACACAAAACCAGATAGTGGAGGGCCCCTAAAAGGACCAGCAAGCCTGCCCAGGGACCTCTTTCTCTATTTTTTTTTTTTTTTTTTTGCAACTACCGAAGTGTTCTGCAAGGCAGATATTAGGTTCTTACAATGATCTACCGGAGAGACATTAGGGGCGGGGGATCTTCAATCCTTGGCTTTCTTTCACTATAGGAAGATGATTTATGTTCCTTCTCCTTTCCTTCAATCTCCCTTCTTTTAGCCCTTATTAAAGAGAAAATGTCCACAAAGTCTCCCTTCCATATTTTTTTCCTTGTTTCGGCGCTAACGTGGGCTGCCAGCTTACCTGGTCTGGATAATAATGAGTCTGTCGTTCCTTCCTTGGCCGGGATGTCCGGACTCGGAAGCTTGCTTGAGTTGGGCTGGACGTCATGAACCGGTGGGGGTGATGGGAGACAAATGCTCGGTGCCGGGGCGACACACAGGCTATTGTTCGAGGACTGCAGCGGGTTTGAGGAGTGTGCTGCAACTAGGGAATCTACCTGGCGTTTTAAATCAGCTACTGTGTTTTGCCATGACACGTCTGCCCCCCAGGGTGCAGTGGGTGGTGAGGCGGTGATAGTCGGTGCGTTAATACCGGCCAATAGCTTAGAAACTTCCATTAGCGCCAGCCTGGATGGCTCTTGATCTTGCGCCAGGGAATCGTGGCAGCCCACAGGCGGTGGACCCGACGACGCAGGAGAAACTACCCCTTGATGAGGTGTGGGAGATGGCCCGGGCTGAACTGTAGGTACTAAGGCCGCCAAGGAATTACGAATATCTGCTAGGACTCCCTCTATACCCACGCCTGAGGGGGCCGTGGAGCCCGAGTTAAGAACTTGGGGGGTGGCCCAGTGGGCGGGGCCGCGGCAACGGGCACGCTCAACTGTTCTGAGAGGCTAGTTGATGCAGGAGGTGACAGAACGATGGTGGTCGGGACCGCTGCGGGGGGCGTTAGAATGATGGTGGCCGGCACCTGCGCTTTAGCATTCCTTCTACGTTTAACTGGGGGAAAAGCCGCATTGGGGGGCACATGGGACCGCTTAGGGCGGGAACCCATCTCCCTGCCCCCATCTTTTTTAGGAGCCTCTATGGCCACACTGGATTCCTCACTCCCCAATTTTTCCAAAACTAATCTCAGCAGCTGGGACAACTCGGGGTCGCGCTCCCTCCCTTTTTGGGTGCAGGCCTTCTTAGGAGGCATGGTGACCTGCCCTTATGGCTAGCACCAATTGTAAAGGACTGCCTAATTGAGAGTATAACCCCCCCCCTATTAAAAAAGTTTTTTTTTTTTTTTGAGGGGGTACGACCTGAAAAGAAATCAGATGCAAAACAGTCAAACACAGGGATCCCTAAGACCCTCTCCCAAATGTCCACAAATTGAAACCACCTTAATCCTGTGTCCACCTCACAGATAACCACAGTGAAAATTAAATATGGCTCGAATAACACAGTGCACTGTCGATCCTTAAAGTGCGCGCGCCATGAAATCTGCAGCAATGACTGCAATAACTTTAAACTAAGACACCACAAAGATAACCACCGTGACAATTAAGTGTGGCTCAAGCGCAGTCAAAAACACAGTGCGCTGCCGACCTTTTTTGGTGCACGCGACATGAAATCTGCAGCAATGAATGAAATAACTTTAAACTAAGACAACACTGCCAGACAAGCGACTCCGCGCGCACCAAGAATAACGCTTTACGGCGCGAAATTCCGATTAAAACAAGGCTTCCACGTATTACTTTTGCCGCGTAGCAACTAAAATTCTGCACCTTGTACCGCGGTGCGATCAGCAAAAAATCCCTACTCTGCCTATTCCTGCAACAAAGCAACCCGAATGCTTATGCGTGTAAATCCCTTGTCAACTAGTGGATTTTTTCACATCTAAACATGCTTTAATAGTGGTGGCTGGATTTGAACCCCTGTCCAGGGGTAGCTTCCTGCACCAGAGGCACTAGACTTTGCCACTGAGCTATAGGCTCTTCACTGAGCTACAGGCTCCTGATTATTTAAAAAAGAAAACACGCCATAAAGTACTACAGACCAACCCACCACCCGCGCGTTGTCCCGTGCGTGTACGTTTTTTTTTTTTAAATGCGCTTTGAAAATCCTTACTTTAGGCACACAGGCTAATCAAGTTTTATAGAGGATCGCGTCCTCGGAACACCAAACAAGGCTACACAAACGCTTATGCGAGCAAACAAAACATATTTTTAAAAGCAGGCCCCCTGCTGCCGCGCCACTTTTTTTTTTTTTTTTTTTTTTAAATTGCCCGGTTCCAGACCCCTGATCCCAACTCGCAACGGCAAAGAAGTCCCGGCGGGAAAAAAGGAACCGTCCTTCGCTGAACCGGCAACTCCAAGGGAAGTCCTGGCGCACGGGAAATCCACTGCAGAACAGGAACGTCAGGAAGCAAACAAACGCGGGCCGCACGACAGGTCCCGCCGCTGCACACAAGTAAAGAAGGTTTAACCTTCTTTGGGGGGGCCTTTAAATAGCCCCCCACCAGTGCGCGGCGGCTGGAACCGGCGGGCGGCCAACGTCGGCCCCCCGGGGCATGACTTCTGCCCCAACGCCTCGCGAGGTGTCAGGGTGGAAATCCAGCCGACCCCTGCACCCCCGGCAGGGGGAAAAGGGAGGGGAGTGCCCCAGGGCCTCGGAGGCCCCGTCCCCTAACGGGCCGCGCCCCCCCACTGCGGGGGGGGCGCTCTACCCAAATATTAGAGACTTTGTATGAGATAGGAATAAGTCCCAATAAAGAGGAATCTTCAGAAACATCCTCTTGAATTGACATTACAAGGATTTTTGTCACTCTTAGCAACGCTACAACATTTCTATCACAAATGGGCATCAAGGAGGCGTTGAATAATCAGATTGCAGTTAGTCCTGTGGTGGAGAGGAGGAGTCACATGGTTTTTTCGGTATTGGGATGCACTTGAATGCTTTTGTATTACATTATAATGACATATTGAATCTTTCCTAAGCAGATTAAATACCATCAGCTACATGCCTTCGGTTTGATGGGCACTTATCTGTTGGAAATGTTTCTAAATACCTATAGGCAGATGAAGGGGAGTGGTAGTCTAGCAAATCGTTTTCTAGCCACAGTGCAATCTTCAGGCAACATGAAACTGAAGGGAACACTAAGATACAGCCCATAAGTACTACAGACAAATGTTTAACCCTCTTGACATTGAGAAGGGCAATCATGTTAATTCATGCAAATTTACCTTAAAAGGTGTCCTGACTTCCTCCCATTTACTGTGGCTCCGCCCAAATGTTCTGTCCGATGTTTGTTAAAAGACTCTCTTCTCTTCAAGGTTGTGGAAATTTATAAAATATCTACTTGTCCATGGGACAAGTTGCGTTGTAAATCTACTTGCCCGGTTTAAAAAAAAAAAAAGAAAAAAAAGAAAATCCACTTCTCTTTGGTGCCATGTAGTGTGGTGACACATTGTGGCACAATCTCATTATATACGAGGTTTGTTAATATGGTAATAGCCTTTCTGATTATGCCAGGGCTCATTGTATTATAAGGTTTGAATAGAAGCAGTTGCCTTATTGTGCCACCTTTCAGCCCTATGAGCAGGGGCTGGAGATAGGGGTAAGCAAAAGTTCCAGAGTTGGAATGCTCTTTTGAGTCTGTGTAAAGTTACTAATTTGCATGTTTTAGGGTTTTTTTCAGCAGCTCTTCTCTAATCTTTTCCCATACAGAGAGAGGTTGGAAGAACTGGGACCTTTTTGTTTTTATTTCAATTATATCTCTCTCTATTTATCGACTGGCTTCACTGTGAGTGAGAGCATTCTGCTGTTTCACAAGGAGCATATTGGTACATAAAGTAGGTTTGTTCAATGACCTGAACTACTGTGGCAAGGTATGCTTTTTGAGATCAATAATATTTTAGCTTTTTGCCAATTTTTGTTAAGGTTTTTAAGGCCCGGCAGCTCCCACAACAATAAAGTTTTACAAAAACCATATCAAAACAAGACACACATTAACAAAAGGTTGACCACCAATATCAGACCTATTGGCTTTGCTAATGCTTGTTTATTACCATGTTTCTCATAATAGTATTGTTGGAACTGGTTACCCTGATTTTTCCATTGTGAATATTATTTGGAAATACTAGCATGAAAAAACGCATTTTACTGAATGCTGCTTTAAAGAAATGGTACCTAAATTTCACAGTAGCTCAATTTTTTTTTTTTTTTTTTTTTTTTTTTCCCTACTGGCATTTTTTGTGATCATTTATTTTGAGAGAAGGTCGCCAAGTCTGCTTTCAAGCTTCTGCAAATATTTGCATCAAACCATAGAGCATGCTGGGTGTGGGGCTAGCCGGGAATACACATGACTTTGCCCAATTAACCCGGAGACCCAATGCCTCACCGACGGTCTCCATTAGCTGCACAAGCCCCTGAGTCACTTTTGTTAAAGTTAAGTAAGGAACAAGGAGGCCCAGAACGGACGACCAGTGCCCAAAGACCAACTGGAATTTGAGCAAAGGCGATGGGAGAATTGGCCCTGGATACTTCTTTGCCAGTACTTCTGAGAAGTGAATAAAGAATCCAATTTCTCCTGGTTCAGAACAGTATGGATTTGGAAAAGCGGAAATCTTTTAGAAGGGTTTGTTTATTTATTTATTTATTTATTTATTTATTTATTGGCGCAATCCAGGCTGACTTCTTAAGTTGAGCCCCACTGTACAACCTTCCTCAGGTCTTACGTGGGTCAGATGCCCCAAGAGGGGAGAAAAACCAGGTACTTTCTGTCAGTAATCATTCCCCAGGCCACAGTGTTTTCAGTGACTGATTTTCACCTGTTGAGTAGTCAGACAAGATCATGAAACATGAAAGGCACCTTTGCGTTCAGGCACTCCTTTGCAGGGCTCCCTGCAGTAGAGGCACAAAGGAAATCGATCTTAAGTCTTCGGACTGAACTGCGGAGAGCTTATTCAAAGAGTTTACAGGGTCAGAAAAGGTGCTTGGAGATAGGAAGTAAAAAGACTGGGGCACCCAAATTATTCCTTTGCAGCTTCAGGAAACTAAAATCGGTGGCGAGGGAGAAGTTGTTCCCGCATGGCGAAAAGAAAGTAATCTGGTCATGTTCCTTAGGAGGATTAATTTGGCTGAATATACTTTGACCTCCTGAACTCATCATTGTGTGTGGTCAGAGTAATCTATATGATACATTGAGATGCAGCATGACAGTGAGCGGTGACAAGCCATCAAAATTGCCCTCTAATCCCTATGCTAGATAGGCGATTATGCACCCAAACTATCCCTCTGAGACACCAGCCCTAGTCTGAGGACTGTTGTTAAGCAGGCCCATATGTTCAAGAACTAACTACCCCTTGGACAGTTTTTGTGCTTTAGCCCCAGGAATGTAAATACATTCCCTGACTCGCCCCTGTATTCCATTCAGCCTTCTCTCCCATGACTCCTTTCTTCTGTTTGCCCATAAGAAGGGCAATTTGCTCCACTTTTACCCTCTTGTCAGATGTTTTATTTTAAAGCGTTTTACCTACCTACCTTCCTACCTACCTACCTACCTGCATGTCACTTTTTATTTATTTGTTATTAATGGAAACATTTGCACGATAGGCCTGAGTAAACTAAACCTGGACTTGGTTGTCCATCTCAGAATGGCAGGTTTGAGTAATATTGAGACATAAAATGAGAATACACATAGGCAAGAATTCTTAGAAACACACACACAGAATTATATGATAAAGGGGTGGTGGGAAAGCGTGTCTGTTGGTGAAACAAGCTATTGGACATCTAAGAATAAGTGGTATTCCTGTTATCTTTGCCCTGTGCGCTCAGAGCAGCATTTTCTACCATTTAAAAATTACTACTTCTGATGGATACAACTACCTGTGGATTCCTCACCTGATGAATACTCCCATGGCGCCAGCATTCGACGGAAATCTTCTTACTAGTCTCTGCACGTCGACGAGGACGTCACTCCAGCCCACGCGACGCCGTCTGACGTCATACAGGCAATAATAGGTCCTTGCCGACGTGCCGATGTCAGTTCCCTTTTTTCCGTGCATTCGAAACGGTTATCTTCGAGGGAGCTACTGTTACCTTCGTGGTTACAGTGTATTGTCTGCTGCGTAGTCTTCTCTGCGGTAATAATGTCTCAGAGGAAGTCGGGTTTCAAGCCCTGTCGAGAGTGTGGGGGCAAGATGTCAGTTACGGATCCTCACTCCGACTGTCTATGGTGTTTGAGCTCCGACCACGACGTCTCGACTTGCGATTCATGTCAACACATGAATCCGAAGGCCCTCAAAGAGCGTGAAGCCAAGTTATTTATGGCAAAGTCAAAGAAGAAGGAGAAACATCATAAGAAGTCTTCTTCGCCAAGGTCTCACCGGCGTCATCGAGACTCCCAGCGCCGTAGAGACTCACGACGTCATTCCAGCAAGGAGTCTCGTTCGAGGTCACCTTTGGCTCGGCGTCGGAGGACTTGGGAGGTCAGCACCACGGTCACGCCGCATCCATCGACGCCGTTGCCCTCTCCGTCGTCACCGACTTCGCCTGGTCAGGCGTCAGTGATTGAGGTGGTGCAGCCTCTTGTGTTTTCTCCGGCGTCGCAGACGTCGAGGCCGGCGTCGGGGTCGCCCTCGATCCAGGCACCCCAGTATCCGGCTTTTCCCACTCCTGGAGCCGATAGTACCGCGTTTCTTAATGCGATGTATACCATCTTTCAGCAGATGGCTCCAGGAGCTGCTCCGGCTGGTCCTTCGGGGCCCTTGGCCTTTTCGTTGGGTGATCCTGCGCCTCTTCGGCCGGCACCCTTTATGCCCTTTCTCCCTTTTGGGAATGTGGGCTCGGCGCCGGTGCCGGTGTCGGTGGCCGCTCCGGTGGCTTCGGATGTTTCGGCCCCGGAGGTTGCCCTTCCGTCGAAGTCAGGATTTTGTCCTGTGACTCCGGTTGGTCCATCGGCTCCAAGTCCTCGTCCTCCGGCTCCTGCCTCGGCGCCGAAGCTGCCTGTGGCGCCGGACGCGGCGTCAGATGCTTCTGGCGATCGGCGCCGTTCTTCGACGTCGGCGGAGGCCATGTCGACTCCGCCTATCGAGGAGAGACTTCATTCGAGGAGGCGTGCTCTCCGTCTTTTAGAAGAGCAGGAGTACCAGCGAGTCCTAGAGGAGGGAGAGATTGAGGACTCTGGAGAAGGACTGCATGGTCTGGATACAGCCAGTGGGCTGGACACTTCCCCTGAGTGGGACCTTTCATCTCCAGGGGAATATACGGAGGAGGCTGCTTCCTTTCATGCTGTGGTGAGGAAGGCAGCGAGCTTTTTGGACCTGCCTTTGCCGGTGGCAGAGGCGAAGCAGAATTTGCTGACAGAGGTATTGCATCCGGCCTCTGCTGCAGCTGAGCCTCTCTTGCCATTTAATGAGGCTTTGCTGGATCCGGTGTTGGAGGTGTGGAAGAAGCCGGTGTCTTCCTCGGCCGTTCATAGGGCTGTGGCCAGGAGGTATCGAGCTGCACCATCTGACCCTGGCTTTCTCTCTAGACACCCTACGCCGGAGAGCTTGGTGGTGCAAGCCTCCTGTTCCTCAAAGTCAGCGCCTGGTTCCTTCCCGACGGTGCCTGGAGACAGAGACTCCAAGAAACTGGATGCGCAGTCCAAGAATTTTTTTTCGTCATGCAGTTTGGCGTTGAAGGCCACCAACGCAACGTGCATTCTGGGGAGGTACATCCATGCTCTGATGGATGATATTTCGTCTTCATTTACGGAGCTCCCCCAGGGTCTCTTGGATGTGGTCTCGGACGCCCAGGCTGCCGCGACCCAGATTATCCAGTCTGGGCTGGACACGACCGACTCGGTGGCCAGGGCGATGGGCACGGCTGTGGTGGCAAGAAGACAGGCCTGGCTCCGAAACTCAGGGTTTTCGGCGGATGTGCAGTCGACCCTGCTGGACCTCCCGTTTGATGGGGACAGACTGTTTGGAGCCAAGGCAGATTCGGCCTTGGAACGATTTAAGGAGAGCAGAGCCACAGCCAAATCGTTAGGACTGCAAGCTCCTTCTTCCTCTGCTAGATTTTTCAGGAGATTTCGGGGATTTGGGCGTGGCTCTTCTTCCTCTTCCTTTCGGGGGAGGTTCCAGCAACCCGCCTCTTCCCTCCCCTATAGGTCATTTAGAGGGAGGGGGAGGGGTGGGGCCCGTACCAGAGGAGCCTCTCAACAGCACTCTGCCTCTTCCTCGTCTTCTGGAGGGGTGCAGCAGGGGAAGCAGCCTTAGGCTTCCACCGTTTCCCACTCACTCCTCTCCTGTAGGGGGAAGATTACAGCATTTTCTCCACAAGTGGAAGTCTATCACCACGGACACTTGGGTTCTCGGCATTGTGGGGAAAGGCTACGCCCTTCCCTTTCGGGAGTTCCCGCCCCTCATCCCGCCCCGCCCATCTTATTGTTCAGAAGAACACCTCCTGTTGCTAGAACAGGAGGTTCAAGTCCTCCTTTCAAAGGGCGCGGTAGAGTTGGTCCCAGAGCAGGAAAAGGGTCGAGGTTGTTACTCAAGATACTTCCTGATTCCCAAAAAGGATGGTCAGTTGAGACCAATCCTGGATCTGAGGATCTTGAATTGGTTCCTCAAACAGGAAAAGTTCAAGATGCTGACCCTAGCACAGGTGCTTTTGGCGTTGAACAAGGAAGATTGGATGGTGTCGGTCGACTTGCAGGATGCTTACTTTCATATCCCGATATTCAAGTCGCACAGGAAGTATCTCCGGTTTGTGGTAGGGTCGCAGCACTATCAGTTTGCGGTCCTCCCGTTTGGTCTTACTTCAGCACCTCGAGTCTTCACAAAGGTGATGTCAGTGGTTGCGGCGGAGCTCAGAAGAAAGGGGATAGCAGTATTCCCTTACTTGGACGACTGGTTGATCAAAGCCAAGTCCCCGGAGCTTGTGTCGCATCATCTGCAGTCAACAACCCAGTTGTTGTTCGACCTGGGCTTTTCGGTGAACGTGCCCAAATCTCACCTGGAGCCCTCTCAGCGCCTCCTGTTCATAGGGGCAGTACTGGATACAACATTGAGTCGAGCCTTTCCTCCGCCTCAGCGGATTCAAGATATTCAGGAATTGGTTCCAATGTTTCGAAATGGAGCGGTAGTTCCAGTCCTCAAGGTCCTTCGTCTGCTCGGTCTGTTCGCCTCCTGCATTCTGTTGGTCACGCATGCTCGCTGGCACATGAGGGCTCTTCAGTGGTGCCTCCGAAGGCAGTGGTCTCAACACAAAGGAGATTTAGAAGGTACTGTCAAGATCTCCAGAGATGCTGCTGTGGAATTGAAGTGGTGGATTGCGGGCAACAATCTTTCACAGGGAAAGCCGTTCGCGCAGTTGCCACCAGTGGCCACGGTCATAACGGATGCTTCCACCCTAGGATGGGGAGCTCATCTGGGGGATCTGGAGATCAAAGGGCTTTGGTCTCCAGAGGAAGAGGTGTTTCATATCAATCTGTTGGAGTTACGGGCTGTACGTCTGGCTCTCAAGGCCTTCCTCCCATCCCTTCGTGGTCAGTCGGTACAGGTCCTGACGGACAATACTACCACGATGTGGTACATAAACAAACAGGGAGGAGTAGGGTCGTACCTTCTCTGCAGAGAAGCTCTTCGGCTATGGTCCTGGGCAAAGGACCATCAGATTTGCTTGGTGGCAAATCATCTGGCCGGGGTCTTGAATGTACGTGCGGACAGTCTCAGTCGCCAATTCTCGGCAGACCACGAGTGGCGTCTCCATCCAGATCAAGTCTGTTTAATCTTCCAGATGTGGGGGTTTCCTCGGATAGATCTGTTTGCCACTCGGGAGAACGCGCATTGCCCGTTATTCTGCAGCCTCCAGTATCCGATGCAGGGAGCGTTGGGGGACGCGTTTCAGATAACCTGGTGCGACCAGTTGCTTTACGCGTTTCCCCCCATACCCTTGATTCCTCGAGTGTTGAGGAAAATTTGCCAAGACCGGGCCCAAGTCATCTTAATAGCTCCGGATTGGCCAAGGAGGGTATGGTACTCCGACCTTCTCCAACTCTCACTGTGCCCTCCGCTCCGTCTCCCTCTCAGGGCAGACATCCTCTCGCAGTCGCAGGGGCAGGTTTTACACCCCAACCTCCAGAGTCTACACCTACATGCTTGGAGATTGAACGGGGCAACCTGAGTTCCTTCTCTCTCCCGCCTGATGTAGTGGATGTTATTTTAGCGGCCAGGCGACACTCCACTAAATCTATCTACGCTAATAGGTGGTCTAAATTTGTTATGTGGTGTGGAGAGAGACAGATTGATCCCTTACATGCTCATCTGTCACATGTTTTATCTTTTGCACTGTCTCTAGCGCAGAAAGGTTGTGCAGTGGCTACCATTAAGGGTTATTTGTCGGCCTTGTCAGCCTTCATTTGTCTTCCAGACCAACCATCGTTATTTAAATCCCCTATTGTTCTCAGATTCTTGAAAGGTCTTCTGAATCAATATCCTCCAAAACCATTCGTTATGCCTCAATGGGATTTGTCCTTGGTCCTGACTTTCCTTATGGGGTCCCCTTTTGAGCCTATGCATTCTTGCCCCTTAAGGTATTTGGTTATTAAAACAGTCTTCCTGGTAGCTATAACATCTGCAAGGAGAGTGAGTGAGTTGCAGGCCTTATCGGTTAAACCCCCTTATATAACGTTTTATGGGGATAAGGTGGTGTTGAGGACCAAGGCTGCTTTCCTTCCGAAGGTTGTTTCACCCTTCCATTTGGCTCAGACAATCACTTTGTCCACGTTTTATCCTCCGCCTCATCCTTCAAAGGAGGAAGAAAGACTACATCGCCTGGACCCAAAAAGGGCGTTGAGCTTCTATATTGACAGAATGAAGGATATCAGGCTGGAGGATCAGCTGTTTGTCGGATACGTGGGCAAGAGGAGAGGAAAGGCAGTCCACAAGAGAACACTCTCCAGGTGGGTTGTTCTTTGCATTAAAATCTGTTACTCTTTGGCAAAGAAGGATCCGCCTGAGGGCATTAGAGCTCATTCCACCAGAGCTAAGTCGGCCTCTTCGGCCTTGGCCAGGGGTGTTCCTGTGGTCGACATCTGCAAGGCCGCAACTTGGTCGTCCCTTCACACTTTTGTGAAACATTACTGTTTGGACTCTGAGGTCAGAAGGGACGGTCATTTTGCACGGTCAGTGCTGCAGGATTTCTTGGTTTGACCATTTGGGCACCCACCGCCGGGCGTGGTACTGCTTTGGGACTCTATTCATCAGGTGAGGAATCCACAGGTAGTTGTATCCATCAGAAGAACGAGTTACTTACCTTCGGTAACGACTTTTCTGGTGGATACATTAGCTACCTGTGGATTCCTCACGGTCCCACCCGCCTCCCCGTTGCCTTTTTGGTCTCTCCAAGCAATCCTTGAGTGTGCTCCTTTTGGTCTTCAAAGTGGCAATACATTTTGCATATATGATATTTGTATATATGTATATATTTATATATAAATCTATATATATTGTGTATATACATGATTCGTATGTATAAATATATTTATTTGTTTAAAAAAAAAAAAAAAAAAAAAGGTTATACTAAATCTACAGCTATTTTATTGCAATGTTGTGTGATTTACAATATTAAGAGATGTTGCTTTGCTCTTTCATTACATTGGGTTATTATTATTCTCATGCACGTAAAAAAATGTTGGTACTGTCATCGGCACGTCGGCGAGGACCTATTATTGCCTGTATGACGTCAGACGGCGTCGCGTGGGCTGGAGTGACGTCCTCGTCGACGTGCAGAGACTAGTAAGAAGATTTCCGTCGAATGCTGGCGCCATGGGAGTATTCATCAGGTGAGGAATCCACAGGTAGCTAATGTATCCACCAGAAAAGTCGTTACCGAAGGTAAGTAACTCGTTCTTTTTAACCATTCCTAAACATACTTGGGGAATGTATAACTTACCCCACAATATTCCAGGACTGGAGTTAGAATACTTAATAAGCCTCCTGAAATATTTGAGGGAAAGTTGCTCTTTCCCAAAATATTATCGGGCCGGAGTTACAAAAGTAATTTTGACCAGTGTCTGCCATGCCAGTGCTGTTGCAGCTAAGGGCAAGAAACGCAAACTAACAGAATAAGCGAACCCCCATTAAGAGAACATAGCGACCATGCTATGAAACTGGGATGGACAGCCAACTTGCTTTGGAAGTTTTGTGTCGAGCCATAGTGAATAATTGAATTATGGGATATATATCTCTAGTGCAGTGAGCTCAAAAGTGTATGCAAGGAAAGATGGTGACGTGATAGTGTGTAGAGTGGATTTTTTTCTTTTTCTGTTTGTGGTACAAAGCTGAGTGGCAAAGTGATGCCATGTAAATGCAAAGTGTTTTTCACAGGCTTGCTAATAAGGATGAAAGAGGCCTACTGAGGTTTGTATTGCCTCCTCTTTCCATTCTTTAGCCTTCCAATTAAACTTTATTCACATGTTTGTTAGTGGCCTGTGTGCCACAGCTTGTGGTGGCTCTGTGAAGTATGAAGGGGATGAGGATCTTATCTACAGAACTGGTAATATCAAAGCTGTAAGAGTGTTTGAAATGTACAAAGTCTGAACATAAGGATTAAGCAAAACAGGAGATGGCGAGGAGTCTGGAGGGACTGCACAAGTAGTGGTGTGTACCAGGGCAAAGCTCTGCCCGGTCATACCAGTGTGAGTGGGGCGGTTGACCAACATGGTGTGGTGTACTTATTACAAACAGCATAGCAACTCAGCTGTTGCTGTTTAATTGCTAGTAAGGTGCATGGCAGCAGCTGGTGCATGTGGAGCAATCTTATAGTGTATTAAAAACATCTAAGTGAGTTTATTGTGTTATAGAAGCCATATGAGAACAGTAGATTGGATTTGAGAGCAAAAAGTGGATGCATTAATGTTAGAATATGTGGAAGCCGGAGTAGCTCTCACCACTTCCTTCTAGTTGCGGCCTGTCCTTTCGGGCTGAGGGGCCACAACCCTCCCCCCACCTTTTGCCCCTCAGGAAGTGTGTCTGTCAGGCTGAGCAAAGGTCAGCCTGACACAGACTCTTTATTTTCAGGTCAGGCCGCCAGGAGCTAGGCATGTGCTATTCGTGCAGGCTCCTGGCTTCCTGAGCTGCACTTTGTTGGACTGAAGAAGTCACAGCCCTGTGGACGTGACCTTTTCAGTCTAGCAAAGGTGCCTTGAGGCCCCTCATTTCCATCTCCCCTCTTCTCATGACAAGGGGGAACATCTTATTGCTTCGGACCTGGGCTGGGCCCTTCAGTTTTAAGCCCTGAAGCGCCCAGGGCCGAATGTCAATCAGTGACACCTCGTCACAGAGTGGGGTGGGGTGGGGTCAGCAGTCTCACTGACCCTATCCCACCCTGTTACGAGTTGGGACTGCTGCCTTCCCTCATTGGCTGACCTTAGGTTAGCCAGTGAGGGAAGGTAGCAGTCCCAACCCTCCTGGGACCTCTGAGGCAGAGCCGAAAGTAAGTGTGTGTGTGTGTGTGTATTTGTTTTTCTTCTTTCAAATGAATGTTTGGTGCTTGCGTGTATGTTTGAATATTTGATAATGAGTGTTGTGAATGGATGTGCATGTGTATGAATGAATGAGTGTTCATGTGTGTCGTCACACCACCCCTCCCACCCCCCAAAAAAAAGTCTTAGTCTTTTCAGAATAACAATGGAAGTGCTTCAGGTGGAAACGCTATTCTTGGAGTTCTGACTAATCAAATCGGCACCCCTCGCCTTGAGGGTGGGATAAAGGTGAGGGTAAAGCTTAGTGCTGATAGATGATTAGCAGAACGGATTCACATAGTTATATAACATGCAAGCCTTGTATAGTGTTATGTAGAATCTTTTTTAAGATTCTGTTTTCAGTTCTCTTGTTTTGGATTTTTCTTAGATTTGCAGGCTTGATCTAATGCCTGTTGTCAGGCTGGAAAATTACTAGATTTTTAATTGGGAATAATTCATGAATGTGAATCTGACAGATTCAAATAGCAGAGAACTTCAGTTGGAAGTATATAACTAATACTTATCCAGCATTGGATCTTTCATATATTCACATGCTTGAATTCATCCTGTTAGTTAGCTGGGAATTTCCCCAATCATGAATTGGATTAATTCAAGCATGTGAACCTCTGAAAGACCGCAATGGTGGAGAACGGTAGTTACAGACAAGCAGCTGGTCTCCATTTTACATGTTTTTGTTGTCATTAAAGCAATAAGAACTATGTGTAGTAATGTTAAACTAATTTGTAAAATACAATTTTCTGCATCTTGCAGGTATCAGGCAACAAACTGACTTTCTAGTTCCTGTGGAACATTCCATACTGCTGTGATGCCAATACCAATGGTAATCAGAGGTATCCATTAACACGCACACATGCATTTTTTTATTTCAGTGTGCACAACGGTGCAACAACATTTAGTGAATCTTTCTTAAACTGATGCTAATGTCACATTAGTAACAGTTCATTTAACACTCAACTGTGGTGTGTGAGAAAATCAGATTACTGGAGATGAACGTTGAGTAAATTGTGTGCAAAGCACAACGTTTGCATCCTTGATTGTATCACACAAACAGAGATGGAGAGTTCTCTCAAAATAACTGCCCTCCACAACTAACATACAAGCCCACAAAAGTTATGGCAGCTAAATTCCTCACCCCACAGGAAATCCCTGCATTAGGAACCTGAAATCCAAAGCCTATGAACAGAAGGGTCTCGCCCACATTTTTGTGGCATGCTTCTTCGGCGGCTAGTCCTCTCCACCGTGTTAGGACAATGACAACACATTGGTCTCAACCTTGCCAAAAGGGCTAACAATATAAATTGCTTCTGGCTAGTCAAGGGTGAAGATGTTATTCTAAAACTACATCTGCGTATATCCAGGACTTTACCTTTATTAAGTGGGTATGTAGGTTAGGATTAAAAGAACAATATTGGATGTTAATGAGTCAGTGTCTCAAACATCCCTCAGAGTCATTAGTTGCCAGCATGCTGTGGCTATAAAATAGGATACCTCTGTATTTAAAAAAATAAAATAAAGGGAGGGTGTCCAGGGCCTTTGTCAGGGCAAAAACAGTAGTAACCTGCGGTCTGTCCTGCCTGTGTGTTCATGCACAAAGGTAAGAGTAGTAGTCTTAACTCTAACTGTCCGGTATCATTTTAATACCTGCATTAAGAAAACAGAGTGAAACCCTCCTTTAAATCTGGACACATTGTTCATGAGTTGGTGTTGGAGTACCAGTGTTAAGTTTCAGTGTTTATATGGCAACAATCTATGAAATGAGTAATTTGTCACATGTGAACACTTTTTTTTCTTACATCTTTTCTTACACGCATGTTTGAACACAAATGAGTGAGCATGCACAACTTGTGCTGCCAGTTACCCTAACAATTTTAGGGGCCAAATCAGCAAGCCACATTGGTGAGGGAGATTTACTCCTGTAGTTGCACACTGATAGTAAAATAAAAAAATAAAAATCTATAAAGAAATAATATATTACAAAAACACAGAGGTCTGGGCCTCAGTCTAGTTTAAAGGTAGAAAGCGTTCTAGTCCTAAGGTCTTAAAACTGAAAGGAGTACCTGTAGGAGATGAAACTCTCATTCACTAATGTTGACCCACAAATAACCTTCTCAAATGTGGATAGACTTAATGCTCCTTCACAAGAGGTTTTGTTTGCTGATTGCCCCACAAATCACTGTTGGTCTGCAGAGTGAGCGCATAAACAACCCTCAGTGTACACATAAATTATCAACTCCAAATCTGGATCCCACAATTTCTCGTAACATACCAGGGTGAAAATCGGTCCATACCACTATGGTTCAAAATAAGGAACTTGTGGAGGATCAGGACATCATTCTGCTCGTGTCCCCCTTGTTACTGATGGCAATACTTGTTGCCAATGCATACATAGATGCTTAAGTCTCTAACTCTGGGTCCCATACATTCTTGCACACCACAACTGAAATAAACAATACATTTCATTGTTTTATTGTCTTGCTCCACTGCGGGCTAGGGACATTGTAATCACTATGTCCCCTTATGGTTCTCAGCAAAGGCCTCTGCCTTGTGCCAACACCAAGAAGTAACCTTTTTAGGTTAAAAGCAGAGTTTGCAGGCTTCTTCAGAATTATTAAGTTATAGTCTTTTTCAAGGATCAAGAGAGAGTGGAGGATACTGATGAGAACACTGGTCTTAAGATGAAATTAACATCCACTCCACCCACCCTTTCGATGCCACCTGAGGTGCTGGCTTTTGAGAAAGCAGTGTTTGAGGCGATAGATCAGTTAGGGACCCAGCAACAAAGCAGCAGGCGATTGCTGAACTTGGTACAGCTCAAGACTTTGTCATAGAGCTGGCAGACACAGGGTGTGCTATCGTCACCCTCTTTGTATTGTTGTATAGGAATGAGTGCCTGAACTATTGAAATGTAGAAAGAAACTAGGGAAAGATCCAATGAGTGAAATACTGGAGAAAGTTAAATTCTTGGTGGATAAGGGACTGGAAAACAGATGGATCACTAAGGACACTGACTTTCTATCTACCTTTTAATGCTTCAGGTCCCATACGATTACATCTTTCCTAAAATGCACAAAGGATTGTTCCTCTCCCTGGTAGAACTGTTATTTCAGGCATTGGATCAGTCCTTGAACCTCTCTCAAAATGTTGTGATTTGTACGAGAGACCCATAGTGGAAAGGACACTAACCTATCTCAGAAACACAAAGATACTACTGAATACTCTCCATGGCTTGAGGTACAACTCGGAGGAAGGATTACTAATTGGAATGGACATAGAAGCATTTTAAATGTGTATCTCATAAGAGGAGAACGTGAAGATAGTGGTTTTGATGATGTAAGACGTCCAGTGGGAATCCATGACACAGAGAAAATTTTTAATAGACTGCGCACACCTTGCTCTTACTATGAGTAACTTTGAGTTTGAAAGTGCTTTCTTTTTTGCAAACCCATGGGACATCTATGGGTAGTACATTTTCTCCCAACCTTGCCTGTTTATATGTTCACAATTTCGAGACAAAGTATATATTTTTGGATGATAATCCATAACAGGAAGATCAAATTATGAAACTACCACATTGATGATGGTTTTTGTCCTCTGGCAAGGCACCGAGGATTGAAACAGGGGATTTAGCTATGTGGGTGAATAATATGGATCAATTTCTGAGATTTACATGTACTATGAATAGGAATTAAATTATGTTTTTCAATCTGAAGTTTTTTGTGGCAGATAGTCATGAATACATAATTCTACCAAAAACGTACTGATAGAAACAGTCTATTATGCTTCAGTAGTTTTCACCTGGGCAGTCAACGGGGGAGCCTTCGAATTGGTCAATGGTAGAAAGCTTTCTTGTCCTGATGTTTTAAAAGTGAAAGAGGTACCTGTAGGAGCTGAAACTCATAAAAGGTCTTGTTACACATATAAGACCCAAAAATCAACCTATAACCAAGGGATGGAGAACCCTATGGGTAATACACTGTATAATTGGCCGCTATCCTTGTGGAGACTGATGTGTATCGTCTTACTAAAAGAATAACTAGTATTGATTTGGGTTTACAAACACCGTGGCTTTTGAAGCACCATAGTAACTGTAATAATAAAAACGTGGTTTATATTATCTGCAGTTGTGGGGTGAAATATATAGGTATGAAAACTAGGTAGGCGAGGACACTGATCAAAATTGGTAGGGGCCATTTCAGATGCAAAAAGACAGTAACAAAAAGACAGTAACAAAGATGATGTGTCACTCTGTTGAGAGAGGTCACCACAAGGATGATTTTACTTGGTGCGGATTGGAGAGGCTGCAGTCTGGCAGAAATGTCATGACAAGTGCACTTTTGAGATTTGAACAGAGATGGGGTTTATAGACAGCATACAGACACCCAGAATCTGAAGGACGATCTACCTTGGTCCCAGCTGGCAATGGACTTGTGTAATCACATGGTGTTAAAAGATCGATGGTCTAACAGTAAAGCTGGTTGGATTGGGGTAGTTGACAGGAGCCAGTGATAAAACGTTAGTAACAAAATCTTCAACGTTGACATGATATATTGTACGCTGTTCTTGGTATGAGTATATGTACTGGCGTCACTAATTGAGCGTTACCATGAGGGAAGGTTTTCCCAGGAACTTGTGTGATGTGACTAGTACCCTCGTACACATTTGACCTTTGAATAAAATAAAAAAAGCAGTAGTACAGCTGGAAAGCAAACACAGGAGTACACGCTGAGGTGCAGAGTTATCCAGTATCAAAAGAAATTTGTTCCAACCACATTGTAGATGTGTTTAGTACTGTATGTTTGTTGTGCTTGTGTGAAGCTGAAGTGGTGTCTGAACTACCTTTCCCCCCTCACCCACTAGCACTCTCTGGTAGGGCCGATATGACATGGGTGGAGGGGGCTGATAAGGTGGAGACTGAGGAGACGATTATACCTTGGAGGGAGGACACCAATAGCGTCTTAGGTCACAACATGGGTCCTGTGCCGTGACAATGTAAGAAGTGGGGGACGGCCATTCAGTAATTGTTGGCTGGAGGGGCCAATGTTTGAGTAATGTTTGGCAACAGAATCACGTCTAAGCCTTGAATGAAAACCTTACATACATGCTGGGTGACTATAAGGGGGTGCACAGTGTTTACGATGTCCCTAGCTCTTAGTGGATCCAGACCTTAAAACATAATTGTATTGATTGTAAGTTGTGGTGTGGAGAATGAATGGGACCGAGATGAAGTCCAGAATTGAGCATCTATGTATCCATTAGCATTGTTGTATGGTTCCCACGAATCATGTAGGACTGTGTATCTGGTCAACAGAAATGTCAGAGTATAGGGGCTCAGTCCGTGCATACCATCAGGAAATGTTGACAAGGTTCCTAGCTTGCTCACAGTGCCTCATCTAAACCCCTAAACATACCAGGGTACCAGATGGGTTTTGCAACCTCAAACATTACTCCTCCAATTCCCAAGGAAATCGTGGAACAGACCTACCCTTTAGTTGTGAATCAGAGTACCCACGATGAGACACAAGAAAAATGCAAAAATGTTGTTTAGAGCATTTAATGCAGCAATCTTACTATTGCGTTTAAAAAAAAAAAAAAAAAAAAATACTAAAACTTTGCTTATTAGGCCAACAAAAAGAAACCATTCAACCATGGCTATATTATTGTGCTGGTACACTACTATCTGTAACTACTTATACTGCAGAGAGCATATCCTGTCAGTCTCTATGCATTTCTGGTCCTTCCCTGTCACAGGCACTTGGACACCCACACAAGTGAGGTATCATGTTTATCGGGTGACAGAGGGGGAACGCTGAATGGCAGGAAATTTTTACCGGTGTGCTGATCCAATACAGATATGTGAGGAAAATGTGTAGGTTTCCTTAGATGACCACCGAGCCCAGGACCAAAACCGCAGATTCCCCGCAAAAACAGGTTGTTTTCTGATAAATAATTTTGATGTGCCCACGTTGTGTTTTGGACCCTTCCTTGTTGTGGGCATTTGGCCCACACACACACACACACACACACACACACACACACACACAAGTGAACTAGCATTTCCCTTGGGAGACCAAGGGGAACACTGGGTGGTTTTTGGTTTATTTCTGTTTCTGGAAGCTTACGGCACAGAAATGCAAGGAAAATGTGTGATTTCAGTCACATTTTGAGGTTTGCAGGGTATTGTGCATAAGAAACTTGTTCTGATCCACAACAAACACATCAGCCTGTACTCCCCACAGTGTCTAGTTTTCAAACATATGTAGAGTCAGTAGATTTTCCCTTGACAAAAAGCCAGCGCGCTACAAAGTCTCTTCTGTGATGTTCCAAACACTCAAATTGTGAAAAACACCCTTAGGTTTTGTTAAAAAGACCCCTCACCCACCAACCTAGTTGGTGGCATGCTTCATCAGTCGTAACCCACCCGAGACACCTAGCATGTCAGGTGTGCTTCGGTGTCCGATTACAGCAGAGCACATTGTGCGTGTGTGTGTGTGGTTTTTTTGTTAACATTTTTTTTTTATATATATATTTTTTTATAACCGACATACTGGTTGGATTTGGCATGAGGGTGAGTGATGATGGATTAGTAGATAAGATTTTATTAACAAGAGATTTCACTAAAATGAAATGCACTGTTAATACCTGAAAGGGCAAAAAACTGAACTGTGACTCGGCTTGTGAGTTGTAAAGTTGCACAGAGGCACCAACTGCTTTACAGTCCATTTGCACACCTTTCATACGTGACACGCACAAGACCATTCACCGCCAGCCGCAGGCCAAGCACATTACAACACTCACATCAACAGACTGCGCCATTCACGGCCCAGCACTTTCAAGCGCCCACGTCTGACACCGCAGTCACACCAGCAGCACGCCACTACTCCCACTGCTAGCCAAGTGCCAGTCCAGGCACACCGCAGTCACTTTTGTTTTCTTTTTTAACAAAAAAGAAAACGCAAACTAATTGTAAGTTTAAAAAAAAAAAAAAAAAAAAAAAAAAAGCTACAAACACAAAAGCTCTAACTAAATAGATGACAGTAATGCCAACCCTTAAACTAAACAAAAAATATAAAATAATATAGAACAGGCAGTTCACTTTCAGGCTTACTGTATCTCCCAGAAATTATTTTGTGTGTGGTACATTCCGAAACGAGCAGAGGCACACGGCACAGGTTTACAAGGAACGTCTGGGTAGTACATACAACTCTCCTTCTGTGCACTTCTTTGCATACAGATGCTACATCTCCTACTAGGAGATCTTTCAGTCTAGCCACATCCTCCACCACTCTTACTCCAGAAACTCTTGCCTTTTCAACTATAACAAGGCTGCCTATCGCCGACTGCTGAAACTAAGCAAATGCCATCTTTGACTCTGGAGAACAATCATTGACTACAACAAAAGCATTAAAGTTTGCTAAGTGGAGTAAAGGGATAGCCAACTTCATATGCCAAATGTAAGCCTTACTAACAGCCGTGTGAGGTTCCAACCTCTGATATACTTTTTCAACACCACCCATGTGCTTATTGTAGTCTAAAATGCGCACAGGTTTGTGCACATCAGCAGCAATTTGACCCCCAAACAGTCACAGGTGAAGTACGTTCATCATGTTTGGTAGTCACCATGTAGATATCTCTCCTGTCTGAAAATTTCACAGCTAGCAGTTCATCACTATGGAAAGCATTGCACGGTCTCTTTTTCTCTCTTTTTCTCTCTCTTTCTCTCTCTTTCTCTCTCTCTTTCTCTCTCTCTTTCTCTCTCTCTTTCTCTCTCTCTTTCTCTCTCTTTTTCTCTCTTTTCTCTCTCTCTTTTTCTCTCTTTTTCTCTCTCTTTTTTTCTCTCTTTTTTTCTCTCTTTTTTTCTCTCTTTTTTTCTCTCTTTTTTTCTCTCTTTTTTTCTCTCTTTTTTTCTCTCTTTTTTTCTCTCTTTTTTCTCTCTTTTTTCTCTCTCTTTTTCTCTCTCTTTTTCTCTCTCTTTTTCTCTCTCTTTTTCTCTCTCTTTTTCTCTCTCTCTTTCTCTCTCTCTCTTTCTCTCTCTCTCTCTTTCTCTCTCTCTCTTTCTCTCTCTCTCTCTTTCTCTCTTTCTCTCTCTTTCTTTAAACAAGCTCTCTTGATTTGACCAATTCCCTGAACAACTGCACACCTCTGTAGAAGTTATTTACATATAATTGGTGACCTTTGTTAAAAAGTCCTTTACCAAGTCCCCACACAGTTTTCTCCTTAACTCCAAAAGTGGACAGACAAGTATTTTGGGTCAGTACTGGAATCCCCACCAGTGTACACCCTACAATTTTAGACATATCCAGTACTACTCTGAATCAGCAAATACATCCAC
Source organism: Pleurodeles waltl (assembly GCF_031143425.1). NCBI lineage: Eukaryota > Metazoa > Chordata > Amphibia > Caudata > Salamandridae > Pleurodeles > Pleurodeles waltl. The sequence goes on from NC_090450.1 coordinate 975,417,697, forward strand.
AGCTATGTCTTTCCCTGGTACACAGATCTGTGAAACTTGATCTATAAAGTGATCGAGGACAGGCCGAATCTTTAAAAGATGTTCACAATTAGGGTGATCTTGTGGCAATGCTGAAGCATTATCAACAACGTGCAACATCCGAAGCACAAACAAATACTGAACATGACTCATGGTTGCAGAAAATATAGCCGTTGCCATCAAGTGACTGGTAGACCAATATGAAGACAGCGACGGCGTCTTTAACAAGCCCATCAAAAAAGTTAAACCCAAGAACTTCTTTAACTCATCCAGATTTGTGGGAGTCCACCGGCTATCTCTAGAGTAGGGCCTACGTCTGGTACTGTTTTTGTCCCTCACATACTGTTCAGCATGCAAATTAGTCTGGTCCGCAATCTCATCCAAGAATACATCATCCATAAACGTATGAAAGAAATTTAAATGCAAAAAGTTTTCAGCATTGTCTACACCCTGCAACACCAGTAAAGGCAGGCAACACCGGATGAACCATGTTTGTGGCAACCCAGAGTTCAGCCCTTCCAATGGGAAGCCCTCAGCCCCATGCTGTAACCCAGATGCCTTTCGCTGCAACATGAGCACATCAGTGTCCTCCTCTAACACGGGCACTTCCTCAGTACTGCGAGTGGCTTCATCATCAGATGATTCCTCTCAGACAGAAAATTCACTGCCAGAATCTTGGACTTCCTCATCTGCCTCAGATTCAGAGAGTCTCATAATCATGGTCGGAGGAAAATTCGAAAAGCATATTAACAACCTACTGAGCAGTAATCGTGCAGCTAGCCTTAATTTTTACTAAGAAAAATAAAATAATTGACAAATTAGTCAACAATACCAAACACTGAGTAAAATATGTTAGAAAGTGTGACTTTATCACAAAGACCTTTATACTCAAAAACAATACCAATCACTTTCCAGAGATGGCTAGACTCACCAGCACCTACTCTACACAGACACAGCAAGCACCAAGGATATCCCACTAGAAAGAAAAAAAAAAGAAAATAACACACAAGACAACACAATAGATATCCTGCACAAATCCAATAAGAATGTCACACAATAAAGCAGAAGTTAAATATGCTGCTATTATTACATCAGTCACAAAAACACATTAATGCAGGGAAATGGTACTCATTTAGAGAACAGTACAAAAAACTTTATACCAAACACAACACGTGCAACTACACAACCTGCCGATCTACCAGTGCCGATACCGCAGGCAAGAGTCTCAGCAAAGGAAATCAAAAGCTTTGCCCTAGAGTAAAAGCGAGAAATAAAACATAACAATCACAAATGCTGATAACAAATAAAACAGTTAACCTGCTAAAACGCTACCCATCACCACCCAAATACCAAACACACACATCACAAGCAAGAAGCCAGTCAATACACACCGTCAACCAACATACATACATTCACCCGGTGGTTGTGGAATCAGCAGGTGCACATCCTTCGAGTATCAAATAGTAGGTGTCAAAACAAGTAAAGAAACCAAACGGATACTAGTAAAGTAACGTGGTGCTGGATGGTAAATTATGCCCTACTACCCAAAAGCATATTCGTGTACCACAAAGGTGACACTGTACATATAGCAATTATAGAAATACCGCAGCACTCCTAAACAGCTCACATTGTTTTCATTGATCCAAATAAGTCAGTTAAAAGTGGAATCCTTTTATTGATGTTAAAAGCATTGGTTTTACAAGTAACAAACAGATGTGACTGAGAAGTCCATACCAAATTTGTGGCTGATGTCTTTCAACCCATGTATTCAAGAGAAAAGTCACTTCATTTGCATGCTAAAAGAATAACGAAGCAAAAAAGGTGAAAAGATGGAGAACACAAAAAGGTGTTGGGGGAGGGGGGGGAGATAGAGGTAAGTCACCTGAGATATATATATATATATATACCTGAATATGCCAAAAATAAAGATAGACATATATAGTGCAACCCTACAACTACAGTGAAATCCACTAACCAGTAAAAAGAAGAAAAGCTAAATTACACCAGGATACCATCACTCTTGTAGCACTGTGTGAATATGTAACAAACGCCAACAATTCCAAATCTATACTGATCCAATGCAAGACTAAATACGTCCGAATGCAGAGCGGTCAATTTGCGATGCAGTCAACTGTAGTCGTAATAGGTAAATGCATTATCTGAAAAAACAAACGCAATGACCTCCTTTACAAATCACACCAAACCAATGGCCAAAACCCAATCGTTTAACTGCCATATCAGAAACAAAGTTAGCAGGATCCTGTATTAGTCAAAATGGCGCCCTTAATGTAAGAAGACACCGCAAGCCTCCCCCGATTGAACATAAGGATTTTTTAAAAATGTTTTTAGCCCTGGGGGACACGGAAGAGCTTCCGTGTCTCCCCCCACCCACCCCTTTGTGACATCAGCGCGCCACGAGGCCCGTTGACGTCACAGGGTTGTTCCTGCTCCGATGGGGGAAAATGGCCCCAAACGGCCTTCCCCACGTTCGGAAAGGCCTCGTATGAAAGGGGAGACTCTCCCCTTTCATACGAGGCCTTCCTGAACGCGTTTCCTGGGCCAGGAAACGCAACTAGACGCCAGGGATTTCACTTGGGGGGGTCGGCCCCCCTAGCAAAATGGAAATTGACAGGGGGTCGCCCATAGGCAGGACGACCCCATGTGGGGGCAATTTGTTTTTTAAAGTAGTTGTAGGGTTTTCCTGGGGGGCATTTTGGCCCCAAGGAAACCCTACAACAACAAAAAAATAGTTTAGTCAATAAAACAATTTCCTCAATCTCGGAAACGGAATCCGAACACTATGGCAATGCAGTCTTATTTTATTGACGCGTTTCAGCTGTAATTGAGGAAATTGTTTTATTTGAGAGTATTTGGCTTTCTGGGACCCGTACTGGAACGCTCAAGAATCCTCCTCGGCATTCTACCAGAACAGTGTTAGTTTGTTTGGATATAGATATACAGATATATAGATTATCTATCAATATATATCTATATATATAGATATATCTTTATCTATATATATATATATATATATATATATATATATATATATATATATATATATATCAATCCATGTAGATAGATATGTCTATCTACATGGATATAGATATATATATACACACACACACATACCTCACTTGTCAGTGCATGTTTGGTTTCCCTGGGGGCTGCAATCGGCCCCCAGGAAAACCAGACCCACATATAAAAGTGATATGTATATATATATCATGCATATATGTGCCACCAGTTGTCATGCAGTTGCAGCTTGCGTCTTCAAAGCAGTGCACATACTTCAACTGCCGCATTTCAGCTGTAACTTTTAGGCAGCAATAAAGAAGTCAAGTAAGTCTTGTGATTATTTTTCTGCTACAAAAGGATCAGACTTTTGTCTAGTGGCAGTTTTAGTGCCATAAAGAAGCGCAGAATGTTTATATGACTACTGCAAAGAGCAAATCTGTATTTTAAGTAAATAGCTGAGTACGTTACTAAAGTCAGCCACCACCTGTGCTATAATACAAATGAAATGTATGTGCGGGGTGGCTATGGAGAGATGAAGAGCACGTTTGCTGGGTGGTAATGAGGGAATCCGAGGAGGAGGACAGGGGAGTGGGAGCACCAATAATGATTGTTGGACTGGGAGCAGGAGGTGCTAAAGACTGTGACGAATGGTATGTGACAAGGTGTTTGAGTGTCTTGAAAGAACGTGCTGATTGAGGGAAGAAGCGCAGGTAAGGTGGCCTCTACTGTTGCACGTATCACACACACCAGCAATTTTGTGACTGTGTATGTAGACTAGTGTTTTAGAGCAACAGTTTAGCCAATAGCAGAGATGGCATCTTGATGGATGACTGTTGCTGACGTCCCTCTGGTTATAGAGGACAGCTCTGACATAGGATCAGAGACTGAGACAGCAGATACTGAGACAGCATCTGAGGGATAGGACAATGGCGCAGCCTCTGGGAGTGATTTTTCAGTTGGAGGAGTCCCATTGGATAACTCCTTCCAGTAAATTGTGAGGGAGGTGATGAGGACAGTCCTGTTGTCCCTTCGCAAGCACAGTCTGTGCAACAGGGCAATAGTGGGTTAGCCCAACCCAGAGAGCAGGTGAATGCAGGGGCAAGCACAGAGATGGTGCTCTCTTGGGAGCTCCCCAATTTAGTTCAGCCCTGAATTCCACTTCCCAAATTGTATTGTGGAGACATCAAAATTATCTATCACAAAACAAACTGGTTTTGTAAGGCAGGCACCTGTGTTTTTGGTCCTGGGTTTGGCGGCTATATAGGGAAACATACTAAACCCAAACATTTCTGGAAACTAGACATCCGGGGGAGTCCACAGAGGTGTGACTTGTGTGGATTCCCCAACGTTTTCCTACCCAGAATACCCTGCAAAGCTGAAATGTTGAATTAAAAACTCTATTTTTCTTGCATTTGTGTCACACAAACTACAGGAATATGCTGCGATCCACAAAATTCCTACCACCCAGTGATTCCTCACCTGTCCTGATAAAAACACTACCCCACTTGAGTGCCTGTACCTAGTGCCTGCGTAAGGAATGGATCACCCCAGGGTCAACAGTTGCCTCATGTAAGTACCAACATTGACCGTTGTGTGATCTATTCCTGCCGCAGGCACTAGGCCTACCCACACAAGTGAGGTACCATTTTTATCGGGAGACTTGGGGCAATGCTGGGTAAAAGGACATTTGTGGCTCCTCTCAGATTCCAGAACTTTGTCACCGAAATGTGAGGAAAAAGTGTTTTGTGGGCCACATTTTGAGGTTTGCAAAGGATTCTGGGTAACAGAACCTGAGCAGAGCCCTACAAGTCACCCTATCTTGGATTCCCCTAGGTGTCTCGTTTTCAAAACTGTGCAGGTTTGTTAGGCTTCCCTAGGTGCCTGCTGAGCTAGAGGCCAGAATCTGCAGCTAGGCACTTTGCAAAAAAACACGTCAGATTTCAATGAAAAAATGTGATGTGTCCATGTTGCCTTTCCTGTTGCGTGCATTAGGCCTACCCACGCAAGTGAGGTACCATTTTTATCGGGAGACTTGGGGGAATACAGAATAGCACAACAAGTGTTATTGCCCCTTGTCTTTCTCTACATTTTTTCCTTCCAAATGTAAGACAGTGTGTAAAAAAGACGTCTATTTGAGAAATGGCCTGTAATTCCCATGCTACTGTGGGCACCCCGGAATTCAGAGATGGGTAAATAACCACTGCTGCTCAACACCTTATCTTGTGCCCATTTTGGAAATACAACGGTTTTCTTGATACCTATTTTTCACTCTTTATATTTCATCAAATGACTTACTATATTCCCGGAATAGAATGAAAACCCATTGCAAGGTGCAGCTCATTTATTGGCTCTGTGTACCTAGGGATCTTGATGAACCTACAAGCCATATATATCCCTGCAACCAGAAGAGTCCAGCACACGTAACGGTATATTGCTTTAAAAAATATGACATTGCAGGAAAAAGTTAGAGTAAAATGCTGAGAGAAATGGCTGATTTTTTTCAGCTCTATTTCAATATTTTTTTATTTCAGCTGTTATTCTCTGTAGGAAAACCTTGTAGGATCTACACAAATGACCCATTGCTGAATTCAGAATTTTGTCTACTTTTCAGAAATGCTTAGCTTTCCGGGATCCAGTATTGGTTTCACACCCATTCCTGTCACTAACTGGAAGGAGGCTGAAAGCACCAAAAATAGTAAAAATGGGGTATGTCCCAGTAAAATGCCAAAATTGTGTTGAAAAATTAGGTTTTCTGATTCAAGTCTGCCTGTTCCTGAAAGCTGGGAAGATGGTGATTTTTAGCACCACAGACCTTTTGTTGATGCCATTTTCAGGGAAAAATCACAAGCCTTCTTCGGCAGCCCTTTTTTCCCATTTAAAAATAAAATAAAAATGAAAATGTATGTGTATTTTGGCTAATTTCTTGGTCTCCTCCAGGGGAACCCAGAAACTCTGGGTACCTTTAGAATCCCTGGGATGGTGGAAAAAAAAGAACGCAAACTTGGCGTGGATAGCTTATGTGGACAAAAAGTTATATAGGCCTAAGCGCGAACTACCCCAAATAGCCAAAAAAGGGCTCAGCATTGGAGGGTGGAAGGGGGGGGGGGGGGGGGGACACCCAGCCGCTAAGAGGTTAATGAAAACAAAAATCGACTGTAATATGCTGATAGCAGCCATGTTGGAAGTGATAGAAGTGAACCATGGAATATATAATCTGTTAACTATAGATAAAGTTTGTGTTTCTACCACAACAAAAATCATTAGCCATACCAACATATCAGCTGGAAAACAAGATGCCCAGGGTCAATGACGGCCATATTAGTAGTAGCAAAATGCATTGTCTGCTTGCAATAATTTATATGTTTGTATTGTAACAAACATAAATGGTCATCCCACATATATAAGTTGGAGTATAACATACCAGACGTACATTAAGAACTAGGTCCAACAAATCCAGAACCACTGTCAGCTGGGATATCAGTGTGAATGGAATAGAGGTCATGATGGAATAGAAAAGGTATTGCCACCACCAGTCTATCTCATCGTGAAACAGAATTAAACAAAGATGAAGGTAGATGGATATAAAACATTTGTTGTTATATCGAACCATGTTTAAGAACAAACAGTAACTCTGTTGAGGGTCCTAGTACATGCTCAATCAGTAGCCAAAGAAATTAATGGGCTAATTTATAAACTTGCTTAACAGAACATATGCATAAATATGATAGAGTATTCACAAAAAGACATGCAATACTCTATCATTTGTAAGACTTTTGTCCACTGCACGCAATTTGACAATCCATTTTGCCTCACATTTTCTGAGTGTAGCAACTCTGTCCCCACACCTCGCATCATTGGTAACATGTGTTCTCATGAAACCTAATACCAATCACTTTCGACCCTGCATGTGTGGAAATATAATGGGTTGCCAAAGGATAGTTTGAATTGTGTATTTTTTTTTTTTTTTTAAATAGCCCTGACATGTCCCTGAATGCATTCCTTCAAAGGACGGGTGGTACTGCACACATGGATCAGACCACATTCACTCACAATACTGTAAGCTTACTGTTACAATGAATAAACTGATGTATAGAAAACACATGTGCAGAGTTACATGAAAAATCGACTTTCCTATCCATGGCAAATTGACATACATTACAACACATTCATGTGTAAAAACCCGAGGGTGGTGGGGGGGGCGGGGGTTATGCAAAGTGGAACCTGATATAACTAGGACTTAGCCTGTTTCTTAAAGTCACTCTGCTGATATAGGGATCTGGGGTTTGTCATTTACAAACTTGTGCAAAGTTTTATCCAACAAAAGCAAATGCCAACGGCGTCTCAAAATCCGAAATATAGTGGAACTCTGTGTATTGTATCTTGTGATTGTCATACATCTGTCTTTGTCCTGTTCAACAGTCCTGTGGGTCAGCAGGGATTCCCCTGAAGTGTTTATCTTATTTCTAGCTTTAGATAGAGCATGATTGGTGTACCCCCACTGATGAATCTGTTGTTCCAGTAAAGCCAATTCCTGGGCAAAGATGTGGTCATCACTACAATTACAACGTATCCTAGTCATCTTGCCCAAAGGGATGGTATTGATCTGAGTAAAAGGGTGTGCACTATGAGAGTGTAAGATAGAATTACGGACCATAGACTTCCTATGGAGTCTAGACATGATTTTAGAACCCACGTTATACAAAACAACATCAAGAAATTCAAATTGTTTTCGAGTTCACATATTAAGTAAAGCTAATGTTATACTAGTTATCATTGGGATGATTAAACACTCCAGTTTTGTTGCATCTCCTGTCCAGATAACAAAGATGTCATCATTATATTTGCCCAGATATTGGATGTGTCCTAATACCTTGGGTGGACAAGACGACCACAAGTGATGTTTTTCAAAATGCCCCACATATAGATTAGCATATGAGGGTGAAAATTTGATTCCCATTGCTAACGCCCTGGAATTGTTTAACCCATTTGCTGTTATGTAAAAAGACATTGTTTTATAAGACCAGTCCAATGAGGTCAATAAGCATTTGCGTATGTTCAGTGTGTGGTGTTTCTGTGAGAGTAGAAGCAAGAACAGAACAACCCATCTCCAAAGGAATGCAAGTGTAGAGAGAGTTAACATCTAACATGACAAAAATACAGTCTGCATTCCTTTCTCTGTCTTCAAGCTGACTAAGTAAGTTCTCGGTATCTCAGATAAAGGAAGGTAAGTTACCCACCAAAGGCTGTAAGGATATATCGGTGAACTCTGAGATCTGTTCTGTTCCAGTGCCAGAGATAATATGCTTGCCTGGTGTATGTATTTTGGGTAAAATGTAGATACATGGTGCTTGTGGTGTTGTATTCAACATGTACCTATATTCCATACATTGGCAACCAGAAGCTAGTCTCCACATACCACCCGCAAAATCCCCAGTTTAAACACATTGCCAGGCAAGCACCATTCAACACACTTTGCCAGGCAAGCGCCAGTCCACACACAGCGCCAGCCAAGCACTAGTCCACACACCCTGCCAGCAAAGCGCTAGTCCACACACCCTGCCAGCAAAGCGCTAGTCCACACACCCTGCCAGCAAAGCGCTAGTCCACACACCCTGCCAGCAAAGCGCAAGTCCACACACCCTGCCAGCAAAGCGCAAGTCCACACACCCTGCCAGCAAAGCGCAAGTCCACATACACTGCCAACCAAGCGCAAGTCCACATACACTGCCAACCAAGCGCAAGTCCACACACACAGCCAGCTAAACTCCAGTTCTCACACACAGAAACTTTCCCTGGTATCTTGTGGTTTTATACCCCCTTGGGAGCAGATTGGTCTAAAAATATGGCCAATCTGCCCCTGGGGTGGGAGGGATGGAATCAGAAAACGGCCTGAGGTATACAAATTCATTTTCCATTAAAGGGCTCCATGGAGCCACCCTGACACATCAGAAAGGAAATCCCTTGTGTATAGTAGACTTGCCCAAGAAGTTGCTCCCCACAAATTTATCAAATAAAATCCCTGGTGGCCTAGTGGGTTTGGACTCCACTCCTCAAATCGGCCGACCTACCCCAGGTCAAGAGGGGGGACGAGGGGGAGCAGTAAACACTGAAGGACAATTGCGCCCCAGGGAGTGACCCTTGCCTAAGGGGTTGTTCCCCTAAAAACACAAAAGAATCCCTGGTGAGCTAGTGGATTGATTCCTGCTCCACAATTGCAGGCCTCACCCGCGATTGTGGAGTAGGAATCAATTCAAATCAGGCACGGGGGAAAGGAACAAGTCTTTCCTTTCCCTCTGGGTCTGTTTTGGAAAACAACCCTCTTTATCCCTCTCCTGTCCCCCCACCGGAGAAGGACTTACCAGGTCCTGCTTGCACCGCGCTGGAAGAAGAAATGGCTTCCATTGTGGTTGGCTGCATGTGATGACGTTGGTGTACCAATGTCATCAGATTGGCGACAAGGTGAGGTGGGGGTGCCAGTGGAAGCACTTCTCCTCCCATCCCTGTTTGGGAGAGGGGTAGTGAAATGGGTGGGCCACGGAGAGGGGGGGGTGCGGGGGTTAGCACCTGCGCTTCCCCTGTGGGTCGGTTCGAGGATGTAATGGTTCAGTCCTCTGCACACACCCACTGTGGCTGAGGACGGAACTGTTCCATCCTCGGCACCGAAGGGGTTAATCAAGTTGAACGAAAGTCTAGGCACTTCACTTTGTCACTAACCTCCCACTGACTAAATAAACTATTTCAGTAAAGGCCCTGTGCCCTCGAGGAGATACGTTTTTTATGTGCAATGTACTATATTGGAAAGTGAGCTGATGTTGGCATAGATGTGGTTTGGGCTGCAGTTAATTTCAGATTTAATGAAGTAGCTTGCGAAACCGAGGTCTCCTGAGTTTGATTCTGGTTTTCAACTGCCTTTGAGGCTCATGATTCAAGTACAGCTACAGAGTGACTTTCACCCATAGTTTTTACCTTACCAAAATGCCAAAGAGAGAGCCACAGTACCTAGAATGCAGAGCATGGCCTGGATCTTGGCATTCAGATGTTCGGTCATTCAATGATGATTTATCGATCATTTAAGATAAAGAGGTGAGCCAACCAAGCCACAATTTGAATGTGCAACCTTGAAGTTGAATAGTATTCTGCAGTGGTTGCTTCATTTCAGTGGTTGCTACAGTCTGCCGCATGGCTTCTGCTGGTTCCAGTATTGCCTGTGCCATGTTGATTTCCCTGAGCAGTGTGAAAAACCTTTTTATTTAGCTATCATTATTCTTGAACCCTTAACACCATTTCCTCTAAGTCTTTGATAGCATTCTTTTAAAGGAGGATGAGAGGTTTTAAGTTGTTTACCATCTTGTACACATTAAATGATTCCCCGTTGACAATAATGTAACTAACTTCCAAAATTGATTTATAAAATCTTTGAATGTTCACTCACAATTTAACAGTGTTCCAACTTTATAGCAGCTTTTTTCCCCGAGAGTAGAGGTAATGATGTTACAGATCTTGCATGTTCCCTTGTCTGTAAACTGCAGCACAAACCCTTTGGCTGCCAGGGGTTTGGGCTTACTTGTCCCAAGGACAAAATGAACAGGAAAACATGTTGCCCTTCACCCCAAACAATGTCCTGGGTGTCGGGCGATAGGAATTTCACATCCCTGAAAGAAAATAGTCCTTCTCTTAAGCACTCAATCCACCACAAAAACCTGGTTTCTGTCACACTACTGGAACGAAATGTATGCTTCTGATGGATACAACTACCTGTGGATTTCTCACCTTATGAATTCGTCCTTGCGCCATCTTCCGACGGAAAGTCTTCTTCCTAGCTGTCCACATTGACGAGAAAGTCCTAATGGCACGGCTCCACGTGACTCCGTCTGACGTCAATGTGCCAATAAAAGGTCCTCGTCGGCGTAGTGACGTCAGTTTCCCTTTTTTCCGTGCCTTCGACGCCAACGGTTTTTCTTTCTGGCTCGTTGATTACTGTTGCGTTTTTTGGTGGTTACAATGTCGCCTCCAAAGAAGTCCGGTTTCGAGACATGTAGAGAATGTGGGGGTCGGATGTCAGTGACCGACCCTCATTCGGATTGTATTTGGTGCCTTAGTTCTGAGCATCATGTTGAAGGATGCTCATCGTGCCAGAGTATGAATCCTAAGGCTTTAAAAGAGCGTGAGGCGAAGCCTTTTCTGGCAGAAGCAAAGAAGGGCCATAAGAGGGATTCCTCCCATGCTTCACCCAAAAAACATAAGAAGCGGCGTCATCATGATTCACGGCGCCGTCATGACTCTCGGCGCCAGTCGGAGCGGAGCCGATCGAGGTCGAGGTCTCGGTCTTCTCGACGGCAGAAGACATGGGAGATGAGCCCTACTGTGACGCCTCAGCCCAGGAGTCTGGAGTTGTCGCCGGTGCCATCTGTCTTTGAGGTTGTTCATCATAGCCCTCAATTTTCGCCAGCGTCGAGGGAGCCTGATGTACAGCAGACCTCTACTCAGCAATACCCTGCTTTCCCGGCTCCAGGGGCGGATCCGGCTGCATTTTTTAATGCAATGTATGCCGTGTTTCAATCTATGGCCCCTGCTGGTGCACCGGCGGGTCCCACTGGGCCATTGGCATTTGATTTGGGCTCTCCGGCGCTGTATAAGGCGGCTCCATTCATGCCCTTTTGTCCTACGGAGAGTGTCGGATCGGCGCCGAGGGTATCCCCTTGTGGGAGTTCACCACCGGTGACGGGGGCTTCTCCATCGCATCAGCCGACGCCATCACCGTGCCATTCGACGTCGATGATGTCTCCTTCCAGACCGGCTCCATCACGTTCCTGCCAACCAACTCGGCGGAGGTCATTGTTGGACTCCGTGTCGGCGCCGGGTGAGGCTAGGAGCCACCCATCTCTTCTTGGGCCTTTCCGAGGTTCGAAGTCATCGGCGTCGATGGATTCTTTATCGACGCCGGCTCTAGAGACACATCTTCGGTCTCGTAGGAAGGCTTTAAGACTTTTGGAGGAGGAAGAATATAGACAGCTGGAGGAAGGTGAGATTGAGCCTTCGGATGAATTCCAAGGTCTGGCCACTGCAAGTGGGCTGGATTCTTCCCTGGAGTGGGACATTGCGTCTCCGGGGGAGTTTACAGAAGAGGCTGCATCCTTCCATACAGTGGTGAGGAAGGCAGAAGAGTTTCTGGACTTGCCTTTATCTGTGGCGGAGGTGAAGACTAACCTGCTCACATAGGTATTACATCCTTCTGCGTCCAGTGCTGATCCTTTGCTGCCTTTCAATGAGGCTTTAACTGAGCCTATATTGGACTTGTGGAGGAAGCCAGTTACGACTCCTGCAGTGAACAGGGCAGTGGCGAGGAGACATAGAGGCGCACCAGGAGATCCGGTTTTCCTGTCACGATATCCGACTCCGGAAAGCTTAGTAGTCCAGGCGTCTTGCTCCGCAAAGTCTGCTCCTGGAACATTCCCTGGAGTCCCAACTGATAGGGAGTCCAAGAGGATGGAGCAGTCTTCGAAGAAGATCTTTTCATCCTGTAGTATGGCGCTCAAGGCTACTAATTCTACCTATGTGCTGGGCAGGTATGTCCACGCCTTTATGGACTCCGCTAAAGAGATGGCCAAGGATCTGCCACAGGAGATGCAAAGGTCATTTGGCTCTCTTTTTATGGATGCGCAGGTGGCTGCACAACAAATTATACAGTCTGGCCTGGACACCTCTGATTCGGTAGCCAGGGCCATGGGAACATCTGTGGCTACTAGGAGGCATGCCTGGTTAAGATCCTCTGGATTTTCATCGGACGTTCAATCCACCTTAATGAATCTACCATTCGATGGGGAAAAGCTGTTTGGAGACAAGGCAGATTCTGCCCTTGAACGGTTTAAGGACTGTTGGGCAACAGCTAAGTCTTTAGGCTTACAGACCTCTGCTGCAGCAACTTATAGACCTTTTCACAGGTTTAGGGGGTTTACACGTGGCTCTGCCTTTCGGAGGTCACAATACTTGGCCCAGCAACCTGCCAATCCACCCTATCGTGCCTTTAGAGGGCGGGGTAGGGGTAGAGCTAGAGGGCCAGACCAGCAGCCTTCATCTTCATCCTCCTCCTCCGGTGGACAACAGCAGAAGCAGCCCTAGTTTTCCCCACTTTATCGTCCATACTTCTCCTGTAGGGGGAAGATTGAGTCTGTTTCTCCAAAAGTGGGAGTCGATTACAATGGACTCGTGGGTGTTAAGAATTGTGGAAAAAGGTTATGCTCTCCCCTTTCAGGAGTCCCCTCCTCCCTTTCCCCCCGTCCCTCCTTTTGTTCAGAAGACCATCTTCTGTTGTTGCAACAGGAGGTTATGACCATGTTGTCAAAGGGCGCAATAGAGTTGGTGCCGTTGCAGGAAAGGGGTCAGGGGTGTTATTCAAGATATTTCCTGATTCCCAAAGTGGACGGTCATCTAAGACCGATTCTAGACTTGAGAATTTTGAATTTATTACTCAAACAGGAAAAATTCAAAATGCTGACCCTAGCGAAGGTACTATTCGCGTTGAGCGAAGGAGACTGGATGGTGTCTGTCGACTTGCAGGATGCGTACTTTCATATTCCAATAATCAAGTCCCACAGGAAGTATCTCCGGTTTGTGGTCGGGACGATACACTACCAGTTTGTGGTCCTTCCGTTTGGACTTACTTCAGCACTTCGGGTTTTTACGAAGGTGATGGCGGTTGTTGCAGCACATCTCAGAAGGAGGGAAGTAGCGGTTTTTCCCTACCTGGACGATTGGTTGATCAAAGCCAAGACTCCAGAGCTTGTGTTGTCTTATCTGCGAATGACAACCCAGTTGTTTTTTTGATCTGGGTTTTTCAGTAAATGTACCCAAATCTCACCTGGAGCCCTCTCAACGCCTCCTGTTCATAGGGGCAATACTGGACACATTGTTTCGGGCCTACCCCCCGCCTCAGCGGGTTCGGGACATTCAGGCACTGATTCCAATGTTTCAAATTGGAGCGGCAGTTCCAGTCCTCAAGGTCTTACGCCTGCTAGGTCTGTTTGCTTCTTGCATTCTGTTGGTCACTCACGCTCACTGGCATAAGAGGGCTCTTCAGTGGTGCCTCCGCAGGCAGTGGTTCCAGCACAATGGAGATCTCAGGGATTCAATAAAGATCTCCAAGGACGCTGTAGCGGATCTTCATTGGTGGACAGTGGACGGCAACCTTTCCCAAGGAAAACCGTTTTCACTACCACCTCCTGTGGCCACAGTGATATCGGATGCTTCCACTCTAGGGTGGGGAGCTCATCTGGGGGACCTGGAGATCAAGGGTCTTTGGTCTCCAGCGGAACAGATGTTGCATATCAATCTGTTGGAGTTGCGGGCGGTACGTTTGGCGCTCAAGGCCTTCCTCCCTTCCCTTCGCGGTCAGTCAGTTCAGGTCCTGACGGACACCACTACCGCGATGTGGTATATAAACAAGCAGGGAGGAGTAGGGTCGTACCTTCTCTGCACAGAAGCTCTGCGGCTCTGGTCCTGGGCTCAGGACCATCAGATTTGCTTAATAGCAAATCATTTGGCCGGAGTTCTGAATGTACGTGTGGACGGTCTCAGTCGTCACTTCTCAGTAGATCACGAGTGGCGTCTCCATCCAGACCTGGTCCTCTACATCTTCGGGATGTGGGGTACGCCTCAGGTGGATTTATTCGCCACTCAAGAGAACGCGCATTGCCTGTTGTTCTGCAGCCTCCAGTATCCGTTGCAAGGAGCGTTGGGGGATGCGTTTCAGATGTCTTGGAGCGGCCAGTTGCTTTACGCGTTTCCCCCCATACCCTTGATTCCTCGGGTTCTGAGGAAGGTTCGTCAAGACCGCGCCCAAGTCATCTTGGTGGCACCGGACTGGCAGAGAAGGGTATGGTATACAGACCTTCTTCAACTCTCAGTGCCCTCCGCTCCGTCTCCCGCTCAGGGCAGACCTCCGCTCACAGTCGCAGGGGCAGGTTCTACACTCCCACCTCCAGAGCCTGCACCTTCATGCCTGGAGATTGAACGGGGCAACCTGAGTTCCTTTTCTCTCCCACCGGATGTAGTGGATGTTATTCTATCGTCCAGGCGACACTCCACTAAATCCATTTATGCCAGTAGGTGGGCAAAATTTGTGGTTTGGTGTGGAGAGAATCAAAAAGATCCCTTGAAGGCCCACCTTTCAGATATTCTGTTGTTTGCACTTGATTTAG
The DNA here is from genome assembly GCF_031143425.1 of Pleurodeles waltl. Taxonomy (NCBI): domain Eukaryota; kingdom Metazoa; phylum Chordata; class Amphibia; order Caudata; family Salamandridae; genus Pleurodeles; species Pleurodeles waltl. Next base: position 975,432,930 of record NC_090450.1, read on the forward strand.
CAAGGAAAGGCTGTACGGTAGCTACGGTTAAAGGCTATTTGGCGGCTCTGTCTGCTTTTCTTTGCCTTCCGGACCAACCCTCTTTATTTAAATCTCCGATTGTAAATAGGTTCATTAAGGGTTTAAATAATAAGTTTCCTCCCACGCCCTTTCACATGCCTCAGTGGGACTTGAATCTAGTATTGACGTTTCTGATGGGTTCGCCTTTCGAGCCTATGCATTCATGTCCGTTGAGATACTTGGTCTTAAAGACTGTTTTCTTGATTGCGATTACTTCTGCTAGGAGGGTTGGGGAGCTTCAAGCCCTTTCTGTTAAACCTCCTTTTAATGTGTTTTTCCCTGATAAAGTGGTGTTGAAAACCAGTGCGGCTTTTCTGCCAAAAGTTGTCACTCCTTTTCATATAGGGCAGGCTATTACCCTTCCCTCGTTCTACCCTCCTCCCCACCCCTCTAAGGATGAAGAGAGGCTCCATCGGTTGGACCCTAAAAGGGCGCTGAGTTTCTACCTAGAGAGGACAAAAGACTTTCGTCTGGATGATCAGCTGTTCATAGAGTATGTTGGACAGCAGAAGGGCAGAGCGGTCCAGAAACGAACAATCTCCAGGTGGGTCATCCTGTGTATAAAAGTTTGTTACTCTCTGGTGAAGAAAGTTCCTCCTGAAGGTATCAGGGCCCATTCTACTAGGGCTAAGTCCGCTTCTTCGGCCATAGCGAGAGGAGTTCCATTGGTAGACATATGAAAAGCGGCAACTTGGGCGTCCCTCCATACCTTCGTAAAACATTATTGTTTGGACTCTGAAGTGAGGAGGGACGGTCATTTTGCTCGCTCGGTATTGCAAGATTTCTTGGTGTAATCAGGCGAGCACCCTCCACCGAGTGCGGTACAGCTTTGGGACTCTATTCATAAGGTGAGGAATCCACAGGTAGTTGTATCCATCAGAAGAACAAGTTACTTACCTTCGGTAACGTTTTTTTCTGGTGGATACACTAGCTACCTGTGGATTCCTCACAGTCCCTCCCGCCTCCCCGTTGCCTGCCTGATTTCACAGTTATCTTGTAATGGTTTATTTTTGCTTATCTTGAGATATGTATATATGTGTGTGTGTGTGTGTGTGTGTGTGTATATATATGTGTATATTTATATATATATATATATATATATATATATATATATATATGTATGTATATATATGTATGTATATATATATATCTATCTATGTAAATATATGCGTTTAATGGGAAATGTTATTGTGTGTGTATGTGTATATATATATATATATATATATATATATATATATATATTTATTTATTTATTTTTACGATTTTTGATGGGTCGGTTCTCACCTGTTCGCCTCAAAGGCACGTAAAAAATGAGGTGAAACTGACGTCAGTACGCCGACGAGGACCTCTTATTGGCACGTTGACGTCAGACGGAGTCACGTGGAGCCGTGCCATTATGACATCCTCGTCGACGTGGACAGGTAGGAAGAAGACTTTCCGTCGGATGCTGGCGCAAGGATGAATTCATAAGGTGAGGAATCCACAGGTAGCTAGTGTATCCACCAGAAAAAGCGTTACCGAAGGTAAGTAACTTGTTCTTTTGTACGTCCTACTTGTAACATTTATGCTCCAGTCACAAGAAGTGTTTTATCTCCCTTGTGACCAAATTCCTCCCTTATAACTGAAAAGCTCTGCTTTGCTTTCAGCCAGATACCGGAAAACTGAACTGGTGTGCTCTCCACCAAGCGACTAATCAAGCAGTTTTAAAAAAACAAAAATAAAATAAAAAATACACCTTAATAGGTGCTTGACAGCTACTGAGGTTTGCTGTATACCTACCACCTTATCCAAAACAGGTCTCCTCAAATGTGGGGATCTACACCATCTAACAAGGGTACTGAGTATATTTATCCCCTTCCAGCCTTCATACTCAAAAGCTGTTGTGTGTGTTCTTTAATTTCCTGCCGGCTTAGCCACACTAGGGCATTGGTCATTACAAAGGGATGTCTTTGTATATGTTCTATCCTGCTTGACTACAGTTATCAATGGTTTCTTGCACTCTGTTCACGGTGGAAGAATAGACTGCCAGTTGTGATCTTCAGAACTATAAGCTGATGGGGAGGGTAGATAAGAGCACATCACATAATTTTCAGTAACTAACTTAATGTCTCAGTTCCTCTTTGCAAGAATGCTAGTCACAACCAAGGTTAACTCTCTCTGACAGAAATTACATGTTACCGTTTTTCTTAGAGGCTTTTCTGCCATGTATTCAAAGACACTCCCAGATAGTTTGCAAGAATTTCTGTGACTCGTACCTTTGTCCAACCCACGCCACCCTTCTGCTCCCACCTCGGGAGAAGTTCTACATGACCTAGTTTTATAACCTTGTATGTGTATGCCATCGCTGCTCGCACAGCGAATTTTAGGCGAACGAGACAATATCTCTATTGTTGGCTTTTCCCTGTTGACCTCTGCTGTTCCGATATTGTGTGATGGGAACTTAGTCTGTGGCTACTAATGATGCTGCTAACTTGAATTTTTTAGTTAAAAACTCTTCTTAAGTTTATTAATTGAAGGTGCATAACTTATGTTCTTTGCTTGATCAGTTAGGCTGTCCCATCTTTGTGGATTATGCAGACATCCACAAACTCTGTTCCAAAAGAAGAGGCAGCATGCGACAAGAAAACAAGCCAAAGTAACTTGTTGGCTAGAGTTATATAAAAGATCAACTATAAAGAGCAACCATAATTAATTCTCAACTTTTTTTTTTATTTATTTTTTTTTTTTATCCACGTAAAGTGTTTTGTTAGTATCCCTTTGCCAGTATGGTGCTATTTTGAGATGTGCAGCAGGTGTGAACAATTATTTTTTGTTATACATCATTAAATAGGTATTACTTTCTCTTGTGAGTTGGATTTGAGAACTTGCACTAAATCGTTTTTTCCCCTCCTATCGTCGTATTCCTTTTTCTTTTTATTGAATGTCGTTAAAGCCGCTCAAAAATATTTGGTGTTTAAAGCTCCCATTTTCGTTTGCCAAATGCTACAGATAAATATTTACTGACAAACGGGGCTGTCACAAACATTCCTGAAGCTGCTTGACTTGTCCGTCGGATGACTGCCCCCCCCCAAAAAAAATATCAGCATCTATGTCCTCCACCCAAAAGACAAACCACTGCGTGTCAATGGTTTGGAATCCCCTTCACCATTTGACCCTGGGTTCTTGTGAAGTAGTTGAAAAGCAAGCTTAATTGTCATAGTTTATTTTTGGAACCATAATTTGGATCAAACTGGTATTGTGCCCTAGGACAAGTTAATTTCTAGCTGTGAAAACAAGGCACTGTAGTTTCTGTGATCTGTAATTATCCGAATACAAATGCATAGTTTAGAGAGCAGCTAATAGCTCACTAAACTGTGCTGTTTTTTTTGCCTGTGGTGTTAAATCAAAAGATGTCCAGCTGTAGAAATTCCACATGTTTACTTAATAAATGGTTGATAACATGAAAGTCTGTCATAATACATGAAATGTGACTATCTGAAATGCATCATCCTTTTGCTTTAAACTGTGGTTAATTTTCTTAGTCTCTCTAATAGAAACCATATTTGCAACACGGAAAATATTTCCAGTTTAATTTTAGAGAGAGGAGTGCTGGTGTGCGAACATGTGAGTTTTTGGATGAGTGTTAGTTTATCAATTTCCATAACCACATAGATCAGCCATATGAGGCTCACGTTGGGGTTAAGGCCTAAAAAAATGAAGTACAAATTAAGCTAGATATCCTCGGTCATGAAAACATTGGCTGACCGCTCTTTGTAGACTACGCATCGATATTTGTACATCGTCATGTAAGAGGTTTTGTGATTCCTATAAATTTGTGCATAATTAACAAGGTGCTGAGATTATAGATTTACTCTCAAATTTACATGTGTATATATTAAGATGGTGCTATTGCATTTGTGACGGGTTTGGTATGACTTGTCAAAGGGCTTATGCTACCTAGGCTTCAGTTAGTCCACAATTCCCTCTTGTTCAAAATGAATGCCTCCTCCCACATGTTCACTGTTTATTATTTCTGCAGCACACAGTCAAGCGAAGTCATGTTCACGTTGTTCTTACTACTCTCAAAGAAAAACTTTCTAACATGGTCACAGTACATGTTGCAGTTAACCAAGCTTCTGGAAGCTCACTGTCCTGCATTCATTCACGGTAGCTTGTTGTGTTTGTATCACTCTGGATGACTTTAGCATAGAGTGGTCAGAACCAATATTCATGTAGTGGCATAACACTTAGATGGTAAGACAATATGACGTTTAATAGAACCGTGCTCCGATTTGCAAAATTTCGAATTCTTTTGCTTGCACCATGATGATTTTGGAGAAACAGATGCTTTCCTATAGGAAAAAACAAAACAAAAATAAATCCTCTTTTTTGGGGAGTGAGCCAGAACCTTTTTGAAATGCTTTTTGCGTTACTAGGAACGCTGTGCGATTTTATTTTTTATTTGTATTTATTTTTTCCTCCCCCACATTGATTTTACTGCTCATGAGGGACTTAAAATAATTTGTGACTTTGATTGATACTCTGTATTTCCCAATTACTAAGTGCCTTCATGGCAATGTATTCCTGCATCATATCTTTAAATATTTTGTAATAAATCTTTCAAATTTTTTCTAATTCTGCCTTCTGGCTCAGTTATTGAGCCTGTCCTTAAGAAATGAACTGTACTTTTGTTCTGCTGTAAGGTGCTGTGTCTCGGTGACACATCACCTCTTGAATTTGAGGTTTAACACGGGCTCTGATTGATTCAGCCGTGAGCGTATTGTTGAGGTGTCATTTTAAGTGTACAACTTTAGGTCTCCCCACACCCGGCTCCCGCGGACATATATTGCTCCATAATAGATTAGAAAAAATAAGCAAAAATGTTAGTTGAGCTTTTTAATCTTTCACTGTATAGGTGGAAAAACAAAAGTTCAAGGCTCTGAATCCTTAATTTTCACCCCAACGCCAGTGGGGCTGAAGCTACTTTGGTCTGGTGCTGTTCGCCCTCAACCTTCCTTTTTCTCTCCCTTCTATTTGTAATCTGAGGGTCTGCATTCATCCTGATCTGTTCTTAAGGTTTCAAAAACCCTCTTATGGCAATTGAAGACCTTATTGTCTGACATTTGATAACCGCCTCTAGTCTAGACTAGATTATGGTAATGCTGTATATTTAATCACCCTTAGGATTCTTGTACGGTAACTTAAGCTTGTGCAAAATGCTGTCACTTGGTTCATTTCCCATAGGTCCCAACACTTGTATATTTCACCCATATACAGCCCCAATAGCTTCCAATTAAGAGCAGGGTTACTTTCAAAGCCATGATGATCTTACACAGAACTTTCTATAAAAAATATCACTACTTATTATCTGAGATATTTAAATGCTATGTCCCTAGTCAAATCCATATTTTGTTGCAGCAGTGTTTTAATTTCGGTTCCAAGAATCCACCCAGTCGCGCATGTGGACCAAGCTTTTTTAATCTTCGGAGCAAATATTTGGAGAACTCTTCTCTTCCACCTACAAACTAAACCTACATCTCATACAGTTCAACGACTTGACAAACATTCATAGCCTAGACTTACATTTTGTTCCTCTAGTTTATTCAGCAATTGCTTTTCCCTACGACCATGATTCTTTTGTTGAGCGAGCACTTTATAAATACCGACCACAGACCTTTCCTTAATCATTGCTTTAAAAAAAGCTGTTACGGAAATGGAGCTAAATATTCTGTAGCTATACAAAAATGAAAATGGATGCTACCACTGCAGGGCAGGTAACCAACCACTCCACTGCCCTACAATGCACAGCAATGGCAGTCTGTTCAACCTTAGGCCATAAGAGCAGGCTCTAAGGACTGTGCTCCACTGTTTCTTTTTGTTTGTGATTGCTAGCTATTTTTTTTCCACTTCATTTGATGTGTTTTGGTGCTGAGTCCTTTTTTCTGAGTGATTTATATTGTTGTTTTCCCTGCTGGTCATGGTTACTATGCTTTCATTATGTGTGGCCACCCACACATCCTCTGTATTGTGTTTGCCACCATGCAAGTGTATGCTTACTTTAGCAGAATATGTTGAATAGTCCTGAGAGATTGAGAAGAAACGTGGACTCTGGTGTTGTGTGGCTGAAACTAAGCTGTTTCGAGGGTCTCAACCTTCCACTTCGCTTAGGAGAATGCTACTGTTTGGATCCCTTCAATTGAGAAGGTGGAGAAATGGAGCCATCACAGGTATGTACTGTGCTATTGGCCATCAATTAAGTCTGAGGCTACCTTTTTTCTTGTTCGAAAAGTCTAGGCACATGTTGAGTACAATGTAGACATCTTAGCCCACATCAAAGACTCATTAATTAGGTATTCAACTTTAAGGACTTCATTGAGAGAGAAAAATAATTTTCATCTAGACCACCTTCAAGGAGGGACCCATTAATGCGTACTTCAGAGGAGTCCAGGTTCAAAAGTCAGAAGCTCATAGAAGGATGTGTGCTGTGACAAATGGATCGCGTCTCTAAGGCACCGTGCTGCTGCGCCAGAAGGTATGGCAAAACAAACAAAGAAAATCTCTAGCAGTCTAAGAAGGGGTTTTGCTCCCTGTTGATTAAGAGCTAATACAGCGGTCAGGGGTGCGAGTGATGATTGAGAATTGGGGTTTCCGTGTAAGTAGAGTGGTTGGTTGGTACTGGAGTATTCATACAGACACGACTTTTCAGGCTGAACTTGTGATTTGCCTGAAATACCATAGATAGGTTGATCAATCAGCACAAAATGCATACAAAAAGCTCAGAATGGCTCAACTAATAAATGAAGTGTTTATAAAAATATTATCATGGTATGTTAGCTGCCTTGTGGACAAGATCAAAGGCAAAGTAGTTGCGCAATAACTGAGAAGACTTAATCCACTTAATAGGTAATGAATGCAAAATATTTGGGAAAGAGGAAATGCAATACTCTTGCACATGCTGGCTCCATCTCGGGCTTTTGAGGACTGTCCATACTGGCTAAAAAGGCACACCCTTCTGTGGTTAAATGTGGATGCACCCAAATACGTGCTGCGGAGATGTTTTCGGGACCTTTGCTATGAGGGATATCACCATCTTTAATGTTTACGCACTACCAAGGCTGTACCCAGGTACACTTCACACAGAGAGCAGCGCGGCATTTTTGACCACTTACACCCTCATTACTGATAATAGGTCCATGCCTTAAATACAATAATAGCGATTAGATGCCTTGGTGCTGTAAGTATGGAGAGGCTGCAATAGTCTGACAGACTGACTGTTTCCTTCACATACAAAGTTGGATCTGTTTTGCCCACTGTAACAATATGAGAGGCATATAAGATGGTCGATGCTTGGGGGCAGAGCCCAGGCTAGAATTGTGTACAGCAAAAAAACATAAATAGACTTGACAAGGTATACACACAACCAGTGGCCACAGTAAAGAGAAAAAGCCAAACTAATAGACCTTTCCTCCTGATTTCGGAATGAGGTCTTTCAAGTTTGCTCAAAAGGCCAGTAGGAATGAGGTACCTCACGTGTAAAGGGGCACTATATGTACCCAGGAAAAGCCATTTGAAGTTGGAAACAAGGTGGGACTCCCTTAAGCAGGTAGGGAAGAGGAAGCAGGATGCGTTGGAAAGCTTGTCAGTACTGAAGCAATGACAGTCTCCACTCACTGTAAGAAGATGGACAAAGTAGAGGTCCTTTTTGAAAGAATATATATTTCTAGATTAATAGTTGATAAATTGGGTGAACTAGTTTAAATGGTCCTTGTGGAAGTGACAGAGGCCCTAAAGCAGCTTCAAAGTGGGAAGTCTTGGGACCAAGTGGTCTGCCTGTTAAATTGTTTAAGCACATAGCAACTTGGCCCCCACTTAATGATTTATTTATAAGGAGGCCTGTGCAAAAGGGGGGGGGGGTCCTGCCACAAGACCATAGATAGCTTTCTAATAGCTATCCAGAAGAGTGGTAAACCTACAACTGACTGTTCATCATACTGAACAGTTGTGTTACTTAATGTACAATTGAAAATACTTGCCAAACAGACTGAGTGTCATCACGTGGCTGATCCTCACGAATCGGACAGACTTTATGCTTTATGTATTAATGAGGCTGCATTATTGGTTAGGCAGAAAGAGATAAAATGAGACGTTAGCCACCCTTGCCCTCAGTCCGAGTAGGCATGCCTTTCCATAGACTGGAGAGACTTTTCTCTTAGTCCTAGAACACGTTGGAGCTTTGGTGGCTCTTCTGAATGTGGCTCCCGCTACAGCAATAAGAGTAAATGGGATTCTTCACCATACTTTTAAATGGGGAAGAGGAGTAGGACAAGCTTGTCTCCTTTCCCCGTTTCTGTTCACATTGTGTGTTGATTCTCTTCCCCGCTCCACCCCCAGCCTGGTTGAGAACATTGATCCAAGTTAAGAAATCTCAGATGGGAAGTGGGCTACAAGACAGGGTATTGCTTTATGCTACTGCTCTTCTATAAATGTTAGACGCACTCAAGACCGTTTTCATCTTCCTTTGATTGTTCAGTGGTTTGGGATCACCAATGGTAACTGATTAATAAAAATTTGTTGTCCTGAAAATAAATGGGTGGGACATAGAAGAGATACAAACGAAAGGAATTAAAATAAGAGAAGGGGGGTTTCGATACCCTGGTATAGAAGCTACCAGAGATAAGCAAATATTTTCGAACTGGAAATTTGGAAGGATTTTTTTAATTTCGGATTACTTGCAAGCAGGTGATGCAAAGATTGATCTCAATGCACTGGAGGACTGCCATCTTTAAAATGCTAACTTTGGAGGTGTGGTCAAGATGATTCCATTGTCAGGTGAGTAATTGCTTCCCTCAGTCGATGTGTACCCATACATCTCCAGCCTTGGTGAGTCAAGGCACACTGCTGGCGTGCCAAAAGCAAATCCGTCTGCTCCCGTCCGTGCCTGTACTGCGCGCAGCACCAGGAACCTTGGTCCCTGGCCCAACTACAATTATGACACCGCCACCCTCCCCCCCCCTAAACGACTCAGCTAAAGCTGTTTCCATGCCACACAACAATAGGAGTGTTCTCCTTCACCAGATGGACCTTCTCCTGCACGATAACCGGCACTTTGCACAGTACCAGGGTGTGAACTCTCAGCACAACAAGCCAGAAGGAACACATCAACTCCACTGCCTGCTCCTCAACACATGTTTGATGTGCAAGCACTCCACCAAACTGTGGGACCTCCTCACTGCCCTCTCACCTGACATCCTGTTCCTCACGGAAACCTGGCTCAAACCCACGTGTGCCACAGAGATTGCCAGAAGGAACACATCAACTCCACTGCCTGCTCCTCAACACATGTTTGATGTGCAAGCACTCCACCAAACTGTGGGACCTCCTCACTACCCTCTCACCTGACATCCTGTTCCTCACGGAAACCTGGCTCAAACCCACGTGTGCCACAGAGATTGCCACAGCAATCCCCACACACAAAGGCCACACCACAAGCCAGGAGGAGGAGCAGCCATAGTCCACAAAGAAACCATACAGTGCATCACCAACAACACTACCACCGCCATGGAGCATCTCAGCTTCAAGCTCTGCACGGACGACAAGCCTACTATCAGAGGTACCCTAACACTCCCACTTCCAGGCCTGTGCACCAGCTTCTGTATCGCCATTGCAGGCTTCATCACCCCCCTAGCCTTACAATCCAAGAACTACATCTTCCTCAGCGACCTTAACTTCCACATGGACAACCCCAGTGACTACAACACTGCACATCTCAACAGTATGAGCTGCCTTGGATTACCCCAGATCGTCCACGACCCTCTTCGCACTCCTTGACACATGATGGACCCCATCTTCACCTACACCACATACCTGCACCTGTGTCTCATATGGCCATGTCACAGAACTCACATGGACTGGCCACTCCATTGTCCACTTTAATATCTCCGGCCCCTGCACTGTCACGCCCAAGACATCCAGTGCTCCCCACTGGGTGAGGAGCAAAGTTTCAAAGACCAACTGGACTGACGCCTGCAACACCTCTAGCCCGCCACCGACCTCTAACAAGAAGCAAAGAACTTCAACGCCTGGATCACCAACTGCGCTGACAGCATCCAAAAGATTACCATGTGAAAATGACAGCTGGTACATCCCTGAACTCAGAACAGCTAATCAAGACAACAAATAGCTGGAGAGACAGTGGAGTGCCAGCAAAGACATCTCCAAAAGGGCAGCTTTCAAGACCTCACTCATCCTCTACCACTACCTGCTGAAAGCAACAAAGAAGGCACACTTGCCATGTGTTTTGAAATCCGCAGCAACAACCCAAAGGAACTCTTTAACATTGTCAAGGAATTCTTCAACCCGGCGGGTAGTGAAAACAATATCTCACCCTCGCAGGATCTGCACGACAACCTTGACGATTTTTTCACAAAAAGATTGCAACCAGATGCAGGAACTTCGAGTCCCAACTTACACCTATGGACTTAATTGGCAGAGTTGCCACAACCAACACCAACACCAACTAAAGACTAAACACTTGGAACCTTTTCTCCACCTCCACCGTGAAATCCATCCACTCTGGAGCCCCCAGAGGTTAGGTGGAAGCTTCACTCAACAATTAGCGAGTCTGTTGATTTGGTCAGCCAGTCTCCTAGTTTATCCAACATCTCTTTGTAGTACCAGAAGGCCTCTGTAAGTTTATCACCTTTCAATGTCCCAGTCACTGCAGCATAGCAACACACTTCCCAGGTCCGCTGATGTCTCAGATAGTGCTAGTTGAACTTTTCTTTGTACTAGTATTCTGACTCCACAGGAGCCAGGCGTGAACCAAGAGTGAACCTGAACTTTATATCTTTTCCACCCAAGAAAACCGCAACGATTCCCTACAAAGTGGTGTCGCTTGTAGCAGGATGGTCTTGGAATGTGTCTGAATAGGAATTGTGGCACAACACCTCTTCACCTTGTTATCCAACCTGTTTACACTCCATGCATGAAAGGACAGAGAGAGACCCATCTCTAACATGCTAGTTTGTTCTTACATGATATCTGTAAAGAGGTATTCTGCTGTGCTCGGCTTAGCTGTCAGTGTTGAGTGCTGTCTGCCATGCATTGTTAGCATTGATTCAGGGTGGACACTGACAGTACTTTCCACTGTAGAGGATCTGATTTGCCCTACCTCTGCCTAGAGTAGGTTTGTCTACCACCACAATGTCCATTTTGCTTCCCAGTGCCGATCTGGACTTTTACCGGATCACCAAGAGCTGCTTAAATGACTGATTACGTCCGCCACCCTCTGCTTTCCTGGGGTTTCCTCTCATTTCTGGGTTGTGCTAGTTACCTCCTCTTGTGTATTTATCTAATTGTTGTTTTTCGCAGCCCTCTGCCCTTGACCATTGTTATCCTTGTGCTAAGGAGCCTGCTCGCTACTCCCTGCAGTGCTGATGTGGTAATGATGCTGTGTGGTGGGAGGTGGGATGAAGGGGTAGGAGGGGTAGGAAGAAGTATTCAGAAAACCAGATTTTGTCAGGATTGTAGATTGTAGTGCTTCGCAGACAGTGTGCTGCTGTCCCTGGACACCTAGGTTACAGCCAGCTGATGGCATGCAAACACAAGACTCCCTGGACCTCCTCCACAGGTTCCCTGCGAAGCTAACCACAGAGGTCGCAGACAAAGCTGCCTGGCTTTGGCTCCACTCACTACCTTGTGCCACCTGAATCTGGCTCTGTTCCCAGGGCGCCTGCCAATGTGTGGTGTGACACTTCTGGTGATGCGCCCTTTGGGTGCTCAGCGCTCTGTGTATGGTGCTATCCACCGTTTTGCCGCCACCTGGCGCTTGCAGTGCTACCTGCTGTGCATCTGGTTCAGGACAGTTAGCTAAGTTTCCCCACACTTCCGTTCCCACCAACCCCTCCAGGTGCCCTGGACATTTTGGCGATCCTGCCATCTTTTTTTCTGCCACCATGCACAGGGATACTATGGGGAAATGCCAGTGCATTGTCAGCGTCATCAAGGTTACACGCCCCATGCAGTCTTACTTCAGCGCTGTAAACATGCCCCCGAGTGAAACACATTTGAGGTAACTTATCTCCTCTTAAACCAACCCATCCATAATTTTACTTTTTAGCATACTAATGCTTTACAACCCAGAGGAATGCCATGGCATTGGTACTAACACAAAAATGGTCTCTGCTTGAAGTACTAGTGTACTTTGGTGTAAGGTTAATACAGTGATTCTGTCTTGTGCAAATCGATGTTTAACAAAAAAGCTGCTTTGGATTCTTGTGTACATCATTTGGGATCAAGCATGTCTATCTGTCGTCTTGTGCCCAAAAGCAAATAGGTTTATTGGGACAGCATCCATCTGGGTGGGTGTATCTAGGAGTTCTGATGGATACACTTATCTGTGGATTCCTCACCTAAAGAATTTTCTCACGCGCCAGCTTCGACAGACATTTTTCTTCTAGCTCTGCACGTCTATGATGACATCACAATTGCCCGACTCCACGCGACGCCGTATGACGTCATCCAGGCAGTAAGAAGCCCTCGTGGACGTGCAGATGTCAATTCCCTTTTTTCCGTGCCTTCGAGTAACATTTTTTCTTCGAGGCGAACAGGGAGCTACAGTTGCACTTCGGTGTTAATATGTCTCAGCCGAGAAATCTGGCTTTAAACCTTGTAACCAGTGTGGGGGTCGGATGTCGGTCACGGACCCCCATGAAAATTTTCATGGTGCCTTAGTTCCGACCATGAGGTCGAGTCCTGCGGATCGTGTCAACGCATGAATCCTAAGGCACTTATGGAGCGAGAGGCGAAGTTATTTCTGGCCCGTTCCAAGAAAAGGAAGGAAAGGCGTCCTCGCAGAGAGTCTTCTTCGAAGACTGATCGACGTCACGAGGACTCTCTGCGTCGTCAGGTTAGCCCGACCGTTACACTTCCGCCTCCGACGACTCCGACTTTTCTCCTTTGTCGGTGTTTTGAAGTCGCGCCTCTTCAGGAGCCGGCGGCTTCTCCGGGGCAGGAAATGCCTGGTCGATCATCGGCCTCTACTCCGGCGCCGGTTCCACAGACTTATCCGGCTTTCCCGGCGCTGGGTACGGATCCCGCTGCATTTTTAAATGCAATGTTCAATATCTTTTCCACCATGGCGCCTGGTGGAGGGCATGCGGGTCCGTCAGGCCCTTTGGCCTTTAACTAGGGTGCTCCGGCTCCTTACAAGCAGACACCCTTTATGCCCTTTCTTCCTTCTGGAGCCCCTTTGGCGCCGATGCCCTTGGCGTCGCCCAGAAAACCGGTGACGCAGACGACGTCTGCTCTCCCTGCGCCTGTGGATTCACCACGGATCCAGTCTACAGTGAAGTTGCCTGTGGCGCCGGAGGGTCCGGCGTCGGATGGATCCTAGGAGCGTGTCGGCCGACGCCTTATCAACGCCTGGACTCGAATCCAGACTTTGATCCAGGAGTTTAGCTTCACGGCTCCTGGAGGAAGAGGAAGACAGCAGACAACATTTGGAGGAAGGTGAGATCATAGAGCCTTCAGGAGATCTTCAAGGCTTGGACACAGCAAGTGGCATTGACACTTCCCATGAATGGGATTTGGCTTCCCTAGGGGAGTATACAGAGGAAGCTGCATCATTTCACGCGGTAGTAAGGAAGGCTGCAGACTTTTTGGACCTTCCTCTTCCTGCTGCAGAGGTGAAAACAAACCTTCTGACTGAAGTGCTGCATTCGGCGTCAGAGGTGGCGGAGCCTTTCTTGCCCTTCAATGAGGCTCTTTTGGACCCCATTAAAGATATCTGGAAGAAGCCAGTGACTTCAGCAGCTGTCAACAGGGCGGTAGCGTGACGCTATCGTGCAGCTCCTGGTGATCCGGACTTTCTCTCCAAACATCCAACTCCGGAGAGTTTGGTTGTTCAGGCAACGTGCTCTTCCTGGTCAGCTCCTGTTTCGTTCCCCAGGACACCTGCGGACAGGGAGTCTAAGAAAATGGACCAGGCAGCAAAAAAGGCCTTTTCTTCGTGCAGCATGGTCTTGAAGTCGACCAATGCGACTTCAGGCAGCCACTTCCTCTGCCTTAAGATCTTTTAGAAAATGTAGAGGTTTTGGTTGTGGCACCTCCTTTCGTGGCAGGCTCCAAGCGGCGCAGCAATCTTCAGGAACCCTACCTTACAGATCCTTCAGAGGCAGGGGTAGAATACGAACTAGAGGGGCCACCTAGCAGCACTCTGCCTCTTCCTCTTCCTCAGGAGGGGTGCAGCAGGGAAAGCAGCCTTAGTCCGCCACCACTCCCTGCTCACGTGTCTCCAGTAGGGGGGAGACTTGCTCGATTTCTTCCCATGTGGGAGTTTATACCATCAGACTCCTGGGTCATCGACATCGTGAAGAGGGGTATGTTCTTCCCTTTCGGGAATTCCCTCCTCCCTTCCCTCAACGTCACTCCTTCTGTTCGGACGACCATCTTCTGTTATTGCAGCAGGAGGTGATTTCCCTTTTGTCAAAAGGCGCAGTGGAGTTGGTTCCAGAGCGGGAGAGGGGTCAGGGCTGCTATTCAAGGTACTTCCTGATCCCCAAAAAGGATGGTCGGTTGAGGCCAATCCTGGACCTGAGGAATTTGAATTGGTTCCTCAAGTAGGAAAAGTTCAAGATGCTGACCCTGACACAGGTTCTTTTGGCGTTGAACGAAGGAGATTGGATGGTGTCTGTCAATTTGCAGGATGCATACTTCCATATTCCGATCCTCAAATCGCACAGGAAGTATCTCCGGTTTGTGGTGGGGTCGCATCATTATCAGTTTGCGGTTCTCCTGTTTGGTCTTACTTCAGCACCTCGAGTCTTCACAAAGGTGATGGCGGTGGATGCAGCAGAGCTCAGAAGAAGGGGGATGCGGTATTTCCCTATCTGGACGATTGGTTGATCAAAGCCAAGTCTCGGGAGCTCGTGCGGCGTCACCTGCAGTCGACAACTCAGTTGTTGTTCGACCTGGATTTTTCAGTCAGTGTGCCCAAATCTCACCTGGAGCCCTCTCAACGCCTCCTGTTTATAGGGGCAGTGCTGGACACAACATTGAATCGGGCCTTTCCTCCGCCCCAGCGGTTTCAGGACATTCAGGCGTTGATTCCAATGTTTCGAAATGGAGCGGTAGTTCCATTCCTCAAGGTCCTTTGTCTGCTCAGTCTGTTTGCTTCTTGCATACTGCTGGTCACTCATGCACGCTGGCACATGAGGGCTTTTCAGTGGTGCGTCCGCCGCAGGCAGTGGTTTTAACACAAGGGGGATCTTGAGGATTCGATCATGGATCTCCAGTGACACTGCAGTGGATCTTCAATTGTGGGCTGCGGCCGGCAACCTGTCGCAAGGAAGGCCGTTTTCCCTGCCTCCGCCAGTGGCCACAGTTGTGACGGATGCTTCCACTCTAGGGTGGGGAGCTCATCTGGGGGACCTGGAGATCAAAGGTCTTCGGTCTCCAGTGGAACAGAGGTTTCACATCAATCTGTTGAAATTGGGGGCAGTACGTCTGGCTCTCAAGGCCTTCCTCCCTTCCCTTCGCGGTCGGTCGGTTCAGGTCCTGACAGACAACACTACCGCGATGTGGTATATAAACAAGCAGGGAGGAGTGGGGTCGTATCTTCTCTGCAGAGAAGCTCTTCGACTCTGGTCCTCGCTTCAGGACCACGAGATTTGAATGGTAGCAAATCATTTGGCCGGGGTTCTGAATGTACATGCGGATGTTCTCAGTCGGCGCATCTCGATCGACCACGAGTGGCGTCTTCATTCGGATCTGGTGGTTTACATCTTCCAGTTGTGGGGGTGTCCGCAGATAGATCTGTTTGCTACTCAGGAGAACGCACACTGCCCGTTGTTTTGCAGCCTCCAGTAGCTGGTGCAAGGAGCTTTGGGGGGATGTGTTTCAGATGTCCTGGAAGGGTCAGTTGCTTTACACGTTTCCTCCCATACCCCTGATTCCTCGAGTTCTGAGGAAGATCCGCCAGCACCGGGCCCAGGTCACCTTGATAGCCCCGGATTGGCCGAGAAGGGTGTGGTATTCGGACATTCACCAACTATCTCTGTGCCCTCCGCTCCGTCTCCCTTACAGGGTAGACCTCCTCTCACACCCCCACCTCCAGAGTCTGCACCTTCATGCCTGGAGATTGAACAGGGCAATCTGAGTGCCTTTTCTCTCCCACCGGAAGTGGTGGATGTTATTTTATCAGCCAGGCGACACTCCACCAAATCGATCTATGCAAGCAGGTGGGCCAGATTTGTAGGTTGGTGTGGAGAGAACCAAATGAATCCCTTAAAGGCTCACTTGTCATATTATTATTTGCTCTTGCCTTGGCACAGAATTGTTGTGCAGTTGCCACAGTTAAGGGCTATTTATCAGCGCTGTCGGCTTTTCTGTGCCTCCCAGACCAACCCTCCTTGTTTAAATCACCACTTGTTTTGAGATTCATTAAGGGTCTCACTAATAGGTTTCCGCCCACACCGTTTGTTATACCACAGTGGGATCTTAATTTAGTATTGACATTTCTGATGGGATCGCCATTTGAGCCGATGAACTCTTGTTTTTTGCGTTTGCTGGTCTTAAAGACTGTATTTTTAGTAGCCATAACATCGGCCAGAAGAGTGAGTGAGCTTCAGGCTCTTAGTGTAGAGTCTCCATACCTTTCCTTCTTTAGTGATAAAGTGGTGTTAAGGACCAATGCGGCTTTCCTCCCGAAGGTTGTTACACCCTTTCCCTTGGGGCAGTCTATTACTCTCTCTTCCTTTTACCCTCCGCCTCATCATCCAAGGAGGAAGAGAGAGGCTCCACCAATTGGGTCCACGAAGAGCATTGAGCTTCTTTGTCGACAGGACGAGGGAGTTCAGGCAAGCCGATCAGCTCTTCGTTGGATACCTGGGGAAGAGGAGCGGTAGAGCAGTCCAGGTGGATCATTCTCTGTATCAAACGTTGTTATTCCTTAGCAAAGAAAGAACCACCTGTGGGGCTTCAAGCTCATTCAACCAGAGCTAAGGCTGCTTCATCGGCCTTGGTTGACATCTGCAAGGCGGCAACTTGGGCATCCCTCCATACTTTTGTCAAACATTATTGTTTGGACTCTGAGGTCGGAAGGATGGCCATTTTGCCCGCTCAGTGCTGCAGGATTTCTTGGTTTGGTACTACCTCCGGAGGCACCCACCTCCGGAGGTAGTGCTGCTTTGGGACTCTATTCTTTAGGTGAGGAATCCACCGTAGGTGTATTCATCAGAAGAATAAGTTACTTACCTTTGGTAATGCCTTTTCTGGCGGATACATTAACTACCTGTGGATTCCTCACGGTCCCACCCGCCTTCCCATTGCCTGGCTGGTCTTACAACGAAATCCGTGGGTGAGCACCGTTTTCTTGTATATTTGCATATAATTAGATCATGTATATAATGATGGCATGTATATATGTTTGTTATTCTCTAGCGAAGAAAGAACCTCCTGTGAGGCTTCGAGCTCATTCCACCAGAACTAAGGCTGCTTCATCGGCCTTGGCTAGGGGTGTTCCTGTGGTTGACATCTGCAAGGCGGCAACTTGGGCATCCCTCCATACTTTTGCCAAACATTATTGTTTGGACTCTGAGGTCAGGAGGGATGGCCATTTTGCACGCTCAGTGATGCAGGATTTCTTGGTTTGACCATTCAGGCACCCACCTCCGGAGGTAATACTGCTTTGGGACTCTATTCTTTAGGTGAGGAATCCACAGGTAGGTATATGCATCAGAAGAAAAAGTTACTTACCTTCGGAAATGCCTTTTTTGGTGGATACATTCACTACCTGTGGATTCCTCACGGTCCCACCCGCCTCCCAGTTGCCTGGCTGGTCTTACCATGAAATCCGTGGGTGAGCACCGTTTTCTTGTATATTTGTATATAATTAGGTCATGTGTATAATGATGGCATGTATATTTCAAGGAAACTTGGATGAAGTTGACTATGTATGTTTCCATATGAAGGTGCTGTTGCCGTTAGTTTCTTTTTATTTTTATTGTAATAAATGTTGCGGTTTCACTTTACTTGATGCAAATATATTCTCTTCAAGGTCAATGTTCACCTGTTCGCCTCAAAGGCACGTACAAAATGGTGATAACTGATGTCTGCACGTCGCCGAGGGTTTCTTATTGCTTGGATGACGTCATATGGCGTCACGTGGAGTCGGGCAATTGTGACGTCATTGTTGACGTGCAGAGGTAGAAGAAAAATTTCCGTTGAAGCTGGTGCGTGGGGAAAATTCTTTAGGTGAGGAATCCACAGGTAGTGAATGTATCCACCAGAAAAGGCGTTACCGAAGGAAGTCACTTATTCTTTAGAATCTCTTCTAAGTGTGTTATGTGTGTGGTCAAAACAAAGGTTATGGTAGGTCATAAGACAGTGCAGTTGCAGACTTTTACGAGTGGGATGATGTGGTGATCCGTGGTGTCAAAGTTCTGAATAGTTTAGGTGAGCCTTCCAAGTGGTTTTGAGCAGTGGAAGGTAGCTCATAGGTTCCCAGGTAGTGAGCGTCAGTGGTAGGATCCTGCTTGCGACATAAACTGTAGCACTGAACTTTCACAGGAAAAATAGTCCTTTCAAACATACATTATTGTACAGGTATAATGCATTAATGAATGTAAAATTGGAAATCATACACACAAGCAAAAGAGAAAATGTACCCTAAATTTGAGTTAAAGCACTGAGCCAAAGGTTTTTTTTGTTTGTTTTTTTGCTGACCTTATCTGAGGGCCAAAAAATATAGATGCACAACTACTACTTGTGGCATCTTTGTTATTGATGAGGGCCCCTTTGGTCCCAAAGAAGGAAAATCCTGATACCTTATGAAACCCTAATGAATTTCCTCTGGCCTTGTTAACATTATTATTGCCCTTAGTCTGCTTAAAACTGGGGAAAGGAATCTATCAATTTCATTAGCTGACCTAGGCTATAGTGATGGGTATACCTTTGCAGGTACTCCTACACTTTCCATCACCTATACCTATCTCAGTCTGGAAAGACCCTTGCCATGGCTTCCAAGAGAAAGGTGAGCCTCTCGGGTCAGCCTTTGCTTTATAGGCAAGGGACTCCAAACTTTGAAGCAGTTTCTTCTTTCGGAGAATTACTTAAATGACTGACCGGTCAGGAAGTGGTAGACTAAATGGTGATCGTAGTTTTATTGTAGGTAGGCCAACTATCTGAGCCACTTCCTAGGGCTTTAGCAGGTTGGCTAGAGTTTGGGGATGAGGGAACGTGGGACAGCTGATCTGCTGAAGTCCCTTGTCTGTTTTAATTCCTAAAGACCTTCTTGAAAACAAATCTACATTTGGCACCAAATGGAAAGTGAAGAATTAGTCCTAGCTAACAGCAAATTGAGACATTGATGTGATTATAACTTACTGGAGATTAAATAAATCAAGCCCTAACCACCACATCCAGGTGAAGGAAGTTATGTGGCGAGTCAAGTAATTACAGAATTAAAGCCCATATTTGGCTGGCTGGGCATCAGGCCACCCAAACCTTCAAGGAACAAATCCAGGATAAGGGTCTGATGAATTCTGACCTACTTGGTTGCTTACAGACTATGTTGGGAAAAACATTTACTATTGTAAAGTCCTGCTGATTAGGCACAAGCCACGAAATGTATCTGATTTATGTATTTTTTTGTACCAATAAACATGTACTCTTATAGTGATGCATATTGGTAGACAAGCTTTCAATGCAAAACTCTGTACCTGTGACTATAATAGCAAGTTACTTACATTCAGAGATTTATAGACAATTTGTTCCATACACGACCTGCAATTTGGAAGACTACATTAGAAAACACTGACAAGGATGATTGCAAACCAAGTCTCAAGTATGCACCAGTACAATAGTACTTTTTTAATCTAGCTCTTTATTGGCATTTATATAACCCATAAAGTTATGTGGTGAGTCAAGTAATTACAGAATTAAAGCCAATATTTGGCTGGCTGGGCATCAGGCCACCCAAACCCTCACCTTGGCATCACAATTTACATGCTCATAAACAATCATCTACATTGGAGAGACAACCACATAATACATTCCTTCACTCTCCCACCGCAGTAGCATATGTCTACCCTGACTCTGCTTGAATTGATGTGTCCTTGTGTGTCCCACCCATCCATACTTAAGGCAGGTGAAGGTATGCCCAGGGAGGCGAGATGAGATGAGCTCAAAATGTACTATTATTGCCTGTTAGCATGCAGCGTTTAGGGCAGTCTCTATGGCCCACACCCATTTTCGCAGTAAGCCATGGTGCCATCCGGAAGGGAGGGGGTTTCCAGAGGCAACACTTGTACAGTATCAGTGCTAGGTCGGTCATGCAAAATTCGAACTTGTTTTTAGTCCTAGACATCCACTCGAGAAGGTAGGCAACTGGATGAGGAAATCACTCTCTGCCCACCAGATACGATATGTGTGTCATTACATCTTCCAGGCTCAGACTGTACCCGTGCAGTTCCATACCATGTTGTAGAAACTAACTGCCTGTGATCCGCTATAGGCCAGCCTGGCAACATTTGTTCTATGCAGCTTAGGGACAGCTATGTTCGTAATTGGTATGCAAGAAGTTGTATTGCAGTAACTTAAATCTGGAGTTGCAGGAAACTTGCTTGACTCATCTCGTTGCAGCGATCCACTGACTATTTGTTCTATCCATATGGAGACGCTGCGGCCATTTAGCCCTAACATCTCTCACCCTCGCCAGTTACTCCTGCAGGGATCCTTTATGCCCACATTCCTGCAACAGTCGGTATTGTTATACAGGCTTACTCGGTGGCTCTGCTTGATCCCATGTTGGGGTGATCATAGGTCAGTGCTCTGTATACTATGAATTGCTCTGGTCTAAGCTCAGCATTTTCAAGCAGTTACTCAGATGTGCTCAGCTTTCCCTTTTCGTAAATGCCTGCCATGCGGGTAACGCTAGTGTTCGTCCAAGGGCAGATATTGGATGTCATAATGAGCTCTTAAGTCCCAGTGCAGACCATAGTGGTAGTGACGCCGCATGTGGACGTTGGGCGCTTTTTGTCCGCAGGGATCAATCACAGTAGATTCTGGGCAAACCTTCCCCTGGGGTCGGGGGTGTTTGTAACAAAACATTAGAAGAATTGATGTATTGATCAAATCTTTATTCACAGATAGGAACTGCTCAAAAGCCACCTCGTTCCAACGCACCACCATAGCGTACTGCTCTCCCAACCTTCTAAAGCAGCCTTTGGAGCATTCCAGCTCACAGGGCGGAGTGGGAAAAAGGGTAGCCGGGGAGGAATATACCACCTGATAAGTCCTAATATACAGTGGCTAATAAGACAATAAAATGTCAAATAACGGTAATACAGAGAGAGTTCTCATGTGTTGTGAGAACATCAATTAGCATTGACATAATTCTAACAGATTGCAACGGGGGGCATTTGCAATAAGCCGTTCAGCAATGTTGGCGTGCACTAAGGCATGCATGTGCAAGCATTTCAATCTGTGGGCTTCCCGGGGCCTGTAACAACTTCATGGGTCTCTGTAGTTGTGCGACTGTGCAGTACCATTCATATATAGGGGCCCCCAGTCCACTGCACTTGCAGCCTGGATAGTGCCACTCACTTCATCAAATCAGTACAGACAAAAGCATATTCAATTCCGAATGTGAGTGCGGCACCAAAACCGGCAGAGCTGAGAGCAGACTAAGCAAGCGTGGGAGGATATCCATTTTGAGGATGGCAATCCTGCCCGCCACCACCAGAAATGTAGAGCTCATCGATGTTTCAGCACCCTTCCCAAACTTTTTTGCAGCAAGTCCCCATTATAGTGATAGATGTGCAGGTATTTAAAAGTGTCAGCTACCTGTTGGAGTCTGCCGTGGGTGTGGAAGCTCTCTCCCACCCCCTCCCCTTTGCCAAGCACTTGCTCAGAGGAAATAGATACGATTTTGCCCAATTTACTACCAGCCCAGAATAGTCCTTGAAGCTGTCCCAAATCATCATGAGATTGGGGAGGGACATCCTGGCGTTGCACAAATACACCAGCAGTTAGTCTACATATAATGAGAATACATTCCGCTGTGGGGGATACCCCATATTTGTGCCCGCTGATGTATCCAACATCGCAAAGGTTCAGTTGCCAAGGTGGAAACAAGGGGAGATGTAGGGTATCCGTGCCCCATGCCGCCTGCAATTTTGAATTCCTCTGAGCTTATCTGCTCAATGCGCCCCCTGATCAATGGTTTTGTATGCTGCAGCTTGATCCCACCTCCCCGTTAGAACACTTGCCTTGGTTGCTGATTAAACGTATGGCTAACCTAGCGTGTCAAATGCTTTTTTCGATGTCTAATGACAACACTTTCATTCAGAAAGATGTTGCACGTGGTGGTGGTGGGGGGGGGGGGGGGGCAGAGAGTGGGGGGGGGTGGCTCCCAACTGGCCCCCTCTAAACGATTGAATATTTAACATATAATTCAACCAACGTGTCCTTGTGGGTACAACAAGATTGAGTGGGTTTGCTTAACAGGTTCCAAAACAGTGTACCAGGCCCGTTAACAACATACAGTGTGCCATCTCCTACCAGTTTCTAGTTGCACGTGTTAGTGTCACAACATGAGCTAACCTACAAGCAGTGATATGTTCTGGGTGAAGCTCAATTTCATATATTTCTATTATGTCATCTGCTGACCTTGGAGTCTGGTCCAGTCCGAGGGGGCTATTTAAGTTTGGCATGTCAAGGTCTGCAACAGAGCTTCCCGAACCCTGTCACTGGACGTCGATGACCTGATGGGGCTAGAGGCCTGTCGCAAAACATCAGACACCACTTGTGTAGAGGTGCTCTCCAGCTCCTCAGAGCAACGCTGCTGCAATCTAGAACAGTGCCTTGGTCCAGTATCATGGTCTTGTACCGGTTGTGTTCTAATGCCCCAGTTACAAAGGGTATCACTGGAAATCGTAAAGTCCAGTGCTCCCCCCCCCCCCCCCCCCCCCCCCACCCCTGTTGCTGGTACACAAGTGGAACATCGCTGCAGGCCCCAGGGGTGGCGTATAAGTTACTGACATACAAGGGTTGCTGTCTGCCCTTTATGGTGCAATGTACCCACTCTCATGACTGTTTCATGTTGATACCACCAGAAATCTCTGCTTTTCATTCTCCCTGATTGCTGCACTCCACAGGGCCAAATAGTCCAGTCTAACTAATCAGGGCATCACCTCCTGGTCTCACCACAACTGCTTCTGCTGGGCACTACAGTGATTCTGAGACTTTGGGCCTGTTGCCTCACTCCGGGCCACTGGGGTGGAAGGTGGCAGAAGCTGTACTCTGTCTCTCCTGGCAGTAGCGCCAAACCCTGTATACAAGTGGGAGCTGCTCTTCATTCACAGCTTCGCTCCACGTTCCCGGGCGTTGGAACTCCACACATGGGCATGACTTGACAATGTTGTACCTGGCAGATGGGGGTGCTGCCACAAATTCCTGGTGCACCCGCTATAGTCAGGGTCATTTCCTAGAGGATAGATGGCTAGAATTAATCTGAATACATGCACGGGGCCTGGTAGGCCACACAGGAACGCATTGTGGCACAGCTGCTCAAGTTGCCATCTTGACCATGCCCGCCCCCATTGCACCAATAGTAGTTGACACAAACAACAAATTCAAAATGCAGATTATGAAACATAATAAAGTGATCATTGTTACAATCACTGTGAAACAGAGAAACAACCCTGCCATCTTTGTATGGTCCTAAAAGCTTAGAAGATCCCTTATGTCTAAAATCTGAGAGCATAGTGGTGGTAACCCTCTACCTGTCCTGGTCTAAGATGAGGACTCCAACCCCATACCTGAAAAGGCTGGAAAGGATATTGCCTATTGTCTGGGTTACAGTCCTCTTGATTGGCTGAAGAGTCGGCGCCAAGCTAAGTGAAGCTGTCAATGGAATGGTGTATGTTGCAGGACGGTAAGGACTGGAATGCCCATTGCCCCGTCAGGCCTGTGTGTTTCTATAATCTTGCAATGTTCTAAGAACACAGGCCTTAGTGCAAATATGTCTAGTAATTGGGGACTGGCTCCTGGAGCGACAACACGAGTTGGAGTATCATGTACTAAACATGACAGCCTTGAACAGGGCAAAAAGTGAAATCCGTGCAAATGGCTAATAAAAATGTGCAGCGCGAACAGCTGTGTCTTCTCCGAATGAAGTATGAAAACAACCTAAAAGCTGGCTGTGCTAAAGCAAAATATGAAATGAATAAAAATTTGTCTAAGTGTAAAAGGCACAGGCTACGGGCCTAATGCTAAAATAAGGGTGTCTGACCCAGGCACTAAGGAGAACCTACAACATTAGATGTCTGGAGACGAAACCGTCTTGTGCACCATATCAACAATTTGCAGTGGTCTTAGTTCCAACCGTTTGCTTACCATTGGTTGGCATTGTTACTCACATTTGCTTGCTTCTTATTCAGTAGCTTGCCTTCCTCTTCTTGTGTTTGGCCTGCCCTCGGATGCACATCTTCTTGATTGGATGTCATGTATTCCTCCACTGCTCACATTCCGGGAACTACTTTTTTCCCCCTTGCTTTCACTGTTCCATGTGAGTGTATGTTTCTAGTTCTCTGCCTTTGTGTGCTGCTTTTTCCCCACCAAAAAACCCACACTTCATGTAGGGCCCTCATTTGCTCATTGATTTCCCAACCCTCCCACTCTGGCTTTTTTTTTTTGGGCAATACACTTAGTTTGCTCCTTATCCCCATGGCCAACTTCGGGAACCACTCCTTACTCCATTTTTGGAACTTTCATAGATTAGCATGCTTGAATCATTCCCAGTCGTAGAGATGGGAGTCCCTGCACCTTTTATAAAGTAGTATTGAGATAGTCCATTCTACAAAGGATTGTAAGGTATGTCGTACCTTTTCCTCCAAAACCTTACAGGACAGGGAAGGCAGGTTATTGATATGGCTGCAAAAACTTATTTCAAGAGATCTGGTTTCTGACTGACAGTGAGGACTCTTCTACCTCTTCTAAAAGATCTCAGAAAAGAGCGAGGTCGACTCAGTCAAGGTCCTCCTCAGAGCAGCCAAGTAAGGCCTACAAAAAAACCATCTCAGGATCTTACAAAGGCCACAGCCCTTCTTCATCTCCTCATAAACTGTCTGCTAAAGAGAAGAGACATGCTAGCAGTTCAGAAAGGGCTAAAATCATCTGTTAGAGACTTCTAGCTGCAGATTCCTTACCTTAGAATTCCCTGGCGTCCGCTTTGATTGCGGAATGTTTCTGCTGAGCACTACCCTTTGCGCACCATCGGTTGGAGCCGTCTTTGGCATCACGGTCTTCTATGTAGGCACCACCCCGGCGTGCGTATGTCGGTTCTTTTCCTTCCGCATCGGTTAGGTGCAAATCCGGAAAGAACTACCCTTTTTCTTCGAAGGTCGTTGAGGTTTTTTGGCTTGATTGTTTGAACATGGCTTCTAGAAAGACTAGATTCAAACCGTGTGGTGCATGTGCTTGTACCATGTTGGTCACATATCCACACAGTGTGTGTCTCTGGTGTTTGGAGAAGGATCGCGACTCGACTTTGTGTTTTGACTGTCGGGCCATGGCTCTGAAGGCCTTGAGGGAGAGATCCCTCAAACTTCTGGTGGCCCGACAGCCGTCTTCGGTCGGCGTGACTCCGAGAAGGTCATGGTCCCGCAGTAGGAGGTGGTTGCGGCACCGCTCCCAGAGCCCCAAGTCCTCTTTCTCACATTCGAGGTCATCTGATCATTCAGGTAAGAGGCACAAGAAGAAGTTCAAACAGACTTTGACTTTGCCATGCCCGTCAGCCGACGAGGCGTCTAGGGAACATCAACGTTCAGAGCGTGAAGCCGTTGCCAGGGCTGACTCTGCGTTTTCCCCCTTTTCCAGGGACTGAAGCGAACCCGGCTCAAATAAAGGAGTTTTACCAGGCCATGCGCCTTGTTTTTGAAAAGGCAGCACCCTCTGGTGTGTCTTCCGGCCCTGCGGGGTCAGCAGGGGCCCCATCGGGGTCGACGGCTTCGGCCTCTGCACCGTTGGGGACCCCAGGATCCGATAGCGGATACGGACCGGTGCCGGTCCCACACAGTTGACCTCCTCTGGCACCGGATCTTACATCAACGCTTCCTCGTACGACGCTCACTTCGGCGCCGATTAGGCCGAGATCATTGCCTGAACTTTATTTTGAACAGCCAGGCACAGCAGAGGAATGGGAGGGGTCTAAGGACCCTTTGGAGTGTGAATTCGAGCATAAGCAAGACTGAGGATCTAGTGGAAGCCTGTGGACACGTCTCCAGATTCTGGCATGCTTTGTCCTCCTAATGTGGCTACGGAGGAGGGAGCTTCTTATGCTATGGTGGTGCGTAGGGCAGCTGAGGTCTTGTACCTAGACTTGCCCACGGTGCCAATCAGAACGAATCTCCTGACAGAGGTGCTTCAGCCGGGGGTGACTACAGCTAAGCCGATGTTGCCCTTCAATGAGGCCCTAACGGACGTCCTTCTGGGAACATGGTCCAAACCCAGCACAGGGGCTCCTGTGAATAGGACAGTAGGTCGCCGCCATAGACCTGTTCCAAATGACCCTAGTTTCCTTATCCAACATCCCACCCTGGAGAGCTTGGTGGTCCAAGCCTCCACTTCCTGTGGTGCCTTCCCTTCCGGTCACCCTGATAGGGGATCCAAGAGGCTGGATCAGCTTTGAAAGAAAATGTTTTCTTCCTCCAGCCTGGCATTATGGTTAATAAACACCTCTTGCCTATTGGCCCGTTTTTCCCATACTTTATGGGATACGGTGGCACAGGTACTGTCCCAGGTCCCGGAGGGCATACCGGACACTCTCATCCAGGCTGTCAAGGATGGGAGAGATGCAGCCAAGTTTACAATCAGGTGTGGATTGGACACGACCGACTCGCTGGGTAGACCGATTGCGTCGGCTGGCTTTTCAGGGGATGTCCAGTCAAGTTTGATGGACATCCCTTTGATGGCTCTCGCCTTTTTGGTGAGAAGGCAGACTCCACACTTGAGAGGTTCAAGGATTCTCGAGTTATGGCCAGATCCTTGAGCCTCACAGCGCCAGCTTGACTGCAGTCTGTCTTCCGTCCCTTTCGAGGCTTCGGAAGGGGTGCAGTACCACACCAGCAACAACTCCGCCACTGTCCTCAGGCTTCACACCTTCCTGGGAGAGGACGTGGTCGTGGTAACATCAGACCCATAGGGTCTGGCCAGTGGTCAGACACCACACAGCCCCCCTCCACTGCGCCCAAGCCCTCCTAGTGTGGTTCTGCAGGACCATGTTCGTCCAGTTGGAGGAAGGATTCAACTTCATCTCCCTCACTGGCATTTCATCACAGCAGACAAATGGGTCTTGCAGATCATACGGAAGGACTGTTCCCTCCCCTTAGTCTTTCCCTCCTTCTATCCCTCTGACAAAAGAACGGCTGATGGAGGACCATTTGGTTTTGCTCCGCGAAGAAGTTACGCTCTCTTGGCCAAGGGAGCTATAGAAAGGGTCCCGATGTCAGAAGTAGGCAGTGGTTGATATTCCCACTACCTTCTGATTCCCAAAAAGAACAAGGGCCTTCACCCTATCCTGGATTTAAGGGACGTCAATCTCTTCCTCAAGAGGGAGAAATTCAAGATAGTCACTCTTGCTCAGGTCTTGTCTGCACTAGACCAAGGAGACTGGATGGTAGCGTTGGACTTGCAGGATGTGTATTTTCACATCCCCATCCTGCCTACCCACAGGTGTTACTTGTGGGTCACGAGCACTTTCAGTTTACCGTGCTCCCCTTTGGTCTCACCAGTGCCCCTCGGGTGTTCACCAAAGTGATGGCGGTGGTGGCAGCTCATCTTCACAGGTTAGGGGTTTCAGTTTTTCCCTACCTAGATGATTGGCTGTTGAAGGCCCCAGGCTCTCGTCACCCATCTCCAGACGACAGTGAACCTCCTCCATTCGTTGAGGCTCACTATAAATGTGCTGAAGTCACACCTGACTCCCTCTCAGAAGCTCTTTAATCTGAGCTGTTCTGGATACAGTGCAGTATCAGGCCTATCCTCCCGAGCAGCGAGTCCAGGATATTCGGGTTATTATTCAGATGTTTCAGCCTCTATCCTGGATTTCGGTGAGACAGACTGAGGCTGTTGCGACTCATGGCTTCCTGCATCCTGTTGGTCAAGCATGCCAGATGGCACATATGAGGGCTCTGCAGTGGGACCTGAAGTTACAATGGACAAAGCATCAGGGAAATCTTACCGACGTGTTTCAGATCTCAGAGGGAACTCCAAAGGATCTGCAGTGGTGGTTAGTGACCTGCGATTGGGTCAAAGGCAGACTCCTCTCCCTTACCCAACCAAATCTCACAGTAGAGACAGATGCACCACTTCTGGGATGGGGTGGCCATCTGGGAGAGGTGGAAATCAGGGGTCCCTGGTCTCTGGCGGAATCCGGGCTTCATATCAACTTGTTGGACCTTCGGGTGATCCGGCTAGAAATAAAAGCATTTCTTCCTGTTGTGAATGGGAAGGTAGTGCAGGTGTTCACGGACAACACTACTGCAACAAGCAGGGTGGTGTGGGGTCGTGCACCCTTTGTCAAGAGGCTCTGCGTCTCTGGACATGGCTGGAACAGCAGGGCATAACCCTGATGGTTCAACACCTGGCAGGTTCTCTGAACGCCAGGGCGGAGAACTCAGCTGGCGATGCTTAGCGGATCACGAGTGGTATCTCCATCCGGAGCTGGCTGAGGGACTCTATCAGCAGTGGGGAGAGCTTTGGTTAGATCTGTTCTCCCCAGAGAACGCGCAATGTCAGCAGTATTGCGCACTGGGGCTTCCAAGGGGGCTATTGCTAGGAGACTCTTTTTGTCGCAAGTGGAGTTCAGGCCTCCCGTACGCCTTTCCGCCTATACCACTTCTGCCCAGAGTTCTCAAGAAAATCAAGAACGACCGGGCCCAAGTAAACCTAGTGGCTCTGGATTGGGCACAGAGATTATGGTATCCAGAGCTTCTCAAAATGAGCATCAGTCCTCCAATCAGGCTGCCTCTTCAGGAGGATCTTCTGTTGCAGCAGCAGGGAAGGTTCTCCATCTGAACCTGTCAACTTTACGGTTTCATGCGTGGAGGTTGAGTGCCGACAGTTGATAGTTTATGATTTCCCATCTGAAGTCTGTGATGTCATTCTGGCAGCCAGGCGTCCCTCTACTAAGTCTATTTACGCCTGCCAGTGGAAACTTTTTGTTCCATATTGTACAGAGAGGTCTATTGATCCTCTTTCTTCTTCTATATCTAATGTCCTTTTGTTTATTCTATCTCTCGCCCAATAGGGTTCCTCCTTAGGGACTCAAGGGCTATTTTGCTGCCTTATCGGCTTTTTGACCAACCACCTTTGTTCAAGTCTCCCATCGTACAGAGATTTTTAAAAGGGCTTGTGCATAATTTTCCACCTGTGCCTTTTGTTATGCCCCAGTGGGATCTTAATCTTGTACTTACTTTTCTAATGTGTGCTCCTTTTGAGCCTTTACATAACTGTCCTCTCCGGCTGCTCACTATCAAAACAGCCTTTTTGGTGGCAATTACATCTGCCAGGAGAGTGAGTGAGCTGCAGGCTTTATCATCAAAACTGCCGTATCTCACGCTATATCCTGATAAAGTAGTCCTCAGAACTTGTGCCCGTTTCCTCCGCAAGGTGGTGACCCGTTTCCATCTGGGTCAAAATATCACCCTGCCCACCTTCTTTGTGCCACTGCATCCCTCTAAGGACGAGGAGCATCTCCATCGGATGGACCCAAAAAGAGCGTTATCGTTCTACCTTGACCGCACAAAAGAGTTCTGGGTGGACGGCCAACTCTTTGTTGGATACGTTGGCTCAAAGAAGGGTCGGGTAGTACAGAAACGATCCATTTCGCGCTGGGTCGTTCTCTGTATAAAGATTTGCTACGCTTTGGCCAAGAAGCAACCTGCAGAGGGCTTGAGGGCTTACTCTAACAGAGGGAAAGCTGCTACCACTGCATTAGCTCGTGGCGTGCCGGTACTTGACATCTGTCAAGCTGCAACATGGGCTTCCTTGCGCACGTTTGCAAGACACTACTGTCTGGATAGCCAGGTAAGGAGAGAGGGGCAGTTTGCCTGCTCGGTCCTCCAGGACTTCTGGTGTGAAATATATCCTTGCGACCCACCACCGGGAGTTATAGCTTGGGTATCTATTCTAAGGTAAGGAATCTGCAGCTAGAAGTTGCTATCAGATGAACAAGTTACTTACCTTCAGTAACAAATTATCTGGTTGAGACACTATCTAGCTGCAGATTCTTTACACCCACCCAGGCCTCCCCGCTCTGCGGATATGCATGCATCATGTTTTGGTATTTTTGCCTCTCTTAAGGGCATGTCTTTTTCTTCAAACTATCAAGCGTAAAACTAAAATGTTTGTTGATTCTTCCATGACTCTGCGCTTCTGGCGTGGGAAGTTGTGGAAAAGAACTGACTTGCGCTCACCGGGGTGGTGCTTATATAGAAGACCGTGACATCACAGACGGCTCCAGTGACGCCACGTGGAGCCGGACGACGCACCCCATTCCTAACAATGTCACCAGATGGCGCGTGCAGGGTACAGCTCAGCAGAAAAATTCCAATTTGAAGCTGACACCAGGAAATGCCAAGGTAAGGAATCTGCAGCTAGATAGTCTCTACCAGATAATTTGTTACCGAAGTTAAGTAACTTGTTCATCTGAGCCTCCTACACCTCCTATTAAGGTGTCTCATACTTTTAAGAAGCTTTCCTCTGCTCCACCAGTTGACAGACTATCTATTAGATCCCCCCCGTTGAAGACAACCTTGTCAACGATGGTAACATTGAGATCGTTTCCACCATCGACGACGACTTCGTCAATTCCAGCGATTACCCTACTGCCGTCGACAAGTTATCCACTGTCGACAAGGACATCGTCGATGAAGACTTATACTACGACATCATCCACGAAGGTAACCATGGCTGCTTCTTCGTTCATCTCCAGCGCCCTCGTCAACAGTGGCCTCATCCACGAAGCTGTCAACTGTAAAAATATTGTCGACGACGAAACAACCAACGACGAGTGCACCAGTTACACCGTCGACGAAGTCATCTACAACCTCATCGATGAGGGAAAATTTTCAAAAAAGACAGGAAACTCTCCAACACCTCACACCTAATATCACCCTTTTACAGGACATGGGCATTTTTGAAGGAGAACAAGGTGAGCTCTTTGACAGCCAGTTGGAATGGGATGAATATATAATTCCAGCTCAGTCATCTCCTTCACCTTCGAAGGTAGAGTCTCCTCCAGAGGACATCCTATGGAAAGAGCTGCCAAACGATTTGCACTTCCCATGCCATCCAAGCAAATGGATTGCTTTCTCTTTGACTTCAAGGAGCCATTCCAAAAGTCAGTATGCTCCATGCCAGTGGTCAGTTACATATGGGAAGAGAGTTTAATGGCCATGCAATACCCAGTGACGGTCCCAGCAGTGCTTCCGCGTCTGTATAAAAAATATAAAGCACCTGAAGATGCCCCAGCATGCTTAAATGGTCACCCTCATCCAGACTTGGTGATAGCACAAGCAGCCCAGAGGAGGTCCAAAAATATCTCCACACCAATATCTGTGCCTCCGGATAAGGAAGGAAAACGGTTAGACAATATTGGGAAAAGATTATCTTCAATGTCAAGTCTTAACAGTAAGAGCTGCAACCCATCTAGCGAGATAGACAAGCAATTATGGGCTGATATTGCCCTGTATATCGAACCGCTGCCAGAGGATGCTAGACTAGAGGCTAAGAAAATATGACAAGAAGGGGAACGCACATCAGCAGAAATTATTAACTGTGCGATTGACATAGCCACCACTGCATTCCGTCAACTGGCAGGGGATGCAGTACTTAGGAGATACGGTTGGCTGAATGCCACGTCGTTTCGCCTGGAGGTACAAAATAAAATACTGGACCTTCTGTTTGATGGGCAAGCACTCTTTCGAAAGCATATTGATGAAGATCTTCAGCCAATAAAATCGGACACAGAGTGCTAAATCCCTAGGTACTTTACAGTTTCGGAAGTCTTTTCATGGTGCGCGAGGACATGGAATGCCTTCGTATAGGGGAGGCTATCAACAGTACAGATATCCATCGTACTCATCCACCTCTCAACAACTTCACCAACAGTATTCCCAGAGACATCCGCCACAGGCAGCCTACAATAGAGCAGCCTCTAGAAGACAACTGGCTTGTCAAACAAAAGATTAATCTTGCAGACTATGATCCATCCAGGGCTATGGCTACCCCAAAAAAGGCACCTCTCAAACAAGGGGGCAAAATCTCCTAATTTCTCCAGCAGTAGCAATCTATAACATTAGACTAGTGGGTGTTATAACTGGTGCAACTGGGACACACACTGGAGTTTGTCCAATTACCTCCACCGCACCCCCCTTGCAAGTCTAATCTCAAGTATCTACACCAACTTAAACTGGAGATCAACAAGATGCTTCTCAAGGGCGCAATAGAGAAGGTTCCACTGTCACAACGGTGGGAAGGATTTTACTCTAGATTCTTCCTCATTCGCAAGAAATTGAAAGAGTGGAGACTGATTCTCAATCTCAGAGCGTTGAAAACCTATCTGAAAAAAACAATAATTCTGCATGATAACTCTCCAGGACGTCCTCCCCCGGTTGAACCACGGAGACCATCTGTCCACCCTAGATCTGAAAGACGCATATTTCCACATCCCAATTTATCCTTCCCACAGATAGTATCGAAGATTCATGGGAGCCGGTAGCCATTACCAATTTCGAGTCCTTCTGTTTGGCCTAAAATCAGACCCCAGGATATTCACAAAGTGTCTAGCACCTATATCAGCTTTCCTGAGAAGGCAAGGGCACCAAGTATTCCCATACTTGGATGATTGGCTGATAAAAGCAAACACCTTCTCAGCAGCACGCAGGTCAACAAAAAGTGCATTGCCTTCCTCAACTGCTTAGGTCTTACCCATAAATTGTGAGAAGTCCAATCATCAACCATCACGTATGATCACTTTCTTAGGGGAAACCTGCACACCCAATTCAGCATAGTCCCACTATGGGAAGACAGCAAAGGCTAATATCTCTGGCAAAGTCAAATTCATTTTAGTACGCCTTTACAAGTCGTTTTTGGGGATGATGTCTTCATGCATCCCACTAGTACCATTTTGCAGACTGAAAATGCGCTCCCTCCAGGAACAACTCAGCCTGCTATGGATTCAAGCCACAGGAAGCTTTGACGACCGCATCAAGATCACTCCGGCAATGACAAAGCACTGATCTGGTGGTCTCAAAAGCATCATCTATCCATCTGCCTCTTTCCAGCATCTGCTATCTCCATGGGTTATCACCACAGACGCCTTATTAAACGGTTGGGAAGCGTTTTTGCAGGACTTGCGAATCATTGGCAAATGGCCACCAACCACCCCTCTGAAAACTGCACATCAATCTACTTGAACTAAAGGCAGTTCATCTAGCCTTACAGGCGTTACTTACAAGAATAGCCAATTCGGAGGTACTAATAAGAACAAACAATACCACTACAATGCATTACCTCAACAAACAAGGTGGTACAAAACCCCTTCCGCTCTCCAAAGAGGCACAGGAGAGTTGGGACTGGACCATACATCATAGAGTGCTGCTACGAGCAGAACATGTCCCAGGGAATCACAAGAAAATAGCAGACTCTATCAGCAGACTAAAATCAGTCTGCCATGAACAGGAATTGGATCAGTGCACGATCAGCCACATATTGTCCCTGTGGGGGACATCCAACCTTGACCTTTTTGCCAGCCAGTCAAACACCAAATGCCGATACTACGCAAGTTGGCATCCCCAACGGGGATCATGGGGGAATGCGTTTTCCATGCCATGGTGCGGAATCTTTGGTTATGCTTTTCCTCCCCTTCCACTGATTCTGATGGTTCTCACCAAAACGAAGAGGAAACGCTGCATGCTGATATTGATAGCTCTAGACTGGTCTCAACAGCATTGGTTCACAGAGCTTCTCCTGTTCTCAGTGAAACCTCACATCCTGCTGAAAATCTGCATCTGCTGACAATGAGCAAAGGGCAAGTCTGGCACCCGAATCCTCAATCACTGCACTTATTGGCATGGCCCCTGAGCAAAATCAGCTTGCACATCTAGACATCAGCCGGAGTGCAGGGAAATACTATCAATAGCCAGAGCAGTTAGCATTAATAAAACTTACTCATGTAAGTGGAAGAGGTTCTGTCTATGGTGCCAACAGCAACAGATACATCACGTATCGTCGTCACTGGAACAAATATTGCCTTATTTGTTGCATCTAGCACGCTCTGGCCTTGCTCACTCCTCCATTAGCGTTCACCTGGCAGCTATTTTGTCTTTTTGACGATCAAACAGTTCACCTTCTTTGTGGTCATCCAGAATAATTAAGCAATTTCTAAAGTGCCTATTCAGAGCTTTTCCGCCTTTCAGACCTCCTCCTTCCTGGAATCTCAACATTGTCCTTGCACAACTCATGAAGCAACCATTTGAGCCAATCCGTAGAGCTTCTATGAAGTTTGTTTCATAGCTCTCACGTCAGCCAGGCGAGTCAGTGAGATCCAACCACTGTCTATCAAGATCCTTTTTTCAGATTAGGCAGGATAAAGCAATCCTATGCACACACCTATGATTCATACCGGACTCTGAGAAGCTTAACAAGCTGAAAGAATGTACACAAACCAGTGCCCTCACTGCAATACTGCTTTGGACCACTTTTAAAAAGTATATTGTAACAAGGTTTGTCCTAGTCTTATGGTGTCCGTTCCCGTCCCTGCACACAAGAATGTTTATTGACCAAGTAGAAATACCTGCCTGGAGAAGGTTTCTGTTGTTGAATCTCAATAGATATCATCAGAAATTTGGAAATTTACTTTCAGTTGATTTTTTAAAAAAAGGTGTTTTTTTTATTTGTTTTTTTTATTTTTGCGATAACTGTAAATATAACCTTTTTGGACATTGTTTTTCCTGGTGAGGCTGAGCTCCAAGAATCTGGAGCAGGAATGAGCCACCAGTAAACTGAAATAACACCCAACAGTCTTGCAAAAGTGACTGCCCAAGAGTCATGATGGTAATTAATCTGCTGTGGGTATGAAGAGTGCACACAAAACTTTTGCTTCTCCCACTGGTGCATGCTCCATCCCAGTTTCTCCAACGGTGCACTCCTTATTGTTGGACTGATGCAATAAATGTACAAGCTTTTGGCAGATTGCAATGACTGTCCTGTTTTTTCTGGCTGTTGATGGGTGCATTTTGTTTTGGGCTAGGCTTGTTGTTAAGGGTGGGGGCTGACAGCTGGCAGGATTGGGATTCCAACTGTATTCCGATGCCTGTCCTAGATTAAGAGACTGCATTTGTGGTGGTTAAGAGTCCAGATTTTTCTGAGGTCTGCAGCAACCTTGATCTTTTCTTCCTGGTGCAACCTGATGTCTAGCACCATGATGCCCTAGGGCGTATAATTTGTGGTTTACAAGAATTTCATTCATTTGTTCATTGCAGTGCCTGGCAGCCTCCCGTTGTTTCATTGCCTCAGTCTTCTGCTTAAGAGTGCTGGTACCCCCTGAGGAATGATTGGTAACTACTCTTGATAAGGAGACAAACTTGCCTCGTGCTGCTACTTATCTGGGTCATGCATCAGGTGATTATTCCTCCTATTGCTGCCTCTCCCCGTTTGTCCCCTGGGCAAGCTGTGTGTCCCCCTGGTGGGCTGACTTGGACACCTCTTAATTGTTGTTGTCACAGATGGGCCCAGTTCCTGTTATATCTGGACCCATGTGGTTTCCTGCCGACCCTGCTGGCTTCTGCTTTTGGCCATTTACAGTGTTCCTCTGCTGCACAACTTTATTTTCCTTTGATCTCTTATGGAATTCCTGCATTGAACCACCTTTCCTTTTTTCCGTTATATTGTTTGATCTTTTCTGTCTCAACTTTTCCATGTTCATTTAATTGTGAGTAAAGGGAAGGAGGCCAGAAACTGGGTATTAACTAGGAAAAGTATGCATTAATTAAATCACTGCTGGGTGGCTCATATCTGAGGTTCATATTTGAGGACTTGGTCAAAAATGCATTAAAATCTAAGGGACTCAACTTAAGCAAAGGAACCAATCAATGCCCTAAGAATTCCCTCAATCGTACTGAGAAAAAAAAAAGGTTATCACTCTTTAGAAGTCTAAGATTCTTGCTCCATGCGGCTGCCCCTGTGTGTGACTGGTGAACCAACTGGCACCTATTCAGAATTTTCCACCAACCTGGAGGAGGGATACCTCACCAGTCCTGCCTAAGTGTATCCTAAGTGACTTGGACACCAACAGTCAGTGTCTCGAAACAACACCCAGTGCCTGACACAGCTCTGGGGGGGACCTGTTGGAGCTTTCAACCATGCAGGAGCTGAGAAAGTCTCTGGCCAGTGGATGACTTGTAGTTCCTATGGAAAAGCCCAATTTGGCCAAAACCGGTCTTGGGTTGCTTGTGTTCAGGTTCAGAGAGGGTCTGGCTTTGGGTGTTCAGGCTGACTTATTGAAGCAGGGCCAACACTCCTCTATTCCAATCATGGTGGGCAAAAGGAAGATGGATTGAAATGCTGCCCAAGTGATTGTCAGTGCTTAGACGTTTTGAAAGCGTTCTTCCCATCATCTTTTGTTTGTTCACAGGAGAGGAATTCCTGTAGCTTGGCGCCTAGGACATGTTGTTTGGGGTCAAGGACAGCAAGTTTTCATGTTTATCTTGGCCTTGGGACAAATATGCCCAATCCCCTACAACACAACCCCTTTGACTTCCATTTTACAGAGAAGGAAAGTGTCTGTAGTTGGGGTAATATTTGTGTCCATATGTTAATGCTGTTCGCACTTGTATTTATGGTTCATTAATCGAAAGCCTTCATTATTAACCCCTTTGCTGCCAGG
The DNA here is from genome assembly GCF_031143425.1 of Pleurodeles waltl. NCBI lineage: Eukaryota > Metazoa > Chordata > Amphibia > Caudata > Salamandridae > Pleurodeles > Pleurodeles waltl. Next base: position 975,469,918 of record NC_090450.1, read on the forward strand.
CCTTTTCCCCCCCTCAGGTGCCAAGCTTTTTTTTTTTGGCTATATGGGGTTGTTCGCACTTAGGCCCTCATAACTTTTTCTCCACGTAAACTGCCCACGCCAAATTTGCATCCTTTTTATCCAACATCCTAGGGATTCTAGAGGTACCCAGACTTTGTGGGTTGCCCTGAAGGAGACCAAGAAATTAGCCTAAAATACAGCAAAAATTACGTTTTTTTCACAAAAATGGGGAAAAAGGGCTGCAGAAGGTGGCTTGTGGTTTTTTTCACTGAAAATGGCATCAACAAATGGTTTGCGGTGGTAACATCACCATCTTCCCAGCTTTCAGGAACAGGCAGAGCTGACTGAGAAAACCCAATTTTTCAACCCAATTTTGACTTTTTACTGGGACATACCCCATTTTTACTATTTTTTGTGCTTTTAGCCTCCTTCCAGTTAGTGACAGAAATGGGTGAGAAACCAATGCTGGGTCCCAGAAAGTTAAACATTTCTGAAAAGTAGACAAAATTCTGAATTCAGCAAGAGGTAATTTGTGTAGATCCTTCAAGTTTTTTTCTACAGAAAATAACAGCTGAAATAAAAGAATATTGAAATTGAGGTGAAAAAAAAAAAAAGAAATTGTTTCCACGTTCTACTCTGTAACTTTTTCCTGCGATGTCAGATTTTTAAAAGCAATATACCGTTACGTCTGCTGGACTCTTCTGGTTGCGGGGATATATAGGGCTTGTAGGTTCATCAAGAACCCTAGGTACCCAGAGCCAATAAATGAGCTGCACCTTACAATGGGTTTTCATTCTATACCAGGTATACAGCAATTAATTTGCTGAAATATAAAAAGTGAAAAATAGGTATCAAGAAAACCTTTGTATTTCCAAAATGGGCACAAGATAAGGTGTTGAGAAGAAGTGGTTATTTGCACATCTCTGAATTCAGGGGTTCCCATACTACCATGTGAATTACAGAGCATTTCTCAAATAGACCAATTTTTTATACACTGTCTTACATTTGGAAGGAAAAAATGTAGAGAAAGACAAGGGGCAATAACACTTGTTTTGCTATTCTGTGTTCCCCCAAGTCTCCTGATAAAAATGGCACCTCGCTTGCGTGGTTAGGCCTACTGCTCGCGACAGGAAACACAAAATGGACACATCACATTTTTACATTGAAATCTGACCGTTTTTTTGGAAAGTGCCGAACTGTGGATTTTGGCCTCTAGCTCAGCCGGCACTTGGCGAAACCTAGCAAACCAACACACTTTTTTAAAACTAGACACCTAGGGGACTCCAGGATGGGGTGACTTGTGGGGCTCTCGCCAGGTTCTGTTACCCAAAATCCTTTGCAAACCTCTAAATTTGGCCAAAAAAACACTTTTTCCTCTCATTTCGCTGATAGAAAGTTCTGGAATCTGAGAGGAGCCACAAATTTCCTTCCACCCAGCGTTCCCCCCCCCCCCCTCCCCCCCCAAGTCTCCCGATAAAAATGGTACCCCACTTGTATGGGTGGCCCAGGTGCCTGCAACAGAAAAATGCCAAAAACCTGTAGAGATTAAGGGGATAGCACAGCGACTTGATAAGCACATTTTTCTTTTATACATCTTTTAGGCTGACTCTGCTTTGGGGACCCACACAAGTGAGGTATCATTTTACTTGGGAGACTGAGGGGAACTCTGGGTGGTAGGAAATTAGTGCCGCAGCGGTGATCCTACAAAGAAAAGTGAGGAAAATATGTTTTTTTAAGCAAATGTTGAGGTTTGCAGAGGAGCCTGGGTAAGAAAGTGTTTGGGGATCCAAGCAAGCCACACCTCCTTGGACTCCTTGGGGTGTCTATTTTTATAATGTGTCTGGGTTTGGTAGGTTTCCCTAGAAGAAGGCCGCACCCGGGACCAAAAACATAGGTGCCCCCTCCCACCAAACACAGGTAGTTTTGAAATAGATACATTTGATGTGTCCACCTACTTAGGTGTTGTTCCAAACACAAAAATTGTGAAAAGAAAGGCACTTTGGTTATGTTAAAAAGACCTCTCACCCACCAACCAAGTTGGTGGCATGCTTCATCATCGGGGTCCCACCCGAGACGACTAGCATGTCACGGGTGTGCTGCAACGCCTGATTACAGCGGAGCAGGTTTTGTCATTTTTACCACACATACTGGTTGGATTTGGCACGAGGGTGAGTGATGGTTCAGTGGATCAAATGTTATTAACAAGAGATTTCACAAAACCCAATGACTCAGCTCGTGAGCTGTAAAGCCACGACAAGGCACCAACCACTTTACAGTCCATTCACACACCTTCCATACATGACATGCACAAGACCATTCACGCCGCCAACCATGGGCCCAGCACATTACAACACTTGCATCGACAGACAGCGCCACTCAAGGGCCCATCACTGCCCACATACCTGATACAGCAATCACACCAGCTGATGAGTGTGTGGACTGGAGTTTGGCTGACACCGCCAGCCAAGCACCACCCCACTCATACCGCCAGCCAAGCACCACCCCACTCACACCGGCAGCCGAGCGCGGCCCTGCGCCCACCGCCAGCCGAGCGCCGCCCACCGCCAGCCGAGCGCCGCCCCGCGCCCACCGCCAGCCGAGCGCCGCCCCGCGCCCACCGCCAGCCAAGGGCCGCCCCGCGCCCACCGCCAGCCAAGGGCCGCCCCGCGCCCACCGCCAGCCAAGGGCCGCCCCGCGCCCACCGCCAGCCAAGGGCCGCCCCGCGCCCACCGCCAGCCAAGGGCCGCCCCGCGCACACCGCCAGCCAAGGGCCGCCCCGCGCACACCGCCATCACTTTTTTTTTTGTTTTTCAACAAAGAAACCACTAATTATAAATAAGTACAAAACTACAAACACAAAAGCTCTAACTGAATACATGACAGTAATGCCAACTGTGAAACTGAACATATAAAAATATAAAACAGCAGTTTACACTCACGGAATTTCCCAATACTTCTTCTGTGTGTGGTAGCTCCTGAAACAGCCACCCACATACAGCCCAGGCTTTGAAGGACAATTAGGGCAGTACATCCTAGTCTCCTTCCTGATATCTCTTCGAGCACAGGCTCTACATCTCTTAGCAGGAAAGTATTTTTTTTGTTGTTTTTTTTGTTTTTTTTTGGCCGTGGGAGGAATGTGCTCAGCAAAGTGACGATCTTTCAATCTAGCCACATCCTCCACCACTGCTTCTCTAGAAACTTTTGCCTGTTCCAGCACAACAAGGCTCGCTATGATAGACTCTTGAAATGTCACAAATGTCATTTGCCAAGTGGAACAGGTGAACCGCTAATTTCTTATACCAAACATAAGACTCACGAGCAGCAGTGTAAGGTTCCAACCTCTTCTCTACTCTATCAACACCACCCATGTGCTTATTATAGTCTAAAATGCACACAGGTTTGCGCACTTTGGCAACCTGACCCAAAACAGCCACAAGTGAAGTACTCTGATCATGGATGGTACTTAGCATGTACACATCCCTCTTGTCTACAAATTTCAGAGCTAGCAGCTCATCGTTCCGTAAGGCACTGCACTGTCCCTTCTCAAGTTTTTTTACAGACAAGCTCTCTTGGATAGCCTTTCCGATTAGAGCAGATTGTGCCACAAGCAACAGTGTCCACTCTGAACAACTCCTTGAATAACTGAACTCCAGTGTAGAAGTTATCTACATATAAATGCTGACCTTTGTTAAACAGTTGTCTACCAAGTTCCTACACAATTTTCTCACTAACTCCAAAAGTGGGTGGACAACCAGGGGGGTCAATATTCGAATCCCTACCAGTGTAGACCCGGAAATTATAAACATATCCTGTACTACTTTCAGACAGCACATTTATCTTAATTCCATACTGTGCCCTCTTGCTAGGAATGTACTGCCTAAAAACCAAACGACCCTTGAACAGGACCAAAGACTCATCTACAGATATTTATTTGCCTGGAACATAGATCTCTGAAAAACGATCAACCAAATGATCAAGGACAGGTCTCATCTTAGAAAGATGGTTTGAATCAGGGTGATCTCGTGGCAAGACTAAAGCATTATCTACAAAATGCAACATCCGAAGAAGAAGCTCATACCGGTTACAACTCACGATGGCAGGAAATATAGCTGTTGCCATCAAGGGACTAGTAGACCAATATGAAAACAGTGATGGCTTCCTTCTCAGCCCCATCAAAAAAGTTAAACCCAAGAACTTTTTCAACTCTTCCAGATTTGTGGGAATCCACCGACTAGCTCTAGAGTGTGGCCTAAGTCTGGCAGCGTTGTCACTCAAAAACTGCTCTGCATACAAATTAGTCTGCTCAACAATCTCTTTAAAAAATATATTGTCCATAAATAACTCAAAAAAGTTGACGGCAAAAAGTTTTCCGTATTAACTCGACACCCTGGGAAACCAGTAAACGCAACCCCCCCCCAAGCAGGAAATACCTCCTTCCTCTAGATGCACTGGAAGCAAATGGCTTCCACGTGTCTTTCCTCCCTTTCATGATGTCAGCGTGCGATTGCGCTTTGGTGTCATGTGGGGGCAGGGGGGAAGGGATCCCCCTTCTAGCCCTGGCCTGAGGGGGTGGGGGCCTCTGTGGGAGCGCTAGCGCTTCTCCCGAGGGCTGTGCAGTGGGCGTAATGGCTACATCCATTGCGCCTCACAGGCGCAGCGATGGACGTAACCATTACGTCCATATCAGATAAGGGGTTAAGGTGAGCACGGTAAAAAAACGTTGAAGGGTCACATTGCACAATTGAGAGTGGTTCCTGTAAAAAAAAAACATTAACATTATGAGGCTACCTATAATGCTCCCAGAATGCTCTCTGATTAGATGCAAAAGTTTGCAGAAGCTTGTAAGCAAGATTGATAGTCTCCTTTCAGAATAAAATGTTCAGGAAAAAATATGGAAGTCAGAAAAAATGTTTTGTTAAATTACTGTGAAATTTTAGATACTATTTGACGCATCATTTAATAAAATGTGTTGATGCATGCTAGTATTTAAAAAAGAAAAATCATAATGGAAAATCAGTGTAACTATTTTCAACAAGATTATGGGAAACGCAAAACTAAACAAACATTGGCAAAATCAAACAATCCCTCATTGGTGGTCAAGCTTTTGGTTTTTGTCCATGCATGTCTTGTTTTGATTTAGCTTCTGTATCACTTAATTGTTGTGGGAGATGCCAGGCCCTCGCCATTGTAACAAACGTTGGAAAACAAAATTGGGGCTCAAAAACCACACATTGCCACAGTAGTTCCTGGCACTGAGCAAAACTACTTTGTGTGCCAGTATGCTCCTTGTGGAAGGGCAGAATTCATTCACAGTAAAGCCAGCCGATAGATGGATAGACAAATAGAATTTTAATAAAAACAAAATGTCTTGGTATATTGCCAGGCCTAATTAGGGGCCCAATTAAAAAATAAAATACAATCACAAAAGTGCACCTAAGGTGTATGTCTTTGCATTAGTGGCTTTCATTAATTCACAAGAATTTACAGAAGTAGACCAGCAAACTGTAGTTTAGCACAAGCAAATTTGCATGTGTAGATTTGCTCATGGGGAAATCTATTGTGTGTTTAAAATTTCACTTTCCTTCCAACCACTTTTTTCCCCACCCTGGAAGAAATTCTACTTCTGCCCTTGCCAGAAGTACATTTTCAACTTTTCTCAGTATGGGAAAAGATTAGAGAAGAGCTGGTGGAAATCGTTAAAACATGCACGTTAGTAGGTTTGCACAGACTTTCTGGAACTATTGCTTACTGCTTCCTCCAGCCCCAGTATGTAAATCTGCAGAAAGGTAGCAAATTAAGGAAATTGCTATAGTAGGGTTTAAGATTGCTAGTATTCAGCCCTACTATAGTATTAACCCTGGCATAATCAGAAAGGCTATTATCAGAGCTCTTACATAATGAGATTGCTTGCGTAATTTCACTGCACTACATGTCACCAAAGGGGCAAGTAGATTTTTTTCCAAGACAAGTAGTTTTGTGAAGCAACCCATGTTCCATGTACAAGTAGATATTTTGTTAAATTTCACACCCCCATTGTTTGATGAAGGTTGTTGCCAATTGACTGTAGATTTTTATTCCCTCTCTAATTCATCCTGAACTGTCTGAATTTGTCTCATTTTAGGCAGGCTGACCTAGTCTTCTTGCAGTCTGGTCCCATCACGCAGTGAAGTTGTTTGCCTATGTGTAGAGCTTCTGTTTTGGGGTTTTTCAGAAGATTGGTTTTGGCCTCTCCTTTCAGTTGTGGTTGCCCTTGGTTTTAGTGAATGAAGTATTCAGTCTGGAGAGTTAAGTGGCCGGACATCAACTTGCCCCAATATTGTTCACCCTGTCATACTGGCAGGTATCCTTTGTACTCTTTTTGCAGTGAAATCCCTGGATTGAGGGTAGGATATCATGATACAGATTTCCTTTTATTCACTGCTTACCTTTTATTATGGTACCCAGACTCCTTTCTATATTCAAGTGTTTTTGAAGCCACTCTGTGGCCATATCCTTCCTATCCTCTTGCAGCACTATGCGTTGGACCCCTACAAAACATAATTTCATAGTTGCTGAGCCATGATTTAGGCATTTTGATGTCCGCATTGCCTGTGACCACAATCCATTTTTTTGACAGTAACCTTGTAATGTTACTATTTGGTTTCAAGGAGAATGTTCTAATTTGGAGCAAGCTAACCTTATCCATTCTAGATAGGGAACTTTTGTGGGGTATGATTTCCCTCCCACATATACAGAATGCCTCTTATTGGGTACAGTATGTGTTTTTCCAAAAGGGCTGGCAATGCGTTGCACCCTGAACTTTAGGGTATTGGTTCCTCAAAGAGTTTGTTGATTGAAATGAATTTTAACATGCGTGAGAAGCATTACCCTGTGGCCCATTTTGTAGACCACATTGGCTGGTCCTAAGCCTTTTTAAAAGAACCTATGGTGGTCCTGCAGAAAGATAATAGACAGGTAATGTTTGCATCTCCAAGTTAAATGGGGTTGTGGTGAAGTTTGTTCTGAATCCCTCTACCAGCTGCAAGCAGAAGCTGGCCTGGACTGTGCTGACTTTGGTTAGTATCTGTGGCAGAACTGACTTAATTATTGAAAGCTTGTGCTAGGGAAGGTACAAGATTATTACTCCCTATTAGACCATGATTCCTGTGGAAGAGCTGCTTGATGGGACAATTTTGCAAATGCATTTAATTTTTTTAAATTATTGCTTAGATTCCCTATGAGAGTTAAAAGAAATCATAGGTAATCAATTTGCGGGCGATGTTTGGGATAAAGCAATCCTGTATCTAAAGGATGATGCTCTCTAATCTAGTTTTTAGTCGTAGAATGCATATTCTTAAGGGTGTGGTTTGTTTTCTTTGGGAAGAATTGGAGACATTGTTTGCATATGCCGCATAAGGTACATTATTTTACTTGCTTTAAATTTGGTGCTTTTGGTAGAATCTACATGCCAAACTCATCACCATCTGGTGGAATACCTCTGCCATTGACTCAATAGTTAATCAGATTAGGAACGACTGGAGAGGTGCAGCTATCAAAGCATAACCCACCTTAGTAAATTATGGGTCTAATACTTGCTCACATGGATATGGCAGCAAATGGGGCAGCACAAAGATCCCTGATTTCAAGACTTGGAGAGGACAGGTAGATTTGTGTATGAATATTTAAAGGTCAAAAATAGGAGAAAATATGGGCACCATGGAGTGATGCCCCAATGGTGGGAAGAAGCATGATTGGTTACTGGGGAGTTAGGGCTGGGATTTTTTTTTGACTGGTGTAATGTTTGTTTCCCTAGTAACCAGTGTTTTTGCTTGTTGATAATGACTTCTGTGTTTGTCTATACCTCATGATCTTATATTGTCTGTTCTATGTAACCTACCTTATTTGTTTTGTAGTCAATAAATATAATTAAAAAAAATTCAAAAGAACATAGCCAACATGTCTGTTTGCAGTTTGTTAAATTGTGTGATGTGTGGTATAGTCTGCCCCTGAAACAGTGGGCTGTATTGAATTTGCATCCAGAGATGTAAAAACGAGAATTAGAGATAATCCGTTCATCAGTGGTGAACCATTTAATTTCTGACAGCCTCCCTGACAAATATCTTCATAGGTGTCAACATAGTGTGATTTTGAGCTATTCCTATTTCATAAATAAAAGAACTACAGATAGGTAAAGTCCAGCAAACTTAGTTGTCATCACTATAATAAACTAGAATGTCTGAATTTACTTATTAAGGATTTTAAAGTGGTGCAGTAAAAAAGAGTTCTAGTTTTATTAATGAGAACCAGAAATATAAAAATATCAATTGGATTAATCGAATTGCTCAGTATTGAATAAGTTGAAACAATCTTATGGTATAAAATTAATAAACCAGTATTTGCTAATTAGGTTTCAGTAGTCGATTTAAAAGAATTGATTGCATATTTTGTAATATATCTTTTAATTAACTGTAGTGAAAAAAAGGCTTGTTCCATCCAGCTGATCTTCAGTTTGTCCTGCCATGTTCGCAAATGTAGATGCAGTACACTGGTTACAGAATGCTAGTGACAGTGAGTCATTACTATAGACTGGGCTGTCTCCAGTGCAGTGAAAAACATAGTTTGACTAAATATTAAATAAAATCTAATTTCTATTAGACCAAAAAAGACCGCTTTGAGGCAGGGAGATAGTTGAATAACTAATTTCTGAATTCAGAAACTAAAAATGTCAACCCAAAAATTAACTTACCAAGAGCTGTCAAAAACATATGCTTCCAGTCTCCAGTAGAGTGATTCATGCATCGCGGCTCAAAAGGGAGATAACCTAGAAGGCAAATAAAGCTTTAGGGGTTTAGAATACAGCATCTGCTTATTAAAAAAAAAAATCATCCAATGGAAGTTAGAGTTCCACATTGAAGGATAAATAATATTTTTGATTTTAAACCAATTTGTGTCTTTCACCACTGAACTAGTTGAGCCGGCCCATTTAGTTTTGATATGGGAGATTTCAATTGGTATTTCTGAAAATAGATTCTTATACAAGAATCATATTCTTAGATTGACTGGTAATTGGTTTACAATTACCTTTATTTTATAATCCGAGATTAAAAGTTGATTAACCACCAATGTTAACTGATTACCTGAATAAATAAAAAGTGCTGCCAGCTTGCATCTATCCTGAAAGAAATTTGGAAAGCAAAAATGGCTCTTATACTTTTTAAATGACCTATTGTGCCTACACTTGAGTCCATTAAAGAGTGACCTTCTGGGACGTTACATAGTTCATAGTAGTTTCAACATCTATATGTGCTATTGACAACAGTTTGTGAAGCCAAGTTTTATTTCTACTAACATCTCTGCATTTGTAACATAAACATTGTCATACGTATCAGTATTAGTTGTTGCTGAATTTGTTTCTTCGAAAATTCCAAATAATATAGACGTGTATCAGGAAAAGATAACTACCCACCGTACTCCTCAAAATTCTAATCAAGAAAACACAGCCTATGATGTATAACAGTAGTGTGTCCCATTTTAAAAAAAATACCCTTTTGTCTGGTTAATCAGAGGTTCGTGATTGTCATTAAAGGAGTGTTACAGTGTGTGCATAGTGCAGCTGCTAATACCTCACTAGGAGGATTGAATACTAATATCTCTGTATTGGACTGGTTGATTCACTAACCTCCTAATTTAGTATATTTCTTAACTGATATCCAGAGGCAACATACTATTCTTTTGATCAGCTGACAAATACAGGGCGATGCTGTTGGCATAGAGCTTGTCAACTTAGAAGCCAACTCCAGGAGCATGAATAGTCAAATGATAAGGAATATAAATGCTCAGAGGTTCTGTAAATCAAGCAAAACATACAGTGGCGAAGGGGCATTCCAGCTGGTAGCTCATTAAGGTATTAGTTGGCTGTTTAATTGTTGATAATTACCTGAGCTGAAGATATTTTGATAGAAGGATCAGTCTGCTCAGCTGGCACAAATACTGCAAGAATTCTACACAAACTCTCCGGTCCAAGCCCCTTTCAGCATCTAGCAGAACAAAGGCAGACATAATTATGTGTGAAAATAATCCAATGCATCTGCCAGAAAATATGAATTGGTGGGAAAGCTTTGTCATGGAAGAAACCCATTTTGGTTTCTCTCAAGTAGTAGTCCGGGTTATCTTTAAGAGTCGATGTTGTGATGCTTATTGAAAAGATTTTATAATCTGTTTTTAGTAACTTAATTGGACAATATGATTCTAAATCTAATGAGCCCTTATAGGGTTCCAAAAAGCTTACAATATTGTTTTGGCTAAAAGAGGGAAGAATTTTTCCTCCTTAAGGTTTAAAATTACTAGTGTATTTATGGAGCAAAATTAGTTACAATATAATTTGTTTGATAAAATTCAGTATCTAAGCCATTTTTTCCCAGTTACAGACTGCTAGCCAAATGAAAGACTCCTCCCTCCTCTTCCTCCGTGATGGGCTCTTTCAATTGAGCAATATCTTCAGAGAAAAGCGTAGGTAGAGGGAGGCTGGCAAAACTATTGTATTCCTCTCTCACAGAAGGATTATCTTTGTGTATGTGTTTCTAGTGTAAAGGGTAGTTTGTTGTCTGTAAGTGATTACATTGGTAAGTTTAAATGTTGCCGTTAAATTTCGATTTGCTCTTCTCTAGCACACTTGCTTAAAATCTACCCATCAACTCGCCTACCACATCTACACTTAAGCGTTATGTATTTCCTCATTATATGTATTTTTTTTTGTTGTTGCAGTAAAAGTTTTTTTGAAAGCTCTAATAGCAAAATTGTGCAGAGGCTTCATCTATAAACATATGGTCTGTGAGCCTTCGGCATTTCTAGCTATAGTAAGAAATGGCCTGGAAAGGGCGCCTGCTAATAACTAATTTTGAATCCTAACAAAATAGCAGTGACTAAGAAATATTTGATATGGAAGACTAACTTAAATGTACCAGAGATAAAACAATAGATCAATAAGGCTCAAATTAGTTGATATTCCTTGAAAACTAGCTCAGTAAGCTTCTTAGAATATGCCTAGGATTAGATGAATTTAACATGTTATTGAGTAAAAAATGAATCTTAATGTAAACCAAACCTGGTAACTGGGCTTACTGCTGGCCTAGCACTTGCAGAGATGTTTAAGGGTCCTGAATAGGCCCATAATAAGAGGGTACGTTAATCGGTTGTACCGGTACTATGAGTTGAACACTAGTCAATCGGCCATGAGAGTCACATGAAGGTGCAGAATAGCTGCATTGGCTGATAAAAGTTCATTTGTCCTAGCCAGGCACCTTTGATCTGATTGTCCCTGCTCCACTCTAGTTGTATTTCTTTAAAAAAAAAATAGTAACACTGGGATTCTGAACTTTTAACCACTCTTATATGACTTGGCACCTAAACCATTTATGTTGAGACTTGCATCTACGATCTGTCTTGTTATATAAAATGACTATGTTGGATGATCGCTTGAAGTAATAAAACTTCTGCATATTCATTTATTTTCCCCTGCCAACATATTTGCACCTACTTCACCTTCTCGCTCCCTAACACTCGTCTGCTTTGCCCCCCCCCCTCCCCAAACCTCGTGACTGGCTTCTGACAATCCCTAGTATTAGTACTATCCAACCTGTTTCCCTATGAAGTGCCCTGTTGCAGTAAGCTAGGGTTTGAGGCCTACCATTTGGCAACACAGTCTACGCAGTATAAACAGAATTGAATGACCTTTGATACACAAAAAGAGCTAGTTTAGTAGCTGTTATCTGTTGTATTTTGTGACAATATATTTCCTTAATCTCCTCCAAAAAAACATAGAGATTGAACATCTGGAAAACCATGGAACCGATTTGCCATTCTAATTTGAGTACATTGACTGCAAACGTTTTGTTTGAGCACCATGTTTTTTAAACATTTCTTAGCCATTTTCTTTTAATTTCCCCCGACTTTCTGAAGTCTAACAGATGTATCAGGATAGATGAAAAATAATGAAATTCCTGAAGGACCTTGACCCGGCTACAGAAGCTTTATCTATAATGTTAAAGTATCCTGTACTGTGCCAGCTAAAGACCTAATTTCAATTTCTATTAGAAACAAAACATTCAGAATCCTGCCAGAAAGTCGGTTTATTATCATATAATGTCTTGGTCAAGGCGGGCTAGTAGGAATAGGGTGACGCTTATGGCATATAATGTTGGCTGTGGTATTGTGTAGTGCTGGAAATCTAGTTTATTATATTACTGCTTGATGATCTATTGTGTGCAGTGCTATCGTGGTCTGGCAGTGGATGTTTATATGCGGGGAGGCCCTGTTTTTGTATGATGTGGTCTTTTGTAGTTTGGGTGCTGATTCACAGTGCATACCCTTGAGTGTTTAGGTCGAGCCTATGCAAGGCATGTTGTATTCAATCTATAAGCTTTAACCACACTCACGTTTGCCATTCGTTCTTTGTTGTGTTTGTCTGAAATGCTTCCTTTTTATTGGTGCATTTGTCTTAATATCCCTACTTTGCGTGCTTAGTTCCATTCCAGGCGATTTCACTAAGAAAACATTTTTGTTGGCCCTCAAATCACGTTCACACTTCCTCCCAGCGGACTTCACTGACTAATCCTTTTTGTTGACCATCTCTGGCATTTGTTGCCTCCTCTCTCGCACCCTCTCCCTCCCGTCATTGCTGCCGTCCTTCCTGCACTACTGATTTTTTTCAGTCACTCTAACCTCACCCTGTGCTGCTCTTTAAACAAACGTGGTTATTTATAATGGTTGTCTGGTGTGGTTTACGTCCTCCGTGGGAGTCTGCACGCCCGCCTGCCGGTGTTCAACCTGTCTCATTGCCATTCATTGACTTTGCAGTATCGATCCTATAACACAGCTTTTCTTGCTGTACCTAAGCATCTTGTCCTGACAAGTGCATTATCACTCTGATTACAGCACCGGGGTGGATGTCGGTGAAGGGCTGTCTCCTGATCCTATGTGGAGTGAACTTGTCCATCGTACCAAGCATGGAATACCTTCAGCCTATATGACTGCGTGACGATGCAGAAAATCACTGAAAAATAAATTAAATGTGGTTCACTCTTGCAAAGCATCTTGCGCCGCTGTGAGCTTCATCTGTCAGTCCAAACTATCCAAAGAATTCAGTACTGATCCGCAGGGAAAAGCCGTTGTTAGGTTGGTGGCGATTTCCAGGCGATCAGTAACTTGTTCTTTTGATCATGTAGATGGAAATCTTTTTTTAACCTTTGTGACCAGCACCAGAATGACTTCGGGTGAACGCAGCGCTCTATAGATATATTTAAATACATGCATTTATCATGCCACATTTCATTTCAGTAGGGACATGCATTTACTGTGTTCGATGTCAGTGCAATGGGAACATTTATTTAATAGGTTACTACAATGGGAACTTCTTTTAGTGTGTCACTGTAATGCAGGCACTTAGTTCGTCTTTCACTCAATGGGGCCTTTTAGTTAGTGTGGCACATTTCTTTGCAATGTAGACGTTTATTTTTCATGCCTCATTACATTTTACTTTTACATCCAATATGCAGGGCCACTGGAATTATGTGGCAGATGACCAAATTATGATGCAAGGTTGACTAATAGCTCTAACTGAAGCAAATGCGAGACCTATTGCACTTAAGTAAAATCTTTCAGTTCTATCTCTAGGTGACACCCTATAAGTTGACACCTCAAACAAATCTGTGTGTACCATAATACCACAATGTTTCTACCATCACTGCGGGCAAATTCTGGTGTGGTATTGCCACCATTATTTGTACGCAGGGTATCCTGGTAACATGGACCTACCTTTTTAGGGGTAAGGTGTTTAAGACTCTGGTTATTATGAGATTTTGACTCCCATTGTTTTAAGCTGATCTTCACATCAGTTTCGGCAATCCTCATATCTTCCTGACATTCTCTTCTCATAGTGGTAACGTGGAGCTAGGCCATTATCTATGAGGTACTGAAATGTTGAAGTGGCTCATGCACCCACGCAACTAAAACTGACAGCAATTTTGTTGAGAGGAAGAGGCTATTTTTACTCGTCCTCATGACTTAGCGAATTCTAGCAGGAGGTCTAAGGTCAGTATGTATTTGGCAGCTATTGAAATGCAGAATTGTTTTCCAGAAATCTGTACTAAATTGGGTCTTACACTGTTGTTTGTGGACTAATATGATTGGCCCACGCCAAGGTGCTGGTCGATTCCTCAACAATACCATGTTTCAGTATAGCTGTGATTTTTTTCGATTGGGGGCTTGAAGTTGCCACAGTGATCACACACAGCCTGCCCTGAGTTGAAGTAGTGGGGGGGGGGCGGTGGTCTCTGAATAAAATCTTATCTATCTGAGTAAAATCTTACAATCCTGACATCTAGGGCCTGACTAATAATGTTTCATAACGTGTATATTCTAGGCCAAAATAAAAATCTCAGAAACTTAATTCTAAACCTTCTTGGACCAAGAAGAATTTTGTTGTTGAGCTACTTCATTTATCTAGATTCTGATTGGTTATTAGTACTTTGAGTTGTTTCCATTATGCCCGTTCTATTCTTGTCAACTTGTGGATCCTTGCAGTATAACAGACTTTACACCTCATTAAATGGGTATGTGTTAGTCTTCATGGCCTTTATGTTTTTAAATTTGAGTGTTTTGTCTTCTTGCACAGCTTTTAATGTGTGGGTCATCTCCAGGTGTAAGGGGAGGCAGTCCAGGCAGCTGTAATGGCAGCTGTAATGGCAGCAGGATTGGCATCTCCATGATCTGGGGAGGCAGATATGTGCAAAACTCTGACTGCAGCGAGTTGCGTGGGTGACAACTGCTAGTGTTCTGATCCTACACAGATGACAGCGTCCACAATGCCAGATATTAGTGTTCCTCAAAGCAGGAGGTCTCATTCAGCACGTCTTGGACAAGACCAACCGCAAGGCATCCAGTTATGCCCCTGCTGTTATTACAGTAAGCTTTTCACGGTGTAAAACAGCTTTTAAGAGACTCTTTTTCTTGCAAATTAGTGAAAAGTATGTATGTTTGACACACCGCAGTAACAGTTAATAAGTCAGTTCTTTATGTTCTTGTAATTTAACATTTAACCAAGAAGTACCAGTCCTGTTCTTGTAAATGCAGTCACCATCTTTATATTGTTGCCGAAAGCTTATTGTTACTTAGTGTTTTGACACAACACTGAGATTTAACAACCTAATTGTTTTTTGTTATTCTTTTTTTCCAGTTCTGCTTATGATAATGTCTGTAAAGTTCGAGTAGCCATCAAGAAAATCAGCCCCTTTGAACATCAAACATACTGCCAACGAACTCTAAGGGAGATCAAAATCCTACTTCGCTTTAAACATGAGAATATCATAGGAATCAATGACATTATCCGGACACCTTCCATCGAGCAAATGAAGGATGTGTATCCTTTTGTGATCTAAAGATGCTGGGATGTATTGAGTGCTGAATGGAAAAAAATCATCAAATTGATCTTTAGCTAAAGTTTTGTCTCCTTACTTGGGACAGTGAAGCGTTTAATCCCAGGTTTGCTGCTTTGTTTTTTTTTTTAGGCTGACTTTGTTTGATTAAGGAATTACACTGAGGTTAAGTGTTCACAGTTTGAGTTAATGCATTAATTTCAATATATATTGTATTCCATTGTTTGTAGAGTATCTTAATACCAGAAATAAATATTGCAATTTGGTTTTAGTGCTGGAAAGGTGGGCACTCCAAAGGTGGGCTGGTAAGAACTAAGATCCAATGTGTGCTAGCTGGGAGATTCCACAGTGGGTGAGAGGTTCCATTGCCTGATGCAATTAGTTTATTAAAAAAAAAAAAAAACTATCTGCAAGATAACTTTAAGCCTGCATGTCTTAGTCTTCTAAGCTCTGGTTTCAAGACAGTGTGTTCTTTCTTAGGAAGCAATGATACAGAAGTGGAATCTAACCTGAGAACTGACTTTTACCGGACAATAGATCTTTAGTAAACATGATTGTAATATCTCTACCTTTGTACAGGACACACAATATATTTTTTTCAAATGGCCCTTTCCAAAAACGTTATCAATAGTTGCCTCTCAAAAATGTTAATATATCTATTTTGTTTTTTTTTAAACAAATTGTACTTAAAACTGGTTTAGGTAATCTGGACTGAATTAACCCCTTTGAAATATTTAAAAAGGTGTCAAGGATAATGGTTTAAACAGGCAGAGTTCTTAGAAGGAAAATGGTTCAAATAGGCAGCCACCTGACTCACGTAATTCCATGTTGTCACTTGAAATATATGATGCAGTACTAGTTTGTGCTGTTCATTTTTTTCTCCATTAAGCAAGGATCTCTGAATATTAAACATCTGAGTTTTTCTGATGGATACACCTACCTGTGGATTCCTCACCTAAAGAATTCTCCCCTCGCGCCAGCCTCAACGGAAATTTCTTCTAGCTCTGCACGTCGACGATGATGTCACAATCGCCCGACTCCATGCGACGCCGTATGACGTCATCTAGGCAATAAGAAGCCCTCGTCGACGTGTAGACGTCCGTTCCTGTTTTTCCGTGCCTCCGAGTAACGGTTTTTCTTCGAGGCTTACAGGGAGGTTTTAAGCCTTGTAACCAGTGCGGGGGGTCGAATGTCGGTTACCGATCCCCATGAGAATTGCCTCTGGTGCCTTAGCTCCGACCATGAGGTCGAGTCATGCGGCTCCTGCCAGTGCATGAACCCGAAGGCACTCAAGGAAAGAGAGGCAAAATTGTTCTTGGCCCGTTCCAAGAAAAAGGAGAGGCGTCATCGGAGAGAGTCCTCTTCAAGATCCTCGAGGACTCATCATCGCCATGGTGACTCTCAGTGCCGTCACGACTCCCGGCGCCGATCGAGTAAGGGACGGTCCAGGTCCAGATCGGCATCTCCGTCAGCTCGGCGCTGTCCGACGTGGGAGATTAGCCCGACCGTCACCCCTTCACCTCCTACGACTCCGACTTCACCTGGGTCAGTTTTCGAGGTAGAGCCTCTTCAGAAGCCAGAGGGTTCTCCTAGCCAGGAGTTGCCTGGCCCATCTACGGCGTCTATGCCGGTGCAACAGCAATACCCGGCTTTCCCGGCGCCGGGTACGGATCCTGCGGCTTTTTTTAATGCCAGGTTTAACATTTTTTCCACCATGGCGCCGGGTGGAGGACAAGCAGGTCCGTCGGACCCTTTGGCCTTTAATTTTGGTGTTCCGGTGTCTTATAAGTTGACGCCTTTCACGCCATTTTTGTCTGCTGAAGCGGCGCTGATGCCCTTCACGTCGCCTAGGAGACCTGCTACACCTGCTACGGCGCCGATGGATCTTATCGACGCCGGGTCTCAAATCTAGACTTCGATCCAGACGTCTGGCTTTGCGCCTTCTGGAGGAGGAAGAATACAGCAGACAACACCTGGAAGAGGGTAAGATCTTGGAGCCTTCCGGTGACTTTCAAGGACTGGATACTGCAAGTGGCATTGATACTTCCCCTGAGTGGGATCTTGCTTCCCCTGGGGAGTATACTGAGGAAGCTGCATCTTTTCATGCAGTAATACGGAAGGCTGCAGACTTCTTAGATCTTCCTCTTCCGGCTGCGGAGGTGAAGAGGAACCTGTTGACGGAGGTGTTACATCCAACTTCTGTGACAGCAGAGCCTCTCTTGCCTTTTAATGAGGCTCTTCTAGACCCTATCAAAGATATTTGGAAAAAGCCTGTGTCTTCAGCAACTGTCAACAGAGCGGTAGCACGACGCTATCGGGCGGCACCAGGTGACCCTGTCTTCCTTTCCAAGCACCCGACACCGGAGAGCTTAGTAGTTCAGGCCTCCTGTTCTTCCAGGTCCTCTCCTGGCTCGTTTCCTGGAACCCCTGCAGACAGGGAACCGAAGAAAATGGACCATTCTGCCAAAAAGGCCTTTTCTTCATGTAGTATGGCCTTAAAGTCAACCAACGCAAACTGCATTTTGGGACGTTATATCCATGCCCTTATGGAGGAAGTGAAAGGCCATCCAAACTTGTCCCAGGAAATGTTACAATTGCTGGCGGACGCTCAGGCGGCGGCGACCCAGGTGATTCAGTCTGGATTAGACACTTCGGACTCAGTGGCAAGAGCTATGGGCACCTCCATAGTTTCCAGACGACAATCTTGGCTGCGTTTGTCTGGCTTTTCATCAGATGTGCAGGCGACTCTCCTGGATCTGCCCTTTGGCGAGAAACTCTTTGGAACAAAGCCGATTCTGCTCTTGAACGATTTAAAGAGAGCTGAGCCACAGCGCGGTCGCTAGGGCTTCAGTCAGCTGCCTACTCCTCCTTTAGATCTTATAGGAGGTTTAGGGGTTTTGGACGTGGCTCCTCCTTTCGTGGCAGATTTCAAGGACCACAACAAACTGCAAGCTCCCTGCCATACAGATCCTTCAGGGGCAGGGGCAGAGCCCGCACAAGAGGAGCCACCCAGCAGCACTCTGCCTCTTCCTCTGGAGGGGTGCAGCAGGGAAAGCAGCCGTAGTCCTCCACCACTCCCTGTCCACTTGTCTCCGGTAGGGGGGAGACTTGCCCATTTTCTTCCGATGTAGGAGTTTATAACAACGGACTCTTGGGTCATCGACATTGTGAAGAAGGGGTACGCTCTTCCCTTTCGGGAATTCCCTCCTCCCTTCCCTCCCCGCCCATCCTTCTGTTCGGAAGACCATCTTCTGTTATTTCAACAGGAAGTGTTATCCCTATTGGCAAAAGGCGTGGTAGAGTTGGTTCCCGAGCAGGAGAGGGGTCAGGGCTGTTATTCAAGATACTTCCTGATCCCCAAAAAGGATGGTCGGTTAAGACCAATTCTGGACTTGAGGACTTTGAATTGGTTCCTCAGGCAGGAAAAGTTCAAAATACTGACCCTTTCACAGGTTCTTTTGGCGTTGAACGAAGGATATTGGATGGTGTCTGTCGATTTGCAGGACGCATATTTCCATATTCCGATCCTCAAATCGCACAGGAAGTATCTCCAGTTTGTGGTGGGATCGCAGCATTATCAGTTTGCGGTCCTCCCGTTTGGTCTTACTTCAGCACCTTGAGTCTTCACAAAGGTGATGGCGGTGGCAGCGGCAGAGCTCAGAAGAAGGGGGATAGCGGTGTTTCCCTATCTGGACGATTGGTTGATCAAAGCCAAGGCTCCGGAGCTCGTGCGGCGTCATCTCCAGTCGACAACTCAATTGTTGTACGACCTGGGTTTTTCAGTCAATGTGCCCAAATCTCACCTGGAGCCCTCTCAACGCCTCCTGTTCATAGGGGCAGTATTGGACACGACATTGAATCGGGCCTTTCCGTCGCCCCAGCGGGTTCAGGACATCCAGGCGTTGATTCCAATGTTTCGAAATGGAGCGGTAGTTCCAGTCCTCAAGGTCCTTCGTCTGCTCGGTCTGTTTGCTTCTTGCATACTGCTGGTCACTCATGCACGCTGGCACTTGAGGTCTCTTCAGTGGTGCGTCCGCAGGCAGTGGTTTCAGCACAAAGGAGATCTCGAGGAATCAATAAAGATCTCCAGAGACACTGCAGTGGATCTTCAGTGGTGGGCAGCGGTCGACAACCTGTCACAAGGAAGGCCGTTCTCGCTGCCGCCACCAGTGGCCACAGTGGTAACGGATGCTTCCACTCTAGGGTGGGGAGCTCATCTGGGGGACCTGGAGGTCAAAGGCCTTTGGTCTTTAGTGGAACAGAGATTTCACATCAATCTGTTGGAATTGCGGGCAGTACGTCTGGCTCTCAAGGCCTTCCTCCCTTCTATTTGCGGTCAGTCAGTCCAGATCCTAACGGACAATACTACTGCGATGTGGTATATAAACAAGCAGGGAGGAGTGGGATCGTATCTTCTCTGCAGAGAAGCTCTTCGACTCTGGTCCTGGCTTCAGGATCACAAGATCTGCTTGGTAGCACATCATTTGGCCGGGGCTCTGAACGTGCGTGCGGACGTTCTCAGTCGACGCAACTCGGTCGACCACGAGTGGCATCTTCATCCAGATCTGGTTCTGTACATATTCCAGATGTGGGGATATCTACAGATAGATCTGTTTGCAACTCAGGAGAATATGCAGTGCCCGCTATTTTGCAGCCTCCAGTATCTGGTGCAAGGAGCTTTGGGGGACGCGTTTCAGATGTCCTGGAAGGGTCAGTTGCTTTATGCGTTTCCTCTCAAACCCCTGATTCCTCGAGTTCTGAGGAAGATCCGCCAAGACCGGGCCCAGGTCATCTTGATAGCCCCGGATTGGCCGAGAAGGGTGTGTATTCAGACCTTCTCCAACTCTCTCAGTGCCCTCCGCTCCGTCTCCCTTACAGGGTAGACCACCTCTTGCAGTCGCGGGGGCAGATTCTACACCCCCACCTCCACAGTCTGCACCTTCATGCCTGGAGATTGAACGGGGCAATCTGAGTGCTTTTTCCCTCCCGCTGGAAGTTGTGGATGTTATTTTATCGGCCAGGTGACACAAATCGATCTATGCAAGCAGGTGGGCCAGATTTTGTAGGTTGGTGTGGAGAGAACCAAATTAATCCCTTAAAGGCTCACTTGTCTGACATATTATTATTTTCTTTTTCCTTGGCACAGAAGGGTTGTGCAGTTGCCACAGTTTAGGGCTATTTATCAGCGCTGTCTGCTTTTCTGTGCCTCCCAGACCAACCCTCCTTGTTTAAATCACCACTTGTTTTGAGGTTCATTAAGGGTCTCACTAATAGGTTTCCGCCCACTCAGTTTGTAATACCACAGTGGGATCTTAATTAAGTATTGACATTTCTGATGGGATCGCCATTTGAGCCGATGCACTCTTGTTCTCTGCATTTGCTGGTCTTAAAGACTGTATTTTTAGTAGCCATAACATCGGCCAGAAGAGTGAGTGAGCTCCAGGCTCTTAGTGTTGAGTCTCCATACCTTTCCTTATTTAGAGACAAAGTGGTGTTCAGGACCAAGGCGGCTTTCCTCTCGAAGGTTGTTACACCTTTTCACTTGGGGCAGTCTATTAATCTCTCTTCCTTTTATCCTCCGCCTCATCCATCCAAGGAGGAAGAGAGGCTCCACCGATTGGATCCACAAAGAGCATTGAGCTTCTTTGTCGACAGGACGAGGGAGTTTAGGCAAGATGATCAGCTCTTCGTTGGATACGTGGGGAAGAGGAAAGGCAGAGCAGTCCACAAGAGAACGCTGTCCAGGTGGGTCATTCTCTGTATCAAACGTTGTCATTCCTTAGCAAAGAAAGAACCACCTGTGGGGCTTCAAGCTCATTCAACCAGAGCTAAGGCTGCTTCATCGGCCTTGGCTAGGGGTGTTCCTGTGGTTGACATCTGCAAGGCGGCAACTTGGGCATCCCTCCATACTTTTGTCAAACATTATTGTTTGGACTCTGAGGTCGGAAGGATGGCCATTTTGCACGCTCAGTGTTGCAGGATTTCTTGGTTTGGTACTACCTCCGGAGGCACCCACCTCCGGAGGTAGTGCTGCTTTGGGACTCTATTCTTTAGGTGAGGAATCCACCGGTAGGTGTATCCATCAGAAGAATAAGTTACTTACCTTTGGTAACGCCTTTTCTGGCGGATACATTAACTACCTGTGGATTCCTCACGGTCCCACCCGCCTTCCCGTTGCCTGGCTAGTCTTACAACGAAATCCGTGGGTGAGCACCGTTTTCTTGTATATTTGCATATAATTAGATCATGTATATAATGATGGCATGTATATATGTATTTCTTTCTCTATTTTATATATTTCAAGGAAACATGGCTGAACTTGACTATGTATATATGTTTCCATATGAAAGTGCTGTTGCCGTTAGTTTCTTTTTATTTTTATTGTAATAAATGTTGCGGTTTCACTTTACTTGATGCGATTACATTCTCTTCAAGGTCAATGTTCACCTGTTCGCCTCAAAGGCATGTAAAAAATGGTGATAACTGATGTCTGCACGTCGACGAGGGCTTCTTATTGCCTGGATGACGTCATACGGCATCGCATGGATTCGGGCAATTGTGACATCATCGTCGACGTGCAGAGCTAGAAGAAAATTCCCGTTGAAGCTGGCGTGTGGGGGGAAATTCTTTAGTTGAGGAATCCACAGGTAGTTAATGTATCCACCAGAAAAGGTGTTACCGAAGGTAAGTAACTTATTCTTTTTGACAACTGGCTGCTCAAGGCAGGCTTGCTGTTGTCTGTCACAGACCAAACATCGAACGATTCTCACCCTTCTTTCATCCGTCACTTTTTCCATTAGTGAACTGAAGTCTCATCTGATGCCTGCAAAGAGGCTTCCTGTCATAGGAATCGTTTTCAACTCAGTGACATTCAAGACCTCTACTTGTACCTAGCAACTAAAGCTTGGAGTGATCTCCCTCTTGCTATTCGTTTCACAAAGTCAGAATCATATTAGGAAGCTTCTGAAGGCTTGGTTGTTCACCATAGTGTAATTGTGTGCTGTTAGTGCTGCGAGTTATTTAGCTAGCATCGGGATACCTTTTTGGTGCAGCTGTTTTTACTTAAAAAATCAGCTCTTTCATTCATTCACCGGTCTGACATTCTGGATCTGCTCAAAAAGGGATCTCTCTAAAGATGCCTTATATTAGACTCCCAGCCTCGCGGATCCTCCTGATTACTTGTGCATGCTGATGCTTACGGGTCTTACTGTGAAACCTAATTTTAAGTAGTTTTTTAAGTAGTCGCAAAACATGGGCTGCCTGTCAGACAAAGTATGCATCTCTAGGGGCACAGCCCATGACCTTCAGTGAGCATCCGTCTGGCCATTCTCCCTACCTCCAAACAGAGCTCACCGTAGGGACTGATCCTCTCTGTATTGGACAGTCACTTGGGAGTGGTGGACATCCGGGATCTCCAGTTTCCAGTGGAACAAAACTTCGCCATCAGTCTTTTGTAGCTTTGTGCCATCTGGCTGGGTCTGATAGCCTTTCTCCTGTCCATCAAGGGAGGCTGTCGCAAGTTCTGTCTGGCAATGTGACTGCCATTTGGTGATGTAGCAAGTAAGGCTGTGTTGAGGGGGGAGAGGGTCTTTGCATGAGGAAACACTTTGAGATGGCTGGGATAAGCTTAATAGTCAAGTGACCTGGAAGGGTCGTTCAGCACTAGGACAGATGAGCTCAGCAGATGTCAACTGCCAGACGACGAATGGCACCTTCACTTTGGCTCTGGACATCTTTGCCTAGTACTGCGTGCCCTGGTTGGGTCTTTTTGGCACACTCACACAGACTGGGTACTGGAGTTCTTAGTAAGAGGTTCCGAGTGACACACATTTGGTCTCTGATTGGGTGCAGGACTTCTGTATGCAATTCCATGCTCCCTCTTCTGCCTCGTGTTCTGAGGAAGCTCAGGGCTGACTGGTGTAAAGTCGTGATAGCCATGGACTGGGCTAGGAGAGTGTGGTATCCTGATTATTGGTCTTGAGCATTTGCCCTCTGACCAATCTACCTTTTTGGGAGGATCTCCTCACCAACTGGGCAGTGTCATGCACCCGACTCTAAAATCTACACCTCCACTCGCAACAACTGAGCAGTTTTGACCTACCTGCTGAAGTTATGGATCGATTCTTTCGACTAGACACTACCCGACTAATCCATCTGTTCTGTCTACTGGGAATAATTTGTAGTCTGGTGAAGGGGCTGTCTGCTTGATCCTCTACAGGCCAAGTTCTCAGAATTTTTTTTCATGTTTGGCCCAGCAAGGCCTTGTATTGGGCACATTTAAATGTTGTATTCTGGCAGTTTTGCTTTTTAAATTTAATCTTGCCTGGCCATCCTTCTTTATTCAATCACCTGCTGTGATGAGATTCCTAATGAGGTTAACACATGTTTCTATGAAGCCCTTGGTTAAAACTCAGTGAGTTTGGTGTGCATGATTTTATTTCAACCCATACATATCCTCTCCCAACTGGTCCTCACAATCTGGAGATTATTTTATTCCCGGATGGATAATTCTAACCACAAATTCCTCACCTTTAGCATATCCCAAGGTGCCAGAACGAATCATCTAGTAGATTTAAACAGCGTTGCTCCCACAAGCCGGTTGGTGATGCTGTTCATCTCTGCATTGACTTTGTTTTGCCTTGGAAGTGATGATTGAGCCGCACATAAGCACCAACCACTGCATCAACATCCGTTTCTTTCTGCACTTTCATACACTGATACGGAGTTCATTCCCAATTTTTTATTTTTCTGAAAATTCAATTTTTTTTCCATTGTGCAAGGAAACTTTCTCCTCTTCTGCAACTACAGGGTTTAAGCCATTCAGAGGCTTTCTCAAACAACTGTCTGACAGATAGTCATGAGGTATGCCTCTGGTGTTTCAGTATGGAAGTCATGAAAGTCCCATTCAGAGTTGGGGATGCAAACTTAATTCCGCTTTATGGGCCATTCCTGTGATAGGTCCTTGTTCTGGTGAAATTTTTCCGGTTAGTCAAACTAGAAGCACAAGCAGGGCAAGCGGGATCCGCCCAGTTCCTCCATTCTCAACCTGAGCAAGGAAGTTGGGAGTGCCTATTAGTCATGTTCCTGGTCCCCTACCGAGGAGCCGATTCCACAACTGATCCTAATGCACCCTGACTTTCTGGGGGTTATCTGCGATGTTGCAACAGTTTGAGGCCTTTAGAGAGCTCTTGTTGCAAATATGTGACACTCCTCCAGCTCCCTCTGGTGAGCTTTTGTTCCTCCAGAAATGTGAAGAGGCCTCCAGCAGGGTTGCGGCAGTCACGTCTGCCTTCAGCACGATTTGTGCCTCAGTCAACTTCAGTTTGTCTCTGAAATGCATGCCGCTTCCTTTGACTCCAGCCCCATTGATGCTGCACTAAGACCCTGCCCCCCATATTCATGTCTGTTACAAATTAAGTCTCCTCCACAAACATGGTCACATCCTGACCCTGTACCACCACACCCGGTCCCAGTCCATTCTGACTCCCACAACCATCCCTCTGCCCTGTAGCTCCACCCCAACCGCTTTTCAGTTCCAACTCAGATCAGAATCTACTAGCCTTTGCAGACGGCAGTGGAGATGATGGGGGGATTTTTTTTACCCACGCTATGATGATAATGTGTACTTGGAATTACAGGAGGCCTTGAGTTGAACACTTTACCCGACGCAACCCTGGATTATGTTCTCCCCCTGTGCCATCAACAGAAGAGGGTGCCTTCTTTGCAGTGGTGATGAGATGGGCAGTGGAGGTATTGGATTTACAGTTACCAGCAATGGAAATCAAAACTAACTTATCAACACAAGATTTACAACCTGGACAAACTTCCTCTGAGCTTTTCCATTTAATGAAGCCCTGACTGAAACATTAAGGGCATTTGATATAAGCCTTGTTCTTACCCACCAGTGAGCAGGCAAGCTGCCAGGTGCCACAGGCTGGAACCAGGCAACCCTGATATATTGACACAGCACACTATAGCAGAATGGTGGTTTATGTTTCCACCAGTAGGGCTAACCCCAGTTGATTCCCTATGACTCCCTCAGACAGTCGAAACAAATGGAAATGTTTGGGAAATGGATCAATTCCTTAGCAAGCCTGGGTCAGTGAATTGCCGACAATTTTCCTTTCTATGTGGGATATTGTTAGTAAGATCTTTCTGGCAGTCGACAAGGGATTTCAGGCCAACCTGGCTCAAGCCATCCAAGATTATCAATATGCTTTAAAATAGGTTGTACGTTCAGGACTGGACTCCGACTTCTTGGGCAGAGCATTGAGCACTAGCGGCTTGCTTTGGTGTCCCACTTAGATCCCCTGGCTTCTTTGATGGATATGCCTTTTGACTTTGACTATTTGTGGAGAAGGCTGATTCGGAGTTGGAACACTTCAAGGAAAGATGGGCTGTTGCGCATACCTTAGGCCTGCTAATTCTGCAAGACCATATCCTCAACAATTTTGCCCCTTTCGAGGCTGCCCCAGTGGGTTGGCATACTAGCAATGCCAAAGCACTCTGCTCCCACAGCAAGCATCCCAGTGCTTCTGGGAGCAGGGATTAAGCAGACAGAGCCAAGGACAGCAAACGTCCCAGTCCCCACGCCCCAGCGTCCTCTGTCTCCAAGCCACTTTATTTGCCTTTAGTGGCACTAAACCACCATGTAGGAGGCAGCAGCAGAAAGTTCCTCAATCGCTAAATGCAACATCCGGTATGTGTGCCCCCTTAGATGGTACAATGAGGTTATGCTTTGCCATTCCTTTTTGACCTGACATTTTTTTCCACCTGCATCAGAATGCCTTTCAGAGCTGCGCCTGTCCATTTTGCCCCAAGAAGTGCAGACTCTTGGTTTAATTTTTTTTTATTTTTTTATAAAGTGCCAGAGAGGGTCCTGGTCCCTAAAATATGGACTGGCTCTTAACATGTAGTATTTTCTTATGCTGAAGAAAGGTGGAGGTCTTGTCTGCCCTGGATCCAGGCAACATGATGGTGGCTTTGGACTTGTGGGATCCCCACTTTCATGTACCCACCCTGAAGCCCCACAGATGGTACTTTCAGTTCATTGTAGACCAGGAGCATTTTCAATTTGCCGTAGGAGAAAGGGGATATCAATTTTTGACTACCTCAACGACTGGCTGTTGAAAGCAGGTTCACCACAGTCAGTTGTAGACCATCTCTTGGCCTACAGGTAGGTAACCCCATGACATCACTGGGATCCTCTATCAGTGAGTTCAAGTCATAACTGGCTCCTTCACAGAAGCTCCCTTTCATTGGTGCCAATCTGGATACAGTGCAGTTTCAGACCTTCCCTCCACCTGAATGAGTCAAGGAAATTCTGACTATGACCCTGATGTTTCATTCTCTGTCCTGGATCTTGGTGGAGGAGGCTCTGAGTCTTCTAGGCCTCTTGGGGGCTCAGTAGTGGAAACTAAAGTCCCAGTTGGCCCATAACCAGGGGAGACTATCAGATTATTTACAAGTTTCAGAGGAGTTTGTAAAAAACCTGCAGGGGTGGCTCAACCGGGATTTGATCGATGGCACCCTGACCCGCCCAGAGCTGTCAGTGATGATGAATGCATCACTACTGGAATTGGAAGGTCTTCTGTGAGCGGTGGAAATCAAAGCACCCTGGTGGACACCGGTCTCTAATGCAGCCTGTTGGAGTTGAAGGCCATTCGCCTGGCACTTGAAACCCTATGTACCGTTCAACAATATGAGGCTGGCACGTGTCCTCACAGACGTTGCTTCCACCATGTTCATACTTCAACAAGCATGTTAGGGTGGTATCCTGTGCCAAGAGGCACATGGCACTTCCCTAGTCGTAAAGTACTGAGTGAGATCTTAGAAGTCGACAGTGGACGAACTCAGCTGGTGGCTCCTGGTGTATCACGAATGTCAGTTGCGCCAGAGGTGGTTAAGTGCATCTTCCAGCAATGGGGAAGAATGTTGGCTAGATTTTATTGTCACGTATCAAAAAAAAATTTACATGCTCAAGTTTCCAAGAAGACTGCCTCTCGGAAACACATTCTAGGTAGAGTGGAACATACGATTTCTCTAAATCTTTCTGCCTTTCCAGCCCCAAGGTCTGAAGAAGATCAGGAATAAGTAGTCTCATGTAATCCTAGTGTTTCCAGATTTGGCAAGAAGAGTACCCAGAACTTCTGGGTAAGAGCATCTGTCCTCTGATCAGGCTACCGCTTTGGGAGGGTTTCCTATCATAGCAGCAGGGCAGGTTTCTTAACCCAAACCTGCGCAATCTGCATCTCCATGCATGGTGATTAAGTGGTAGCATTTGACATACCAAAGTGACATAGGAGTGTATTCTATGTACCTTTTTAATCCCCTAAAAGGGTAGCTCACTCTGGCTAGTAATCTACCTTGGGCCATTGTACTGTTTCACCTGAATACCATCACATGGGTATTCCACAAGATGTCATCCCACTGCTGCACCAAGGTTACTTATGTCAGTACTGAATCTGAATGAGACATACTTCTATATTCCAATCCCCTCAGCAAATCATCAGGGGGTGGGGTAAGTGTGGGTAGGGGCAGGACACAGTACTGCTTAAGACAAACATGACAGCCATGTTATATAGTCTACATCCAGAAGCAGAGTGGCACTCACTCTGCCCAGCTCTCTGTGCTGACACAACACATTCTGCACTAGGCAACCTGCAACAACATTCACCTGTTGGCTAAACATTTGCCAAGTGTGGAGAACAACTTTGCAGATCTGCTCCACAGGATGCATCAACAGCTCCCATGAGTGGGAACTCAACCCACACATTCTGCCCAACAACTTCCAAAGGTGGGGGTGCCAACATTGGACCTGTTTGCCACTCCCAAAAATGCAAAAGTGCCAAAACGCTACCTCCAGTTCCTGGCATCCCTGGTCCATGGACAATGCACTGTGGATGAATTGGTAAGGGATAGTTTCCTACGCTTTTCAGTCTCTCCCTCTTGTCCTTCATGTAGTGAGGACGATGAGACCTGTGTCCATTACTTTAATCCTAATGGTACCAAACCTGATGGGCTGGCCAGCACTAGTATTCCATGTTCACAGAGATGTCAGTCAAACTTCACAAGAAGCTTTGCATATACTGTCTGGGTCAGCTCGTACACTTAGATAACAAACAGCTGAACCGCGTAATTTGGCACTTGGGTAATTAATTTGGTTATCTCAGCCTCCCAGAGGAATGTATGGCTAACATGTGGCAAGTGTGCAAGGCTATTACTCTCACCTGCTATGCCTCAAAATGGAAAAGGTTTATGTGTTACTGTATTTACAAACAGAGCCTCTTAAACCTTCTGTGCCAGACATCTCATACCACTTCCAATTCTACAAACAGTCCTTGCCTATAAGTTAATATTCCTGCGCTTAACAGCAGTCACATCATACGTCCAAAAGAGAGAACATTCTTCCCTGTTTAGAACGACAGTCATTAGGACCTTTATAGATGGCCTAGAGAAGGTAATACCTCAAAAAATGCCTCCAGCACCTAAAACATCTATACAGTTCTCAAAGGACTCATGGATCCCCTTTTCAAACCTCTGCACTCATGCCAGCAACAGTACTCATTTTGAAAGGTCACCACCTTAATTACAATCACCTTCCTCAGACTTATTAGTGAGCTTCAAACTCTCACTGTTCAAGAACCGTTCATTCAGGTTCATAAAGACAGGAAGTTTATAGTACCAACCCCAAACTCCTGCCGAAGTTTGTTTCACTTTTCCATATGAATTGAACCATTGATCTGCCTATCTTTACCTCACAAGTGTAGTCTGTTGTGGAACTGGGCTCTTTCAACTCTGGACATAAACAGAAACGTTTTATGCTGATGGGACTAAACTCTTTAAAAGGTCTACTCGGCTTTTTTGTAGCCTTCGCCAAAACTCAACAGGTGTTCTGCCATCTATAAAGTTTACAGGCTCAGGTAGATAGTCAAGTGTATTCAAGCTTGTTGTGTCAAAGTTAGACACATACTCCCCATACCCTTAGAGCTCTTTCTACAAAAGGTGTTGCATTAACCTTTTTGAGTAACATCCCTTTAGCGGATAACTGCACACCACGCTATTTTCAACAGTGCAGTCTACTTGCATTACTCTCCCATTGAGTGGGAATACAATCTGAGGAGGAGCCAGTGTACTGTTGCATTGTGCACAAAGGGTGAAATCATAATATGTGTTGCGACTTAAACATTTTCAATGAAAAACAAGTTGCAAACATGCAGACCTAACGCTAGATGGCAGGAGTATGCAGAACATATGAATCTACAGCACCTTTCACTTCAAACAAATGCTTGCAGGATAAGTAACATTTTCTGTATCTATCTCTTTCTCTTTAGTTCTATTTCTATCTATATTTATTAATTTGTATCTTAATCTAGATCTTTTATCTACCTCTATCCACATATACCTATATCTTTATCTATATCTATCACTACATATCTTATATATACATGCTTTAATTGGAAAATAGTTATTGGCCAGCTACAAGGTTAGGCAAATATGGCAATTCATGAATCCAGCAGAAATAATGCCATTAAATCAGCAATGGAAAGTACAGGGATAAATGACAAATTATTGCGTTATGTTGCTTCTGCAGCGCATATCAGTAATTCTATTTGATTACACATCAGATGATGAGAGAATGTGGCAGCAGGCAGGTAGTGCTATACACTATCTCACACAAGAATCTCGTAGTTGCTCACCAAGGTATTGCTAATTTTATAGCTGAATTTCTGCAAGATTTCACTCAAATAATGTGAAACTACCCACCAACTGTAAACACAAGTCTCTTTGGAGTATTTCAGTTGCCATGTGGCTCTGTTAGGCTTGGGCCCCCCTGCCTTATCAGGCCAATTTGAGAAACATAATGATGTTTTGGCCTGCTAATGCCTCCCTGCTGGCACCTGCTATAAGTGTTCATGAACCAGAACACAGAGAAAAATAGATTTATCCCATACCCATGTATGGCCATGTTCCAGCATCTGGTGCAATTCATCATCAATATTGTGGCTGCAAACGTCTCTCTTCACACACTGAATAACATTCTCATCACCTTTTTGCTGTAGTAGGCCTGTGTAGATTGACTGGAATTGGATGTTATTAAATATATAGGAAATTTTTTATTTATGGTCCCACAAAAAGGAACATTGAACATGTCATTGTAAGTGCATTACAATAGGTCTCTGCTAATACTGATGTTTTAACTCTTGCCTGTCCCGCTGCATTAACATAATTCTTGTTTGATAAGAGCCTCTCCACTGATTGGGCAGGCTTCTTTTTGATATGTGACAAGTTCCTTGGTCTCTGCATGTGTTCTAGGGCACATGCAGGGTACAGTTTCTCAGTTATTCCAGAGTGGAATATGCGTGGATAGAATTAATGCATCTAAACTGGGCCTTATGGGGCAGGAATGTTATCATTAGGTATTGTTGCATGCGGTCAACCTCTTATTTAGCAATAGTATTATTTTAGGGCATTAAGGCGATGTAGAAGGGTATTTAGTTTTGTTAAAAAGAGGAAGATGTGTGGTAGTCTGGTTAAATGTGTAGGTCTAAATTAGCGTGTGAGATGAGGAAACATGAGATCATTAGAAAGTGGAATGTGGGAATGTTGGAATGGGAGACTTGGGCGGTGGAAACGCAAAGATGGAGTGAAGACAGCAGGTGCCATATATGCTTCATCCTCTCTTTCTATTGTGCTTAGATAAATGTAGTTGAAAGTCTTCTTCCCGTAAGGTCAATATGCCATATGGTGAGGCAGAGTCTTATGGAAAAGAGCAGATTGCTTCTTGTCGAGGTTCAGACTGAGCAGGGTTGCTGCTTTTTCTTTTGTGCAGGTATAGTTGCAAAATAATTCCTGGGTCAGTCCCAAAGATTTTGCTTATCTGGATGATAAGTGTTTAATGATGCAAGGTCTAAGATTATATGATGAACTTCCATAAATAATAATAGTATAAGGGTGATAGTCAAGCCACAAATGTTTGAGGCGTCACTTCAGATTGCCCTTGGTGAAGATGCTTGGAGGTAAGCTGTAGAGGGTGATGAAGTGTATGAAGAAATAAAATGACTCTTAAGAAATAGTTGGAGACATTCAAGGAAACTAGGTGAAGTATGATCATATTTCATGGTGAGAGATTAATTTAGTATCCGTGGGTTAAACTGTTAAGGCAGAATTCCATCATTCAACCTAGTAAATTAAGAGCATAGCTAATTAAGATCGTGCAAGAGGGACACTTAGGTAAAATTATGAGGTAAAGGAAAGTGAGGCAATATTTTTGTTGGCCTAACATGGGTAGAGAAGTAGATGAATACTGTAAGGAATTGTCATGCATGTGGGAATTGCATCAAAACCGAAGTAGGTTGGCAACCACCTTTAAGATGTGTGAAATTGCTAGAGAGAGCATGGGGAAGGTTTGTTGTAGACTTAATAGGCCCAGTTAAACAAATTAGGAAGGAGAAATTGCTTCTTGGTAGTCTAGGTGGATTATCATAGTAAGTAGCTCATGGTAAAATCAGTGCAGCAAATAAATAGCCATGTCATTAGATCTTTGTAAGAGGTGGTTTTGTAGTAGGGGAGCCCCACAGTTTTGGTTACTGACGAGTGCATTTTTTTTTTTTTTTTATTGATAGTGAATCGCGTGCGATGGAGAATATCCAGCTTTCCTTAGCTAATTGAGTGTCATGGAGAGAGGACTAACCAGTTTGGGTACATGACACATCACTCCTTGACTGGAGTATTATTTCTTATATCTTTCGGGGGAAGAGAGCCCACCATGAAAGAATCGCCTCTGGTTATACCTGAAAAATCAGATGTATGTGAATTGTGAAAATACGAAGAAAAAAAAGTAAATGACTTGCACAGATTGAGTGAAAACTAAAGTCTAGGATCTACATTTAAATTGTGGAGATTGAGTGGCGGTTAAAAAGGAGAAAACAAATATCTTGAGCCTCAAAAAGTAATATAGGTGAAAATATATATGGCTATACTGAGTGATTGGGAAGAGGAGTTTTTGAGTTTATGCAAGGTTCCTGAACCAAGGGAATAATGATGGTAAGGTTAGTTTGTATGTGAAACATAGATAGTGTGTGTATATAGCCGTTTTATTTTATCAAGTTGATATGGTTAACCAATTGTTCTTTTATTTGTACTGTTTAAGTTGTAGGGTCTTAACCCCTTGGCAGCCAAGGCCGTAATGGTTACGTCCTTTGCTGCGGCGCTAAGGACGTAACAGTTACGTCATGGTACCAGCTCCACTCCCCCCATGAGCCTTGCCTTAGAGCCCCCACTGCAGGGATGGAAGTGGAATCGCTTCCAAACCTGACTTAACAACCCCCCCCCCCCCCCCACCCCACCCGTGGCATCTGATGACGTCAACGCGTGACCCCTGCTTTTGTATTTCTCCACCGATCACGTGGAGGAGCCGAGAAAGTCATCAAAGGAAAGGAAAGGCCTTTACTTTCCTTTGTCTTTCAAAACACAAAATTCCTACATTGTCTAATCTATACTGATAAAAATTCTGGTGCACTTGTCAGCCTAAAAATGTCTTTTTCAAACTGCCCTTTTGGACCCGTTTTGGTTACCCCTCAATTTCCCACCTACACAAGTGAGGTATCATTTATACCGGGAGACTGAGGAGAACATTGGGTGGTAGGAAATTTGTCCCAGTGTGATGAAATGTCTGAGTTTGGTAGGATTTCCTAGATGGCTGCTGAGCCCAGAACCAAAAATGCCGGTAACAACCCGGACTCCCCCCCCCCCCCCCCACTGGAAAACAGGTAGTTTTGTATTTGATGTGTCCAGATAGTGTTTTGGGGCATTTCCTTTCGTGGGGACTAGGCCTACCCACACAAATGAGGTACCATTTTTATCGGGAGACTTGGGGGAACGCTGGGTGGAATTTGTGGCTCTTCTCAGATTTCAGAACTTTCTGTCACCAAAATGTGAGGAAAAAGTTGTTTTTTTTGGCCAAATTTTGAGGTTTGCAAAGGATTCTGGGTAACAGAACCTGGTGAGAGCTCCACAAGTCACCCCATCTTGGATTCCCCTATGTGTCTAGTTTTTGAAAATGCACAGGTTTGGTAGGGTTCTCCAGGTGCCGGCTGAGCTAGAGGCCAAAATCTACAGCTAGGCACTTTCCAAAAAACACATCAGAGTTCAATGTAAAACTGTAATGTGTCCATGTTGCGTTTCCTGTTGCAAGCATTAGGCCTACCCAAACAAGTGAGGTACCATTTTTAACGGCAGACTTGGGAAAACACAGAATAGCAAAACAAGTGTTATTGCCCCTTGTCTTTCCTCTACATTTTTTCCTTCCAAATGTAAGACAGTGTGTAAAAAAGACATCTATTTGAGAAATGCCCTGTAATTCACATGCTAGTATGGGCACCCAGGAATTCAGAAATGTGCAAATAACCACTGCTTCTCAACACCTTATCTTGTGCCCATTTTGGAAATACAAAGGTTTTCTTGATACCTATTTTTCACTCTTTATATTTCAGCAAATGAATTGCTGTATACCCGGTATACAATGAAAACACATTGCAAGGTGCGGTTCATTTATTGGCTCTGGGTACCTAGGGATCTTGATGAACCTACAAGCCCTATATATCCCCTCAACCAGAAGAGTCCAACAGACGTAATGGTGTATTGCTTTAAAAAATCTGACGCTGCAGGAAAAAGTTAGAGGAAAACGTGGAGAAACATGGCTGTTTTTTCACCTCAATTTCAATATTTATTTTATTTCAGCTGTTATTTTCTGTAGGAAACCCTCGTAGGATCTACACAAATCACCCCTTGCTGAATTCAGAATTGTGTCTACTTTTCAGAAATGGTTAGCTTTCTGGGATCCAGCATTGGTTTCACAACCATTTCTGTCACTTGGAAGGAGGCTGAAAGCGTATAAAATAGTAAAAACGGGGTATGTCCCAGTAAAATGCCAAAATTGTGTTGAAAAATTTAGTTTTCTTATTCAAGTCTGCCTGTTCCTGAAAGATGGGAAAATGGCGATTTTAGCACTGCAAGCCCTTTGTTGATGCCGTTTTCAGGGAAAAAAACGCAAACCATCTTTTGCACCCTTTTCCCCATTTATTTTGTTTAAAAAAGTCATTTTCGCTGTATTTTGGCTAATTTCTTGGTCTCCTTCAGGGGAACCCACAAAGCCTGGGTACCTCTAGAATCCCTAGGATGTTTGTAAAAAAAAAAAAAGACACAAATTTGGCATGGGTAGCTTATGTGGACAAAAAGTTATGAGGGCCTAATTGCGAACTGCTCCAAATAGCCAAAAAAAGGCTTGGCACCTGAGGGGGAAAATGCGTGGCAGTGAAGGGGTTAAAGACTTAAAAAATATCAATATATTTAAGGGGAGATATGTGGAACTATCTCAGATTTGAATTCTTTATTGTGATGATGCATGTAGAATGTGATTTGTGAGAACATTCTGTTGATGAAGAGCTGTGGCTGGAAGTTGCTATCCTACGAAGAATAACACAAAATGTCCTTTGAAAAAGAAAAAAGTCTTGTTTGAATTACTACACCTTGTCTTTCCAGGGCCCTCAGACATAGCAGATACAACAGATTCTTAAAGCACTTAGGGTGCAGGCATGCAAGTAAAAGTAAGAATCTGTTTTTCTCGTTTTCTGATCCTTCAGTCCCAGTTTTATTGCAGGGTTAATCTCATGTAGTAAGACAGTTGCCCTGATTTAGGAAAATTGATCTTTAAGATCCGATCACAGCACTGCCATTAACCAGGAAGCTGCTTTGTCAGTAACAGTCACCTTCCACCACACAAGCCTTGTGGTGAAGAAGCATGTGGACTTGTTAAAGGAAGGAGGCATACAGAACCTGATCCTTCGTAAGTGGGCAAAGGCTCATATTACCACTCCTTCCTCATGAAGCTTGGATGACTAATGTTCTACTTACACATTTTCTGATTAACATGGATGAAATTCTGTCCTCTGGTCACAGCATCTCACCTTCCAGGAGCAGAGATGCTCAGTACAATGTCATCCAAGAACAAGAAATGGCAGCTAAACTGTGAAGGTCTGACTGAGAGTAATAGGTCTGATGGATCCTTCAGTGTGAGCCTCTACAGCTCCCCAAGATTGTGTTCACTCAAATGAACATTTGTGTTTCATTAGCTTTTCTCACCATTCTATGCCTTGCTCTAAGTAATAAGTTACACCAGGCCTGACCAAGCCAGGATCTTGTGGATGTCCTCAG
The DNA here is from genome assembly GCF_031143425.1 of Pleurodeles waltl. Taxonomy (NCBI): domain Eukaryota; kingdom Metazoa; phylum Chordata; class Amphibia; order Caudata; family Salamandridae; genus Pleurodeles; species Pleurodeles waltl. The sequence goes on from NC_090450.1 coordinate 975,505,542, forward strand.
ATTAGCCTGGACAGCCTTTTTCTGTGAAAGTTCCATTTATTTGCCTCCTATCACAATAAGACTATTTTTACTGAACTGCAAGGGACTCTGACAGCTAGTGTAGATGTTGAGAGAAAATTCGTAGAGGATTACTTTTCCTGAGGAAATGAGGGAGGTCATGCTGCCAGCTAAGCACTTTCTGACAAAATGTGCGCCTTCCTTTTGCATACTTTTGGAGGTAACCTTTTTGATGAGTGTTCTATTAAAGTCATTGTGTTGCTCTTTTTTGCTTTCACTGCATGTTTTCTCATTGCCATTACATATCTTAGATGAGTAAGAGAGCAACAAGCTATTCTGTGAAGTTTCAGAATGCAGGATTATTTTTGTTTTTTTAGTTTAAGGTTGGTCTTAGCGTTTTGACCTTACTTCATTCCAAAAGTAGTGATTTCCATCATAGACTAAAGATCAAGCTCTGCTTTTTTTCTACCTCATATTTCTCTAAATGTGAAGAATTATACATTGTAAAATCTTCACTAAGAGTCATAAATGTAAAATATTCCCGCCAGCGTGGAAGGACCGCAGAACTCTTTCATGAGCGAATCCCTCATTGTTCAAGACGTTTCACCTGCATAGCAAAAGAAAAATCAGGACAACAGCCTCTACATTTTTTTCTTCTAGAAATTGTTTATTCATACAGTATGAAGACATTGCATCAAATACCTGAAAAGTTTGCTTTATCACTAAAAGTAATCTTTAAATCTTTCCATACAAGAGAGAAGAATTAAGCAAATGGTGCCTGTTGGGTCAAGAGTGCACAATGCTGAAATACATACACTGTTCTTTTAAACAACTAGGAAGTTCCATCTGTCAGCAAGCACTGTGCTGGCAGTCTGCTTCACAGCCTCATTTCTTTTTGCATCTTATACTAAGTGAATTTCAAACACTTAAGGGGTTTCTAACCCTCTTTTTATTGTTTCTCTTCACATTTTTACAACTTCATTTGACATTTTAAGTGTTTGAAGATTTTTCCCGTCTCACCTCTGAAGTATTTTTACCCCACAAATGCCTTCACTGTTGGGCCCCCTCCTGAGAGAGAGAGCGCGAGAGAGATATTTCTTTCTTTCTTCCTTGGTTGGAAAACTGGAGCTCCTCGTGGAGGAGTGGATGGAACAGCGGGTGCAAGCCAAAGAGGGGGCTCTCTCTCCCCCCTGAGACTGTGCACTCTACTGGCAAGGTCTCCAGAGAAGGTATAGCCGGAGCGAGGTAAAGGCAAAGACACCATCAATATCGCTCCAGCCACAACCAAGAACACTATTCGAGGTTGATGCGTGGTTTGGCACTAACATGATCAGCATACAAGGATAGCTTGGCCGCAGGAGTTAGATTTAGACTAGAACAACAGGTACAGTCGGTTAAGTCTATGGTCCAACCTGCCCAGTTTTAACTTCATTGACATTGTCTTTCTTTGATGTCATTATAAATTATGTTGAAACAAATTATGTCGAAGAGACACCATCGATCACTGTCAGCAAAATCAGTGTTGAAGCAATCAAAAGGACTGACCAGCTTGACTTTGAGGGGCTCTCTATTCAGGAGATTGATGTTGAAGCAGTCATCTGCTTCTGACATCTCTGAATCCCCAGTTTCAAGGGTGGTGATCCCAGCAGAAAATCATTTTCAAGTGCCACTTGCACTGTTAAACGTACCGCGAAGGCCAGTATTAGTACCGAAGAGTACCTCAGTGCTGCCCATCAGAAACATGTCTGTGATGCCACTGCAGCCATGTGGATTTCTCCATCCTTTCGGCCTTGGGCCTCTCCTCAGTCTACGCCGCAGAGACCAAAAAAGGAAAAGAACATCATCCATTTCTCCTTAATCATTGAGACATAAGTCTTCAGACTCTTATTTGGTATACATTCCAACATCGCTGGTGACGTCTCTTTGTAGTGTTCGTCAATTGATGACATAACATTTCATTTTTTCTTAAGAAGAGCAGTGAAATTGAAGATTCCGTTGGAAGGCTCTCACTACAGTGTCTCATTTACCCTTGGTTACTAGACTTTATCTTGCCAGCTGTTAGAATACTTTCTCTAGCCACCACTAAATGTTTGACACCAAGACCTTTGAAGAAGTATCGACCATGAGATCAGGATCCAGTGTACTAAAGGCAGGAACCAAATCTTTCCTGTCAGTTAGGAAAATACTGAATTCCACAGTCTAACCTTGGTCTTTTGGGATCACCAACAAATAAATTCTTATTCCAGTGCCGGAATACAGTACCAGATAGAGTTGAAGTAGGGACATGCTACACTCTGTAAATACCTTTCACTCCCTCTAAAGTACTGATGAGTGGTTTTGAAAAGTGCCATTATTGCACTTTGTGCTTGGGCCCTTTTGTAAACATTTCTCAGGAGGTGCTTTGAAATGTTGCTGTGGCTTGTCCTTGAATAGTAATTACGGAACTGGTTAGTGGACCTGCAGAACTAATCCTAATTTTAAAATTAAAATGACAACTGGTAACTCTTTAGTGAAATACAATATAAAAATCACTTCCTTCCTTTTATGAGAGGAATATTTCAGATATATGGAATGCTTCCCTCTTTGACAACGAAAATTTGTTTCCTGAACTTCTGATAATGAAGGTATGGGTAATAACGAAGTTAGTGTTCACAATCACTGTATTAAATGCTATATCCTGAAGTGCAGTTCAGTTGTATATAATTCGAAAGTGTCATTGACTGTTTGCTTCCTTACATATGATTGTTAGATACATCGTACAGGACCTTATGGAGACTGATCTATACAAACTCTTAAAAACTCAACATCTTAGCAACGACCATATCTGTTATTTCCTCTATCAGATTTTGCGTGGGCTGAAATACATTCATTCAGCAAATGTTCTACACCGTGATCTAAAGCCATCAAACTTGCTTCTTAACACAACTTGTGATCTTAAGGTTAGTATTTTTATATACTTTTGTCGAAATTGGAGTTTTAAATTTAAATTAGCTTGGATATAACTCTGATCATTGTATGCTTACACTTAGATGAATGTATTCTGCAGGTCTTGTCTAACAGTTTCAAAATCGTTCTTTCAAAATTTGTTTGCTTCCACATCAAAAAAGAGTGTGCAGTAATAGAACACATTGTAAGTTGAGACATCTGTTTTCCTCAATTCCATTTCATAAAGAAAAGACGCTTGCCTTAGGACTTTTTCATCCAAGCTGAATTAGGGTTTGACACTACAGCATGACAAAAGCTAAGAATTACTTTTTAATTCCAATTAAAAAAGAAAACAAAGCAGAAAAAGTTGTGGATAACCATCACCTTTATCACAGGAGGCATTTTGACATTGTCTTTTAAAGAAGGTAAGATGCTCAGATGTCCCTTAGTGCAGAGGAATGTCATTTTGGGTAAATCATTTTTTGGGGGCTTTGCTTTCTCAGAAAACTATTTTGTCTTGTCTTATAAATTCACTGTTTATTTGTTCCTACGTGTCCCGACTTTTTTACGACTGTATGAACCCTGCTATTTTTCAGAATGAGAGCATGCATTGAAAAACAAAACATAAGTGATAAAGTTCATAACCCAGGCAAGTATAGGGGAAGAAGATAATTACTCAGGTTTTACTGAGACCTAATAACTTCACATGACTCGCCCTCAAAGCATGCACAGTCATTGCACCTCTCAATTGTTTTGCTTAGAGATCTCACTGGCTTTTAGTGATTTGGGACTAAGCTTTTTTTTCTCATTTATTTATTTATTTTGCTGGCGAGGCCTATGAATAGGACGGGCCATTTGATAGTGAGATACCATAGCAGAGCAGGCATTCACCTGGGAACCATCAGTCAGCCAAGTCCTTCAGTAAGTCTGAAGCCCACTTCTCCTGTATTTCAAAAACAATATTGGCATTGTGTACCCCTGATGCACATCCTGATGAATGACAAAATAGAGCAGATCTTAAAGTCAAACAGACTGTTCCCTGCTTCTTTGTAGAAGCCAGATATGTTCTAAGACAACCTTATTTCCACAGACTAAGGGCAGAACATCCCCATCCCAGATGGCTCCATCTCAATTTAATCTAAGTTTGGTTAACATGCTGGCGTCAGTCTCCAGATTCAATGTTTTTGAGGGTATCAACTGTAGACAGTATCACGTTTCACAAAGTCTGGCATGATGATAGCCAAAAATACACATTTTTGTGTGCCATATTCACACATTATTTTGAATTCTGCAGCTAGAGCTCCTAACATTCACCTTCAAATATCTTTTTGATAGTCAGCAGCAAAATTCTTTGTCAACGTCAGGAAAACTAGAGCAACAAAGCAGTAGCCAGTTCTGTGCCTGTATAGAATTGCAAATACTTAGTCCCTGGATTTCAACTCCAAACATTCCTCCAAGGAAAATATATATTTTTGGCTGTTCATGCTTCTTCTGAATGCTTGCACTTAGAGGAGCACAGGTGTATACAGTCTTTACTTTGTGGTTTTGAAGAAAGCACCAATAAATTCAGGGCTGTTTTGGGTGATAAAGGTTAAGCATGTTAGCATTATACTAAAGATTTAATTATAGGATTTTTGCTGATCTTGATGAACGCTGAATTTCTCTGTCTCCGTGCAGGATCCCGAGTGGCTTACGTTTCAAATGATTACCTTTTTTAACCACATTAGTCAACTAGGAGTTCTGCCTATGCACAATAAGTCATTTTGTTTTACTTTTGTTGCAATACAACTATTATTTTAAACTGCTCCTCAAAATGACCCTGACGTAACCATTTCCCCAGGCTGACCAATCAATTTGTCCTGTGGCTGGTCATGGTTTCTTCCCCACCCAGAACTGACAGTGGTGACTGACTCATCGCTACTGAGTTGGAACGGTCATCTGGTAGCGGTGGAGGTCATTTACCCCTGGTCTCCTGAGGAAGGCCAGCTCCACATCACCTCACTGGAGATACAGCCATTCATTTGTCCCTAAAGGCTTTCCAACCATCTCTAAGGGGAAGGCTGTTACGTTTTCCCCAAAGGCAACACTACTGCCATTTGATATTGTAGTATGTAGGGAAGAATGTGATTCTGGAACCTCTTTCTGGTCACTAGCCACTTGGCAGAGTCCCTGAATGTGGGTCCTCTGTATTGAGAAGACGTTGCCTGGCAGACCACAAGTGGCGTGTGCATACAGAGGTGATGCAGGGCATATTCGATGAGTGGGGAGAGCCCTGTCTAGATCTTTTTGCCACTTTTAAACGTGCAGTGTCAACAGTTTTGTGCTTATGGAGTTTCTGTGAACGCAGTCGCTAGGAGATGCATTCCAGCTAGAGTGCCTGGAGGGACTCCTTCAGACTATGCTGTGCGCTGGGATAAGTGCATTGCCTGGTATGGTGCCTGATGCACTGACTCCCTACAAGTTAAGCTTTCATTCTTTGTTCTTTCTTAAACCCTGCAAGACCTTGCAGTGGGCACAGCAAAAAAGTCATTATTTGGGCTTCCGTCCTTTCTATGTTTGTAAGGCCAACCATCCTTATTAAAATCACCTGCAGGACTGTCAGTGACGTCTTTGCAATTCCTCAGGGTTTGCTCGATGATTCAGAAGTCCACCTTCAGGCAGCACCAAGTCAGCATGTCATAATTGCAATGACTGTTGATGTGGCCAGGTGAGTGAAATGTTTGTGGGGGAAAGAACAGCTGGGAGGAAGTCCCATAAACAGCAATAAGGGTTTGTTATTTGGCTTAAGATTCCCCTCACCTTCTCCCAGTGTGTGTAACCCCGGGGCTCCATAATCCCCTGTGTACATGGCTTGTTGGTCCTGAGCTGGTATTGAGTTGTGCTTTAAGGAAAGAAAACATACCATGATTAATCATTACATCTACCACTGTTCCCTGCTATACAGTATTGTGGAACAATGCAGCTTATGTATACTAACACCTACCATGCAAAGCTCAGCTGTTGCTGTCAATGTTGTCCTCCGAGCTGTTGCCTGTAAATAAATGTGAGCAATTCCTGTCACTCTTGGTTGTTTTTCTGTTACCTTGAACAGTTCTTTGATGCGCCGCTGTAGCGCCTTTGTGCAGACCTTAAACACTATGCAGTCTATACATGCCTCTCCAGTGTGGGTCATCTCTATTTACGTGAAACAGTATGTTGTTTTCCTTAGCAGGACTTGCCTCGCTCTGACATCTTAAACATTTAGTAACATGGTTGACTGGCGCAGCAGTGCATTTGCAGTCTTAAGTTTGCGCACTAGGATTCCAAAAATAAGCATGTGCTATGCTTGAGTTGAGTGCTGACGCTACTGTGCTGTTACCCCCTGAGATCCGAACGATCTCTTACTGTCGTCATGTTGTCAAACTCTGCTTCCCCCAGAAACACCAAATGTCTCCCTATGAGTCCTTGATCCTCTGAGGTGATATCAGGGAGCAACAGGAATCTCGTCTAGGACCGATCGGTCTGCAGGAAGACACTGCGACTGTAGCTGGAGAGTCCAAACGGAATAGCAAGCGTGTATTCTACGGCAGGGCTTTGCTTATCAAGAGCCCTTCCCAAGATGGCCACCGTTCGGTGAACCCTGGGACATTTAGTCCCTTCAAGGCAGGTGCGCTTTCCAGGGCAAAGTTGTGCCCGAAGCCTGAAACAGAGACAAAATGAAACCAGGGGTGCACATCGAAATAAGCAGTTTAGCGGTCATGCACAATGCTCAGCGCTATCATAGACGAAGACTGCAGTGACATCGTTATTGTGGACAAAGACTGCGGTAACATCGAAGCAAAGGGTTAGCCTTTGCGAAACTTCCATGAATTTTGTCGCACAGGGCCGCACTGAAGAGAACCGGATGCTTGTCCTCCAGGTTGCTACAGGTTCTTACAGCCGCCGGATGTGGCTATGACCGGGACCTTAACTTGCTTTTAAAATTGTCTCATGTACATACATAATTGCGTTCTGTATCTCTTGGCTCTGAAAACGTTTTTCTCTTTGCGTGGGTTTCAGCTCATCATGTGAGTGAGCTGCAGGCACTATTGGTACAACCATACTACTTCAGCACCTTCCCGCTCGGATTGGTACAGAGTACTCTTGAGATCGGTTTGCCCAAGTGTGCGACTCTCCTCCAAGTCAGGCAGTCGATTACCCTACTGGCAATTCTTGCGCCCCCCCCATCCCGTTTCCTTCAAAGAGGACGATCCAAGGGTTGGATCCCAAAAGAGCTTTGAGTTTTTTAAGATTGATCATGCTAAAGACCATCAAGTGGATGATCAACTCTTTGTGGGGGCTTACTTGTGCAGGAAGACATTGTCGAGGTGGATCATACTCTGCACCAAGACTTGCTGTGGATAAGGCCAAAAAATCCCCCTTGATGGCTTGACCGTCCATTCCACCAGGACCAAGGCTTCCATAACAGCAATGTTGCAAGGTTGTCTGTCCTCAACATTTACTATCTATTCTAAGGGTGAGGAATCTGTAGTTAAACGTATCCAGCAGACAAATACGTTTCTTAACTTCGGTAATGCTGTTTATGCCTGGTACTCTGATCACAAATTACTCAATGCCCACCCACCAGTGGCACCAGCGCTGAGCAGTAAATGTAATAAAAAAAGTGTTTGTTAGAGGGGGGTATCCAAAATCATCTCGTGCTCCAGAAATCTGTGGGAATTCATTTTAGGAAATACTGGTATGCAGGCTTTAGCTTTGGTCGCATTATCTTTTACAAATACTTTCCTAAAAAAAAAACAATTTGAGCCTGTTGCCCTTTCCACAACTTTCCAAGGTAAAAAGATAAAGCCTATGGCATGTGATATACCTTTTCTAATTACCCACATGGGTGTGCAGCCTTGATATTTGGCTTGTCGCCATAACCAACTCTGGCCTACCATATTCAGCATAATCTGTGCAATACAAGAATTCTTCTTCAGTTTAAGCACACTTCCTTTGCCCAGTCATGTACAGTAGAGAGGAAAATCAACATGGGGGCTTAGCCAACACCTCTTGTCCTAGTAGTGCTTCTTAAAGCTCTTTTTATTGATCACTTTAAGTCTGGCTTGACAGCAAAGCTTTTGCTAGACCTTAACAGCTGCTTAAACTTTAATTGCTGTGCTTTGCATGGAATAAAAACCTCTACAGAGATTTGGGCATGTAAAGTGCCTACCAAAGGCATATAATTGAGGCTGGGGTGTACCAGAGAAGCCCACACCTGAGACCAACGATAGTCCATTCTGCATTTTTAAAGGGTGCCTCGCAGGTTGTTCCCCTCTCACCCATCTTACCTTTCTCTGCACTGATCTCTGGAGAGGTCAGTGGTGCAGGCATGTTAAGGCACTGCTAAAGGCTGCACCATTTCCTCTGACCCTCCTGACAAGGAAACTAAGCATTTCTCCATTTGTGCTTAAAGCTTTTGACTACTGGGCGTCTAGGACTCAAATCATAAACATGGCCTCCATACTAGCAGGACATTCCCACACTTTGAGGGTGGCAATTTTGTCACTTCCCAGTTTACTTGCACATGTGGTGCTTTATACAGTCAATGAATGGGGCTCGACTGTCAATTCCATGTCTCACTCTGCAGGAATGGCAATGGTCTTTCGCTTCATCTATCAATTAGAACTAACAGCTTTTTAGGGGATGCTCATGCTGAATTGCCATGCATGCTTTTGATGGCCATTGCCTTTTTGGTGACAAAACCCATGCATCGCTGAAATGTGTGAACCAATTCTTAGCAACCACCAGGCCTCTTAATGTCTCCTCTCCGACTTAGCATTTTAACTGCAGTATTGGATTGGACTTTGAATAGGATGGCACCCAAATTGGTGGCTATAATTAGTTCACTGTGCAGTTGCTTCTGTGCTTAACTTTCCCTTTCAGGTTTGGAGACCATGGCAGAGGTCTGCAAACCGCCTTCCTGATCTTCTTCAATCCTTACATAAGCTAACCCTCTGTGACTCCTCAGATCTGCACCACGAGACACCAGTAAGGCCCAGGGTGGCTGCTTTTCTTCTACAATAGCAGAGGATACTGCTCCGTATTCCTTCCAACATGTCCTCCCCCCCCATACTGCCACGCAAACATCTTGATGATGGATTTTTCCTGCAGTTAGCCTTAAGAATGTATAGAACTTTGCCCACCCTCATATGCCCCCCAATGTCACTGAAGATACTTCTTGATTCCCAAAAAGAGCAGCGTTTGAGGCCGATGCTGACCATATTTCTCAAGAGGTTGCTGCAGAACTATGCTAAGGTGATGTCATATTCGGAATCAATCTAAAGGGTAATTGTTCTTGCTGGATCTGCAGGGCAAATACAAATTTGTTCCTGGTATAGATAATAGCAATGAAGTGTGGTGGGGGAACTCACTTTCAACTCCTTTGTTCCAGTAGACTTCTAGCCTCATATAACTTACTTTACAATATTACCCAGGCATCAGACTGGATTCAGGATTTTTTAAGCAGTATCCCTGCACGCCGGTAGGTGTTGTCTTTTGGCTCCATATCAATGTTGTCCATGCCAGAAGTGACGTGTGGTTCCTATGTAGGCAGCACACTATCGTCAGCTATTTTCTTTTCATGCCAGTCAGTGCAGACATGGATGAGCTATTTCCTGTCACTTTTTGAAGGTGTTTTAGAACATTTTGTGGAAGAGATTTTTGACTTCCCTTACTCCTGGTGTGCTTAGGGATTTCCCCCCAAAAAACAGTGGGTTTTAAACCCTGGGGTGCCTGTCACAGGTAAATATCTGTGACAGACCCACACTTGGTTTGCAGTGCAGGGACTGCCACGCCATGAATCTAAAGGTGCTGAGAGAATGTTTCCTGAAGGTCTTTTGCTGCCCAACAACGTACGACCCTGAGATACTCTTAAGCCTGGTCGCGCAGAAGGTCCTATGATCGCTTGCGTAGCCACTCCCAGCAATCATCGTGGCAGTCAAAATCATTGGGTAAGTCAAACAATCGCAAGAAGTTGAAGTGCCCTTTGACTTCTCTGTGACAATGCAATGAACTGGACTCTGTGCAGGAACGATGACACAGTTGCAGACCCCAAGCACCCCCCCCCCCCCAAAAAAGGGCTTTGTCTGCTCTGCGCCTTCCAGATTTTCCCAGAGCCGGATCAACCCCTGTCCAACTCAAGAAGATCATGGACCCTCCTCTTTCAAGGATCAACCCAGGCGCATTCCCCATCGGATTCCACCGGTTAGGAAATCCAAAAGGCTGGATACCTTTAGCAAGAGGACACTGAATGTATGCATGCGCTATTTCACGCTTTCTCACTCTTTAGCACACTCTTTCTCTCTCATTCTCTGACACTGTCACTCTCTCTCACACTCTTAGACTTAGTTGCGCAAGTGCAGCCTAAACTCTCCGAGGCAGTCTGAGCCTCACTCAACCATGCCATATCAGACTGGTGAAATGCAGCGAAGTTCATCATCAAATGAGGACTGGACATGACCGCTCAGTGGACAGAGCGATTGCATTGCCAGTGACGCCACACCTGGGTCTGAACCACTGGCTTTTCAGGGGATGTCCAATCTGTAGGAAAGTGCCCTTTTGGCATGGTCTCTTCCCCCCCCACCCCTTGCCCCCAAATACCTCTCCCCCTCTCTTCACACCTCTTCCCCCGCCCTCCCATGCAGGAACAGCAACACTTAGCGGTGAGCCGCAGTGGCTCCTGACTTTTGTTTTGCTGCCTCAGGCCACTGCAGCTAGTGGAGATGCCCGATCTTGGACCAGGCCCCACTTTTGGAAGCAGGTCTGGCGGGAAAATGATTAAATACCAGGAGGAGTGTCCACCCCAGTTGGGGACCACCTCTATGGTGCCCAGAGCTGAGGTGAATCCCACCTGGCAGAATTCTCTATCTTATTTTGGAGGGTGTTAGCCAATAGGGTTAGGAGTGTGTTGCAGCAGATGGCAGGGTACTGCACTTGAACCTGTGCATGTTCCGCTTTCATGCATGGAGATTGAGCGGTGACAATTGACAGCCTTCGACCTCCCTCCCGAAGTCTGATGTTGTTCTGGCAGCGAGGCGTCCTTCCACCAAGACGGTATATGCCTTCCATTTGGATAAGCTTGTTGAATGGTGTTCATTACATGATATTGACCCTCTTTCTGCATCTTCAACCCAAGTTTTATTGCTTGCTTTTGCTCTAGCCCGGCAGGCACTGTTAAAGATTACATGTTGGCCATTTCTGCATTCTTGCCAGGCCCACTTTCTTTAAGTCACTCGTTGTGGCTAGGTTCCTCAAAGGTCTCTCCCAGGTCATTCATCATGCCATAACCTGGTCCTGACCTTTCTTGTGTGTGCACCTTTCGAACCACTACACAACTACCCACTTTGTTTGCTTACCATCAATACAACTTTTCTATGGCCTTAACTTCCACCAGTAGGATCAGCGAACAGCAGGCACTATTTGTGCACCTTCCTAAAACAACATCTTGCCCAGACACACTGATTTGAAAAAGGTTGTGATACCTTTTTGTATAGGCCAAAACATCACCTTGCCTTCCCTTTTTGCACCGCCGCTTCTAAAGGAGAGACTCACCCGCCTGGACCCAGAAAGAGCTTTGTCGTTCTATCTTGATCATACAAAGAAATTCCGGGTGGTTGATCAACTGTTTCTAAGGTATGTTGGGGCAAAGAAAGAAAAGACAATGTAGAAATGGAGCATCTTACAATTGATAGTGTGCCACATAAAGATCTGCTACATACTGGGAAAAAAGCAGGCCCCTGAGGGCTTGTGTGCTCATTCCACCAGAGCCAAGGCTGCAGCCATGCATTAGCTTGCATAGTTCCTGTCCTGGTCATCTGTCAGGCAGCAATGTGGGTGTTCTTACATATGTTCACAAAACATTACTGTCTGGATGGTCAGGTCCATTGTGACAGACATTTTGCCCGTTTGGTCTGGCAGGATTTTTTGTTCTAATCTGTTTGGCAGAGCCACCTGCGAGGAGCTGTTGCTTGGGTACCTATTCTAAGGCAAGGAATATGCAGCTAGATGTTTGTCAGATGAACAAGATAGTTACCTTTGGTAACACCTTATCTGGTAGAGACTCTAACTAGCGGCAGAGTCTTTACCGACTTTCCCATCCTCCTCGCTCTGTGAACTGATTTCAGTTTAGGAACACCCTTCTGGGAATGATCCTGAAGTATACACCAGGGTGTACAGTATACTATAAACCAGTATACACAATTGTGTCAACATATTGTGTGTCTCCGTACTACTGGTGTCAAAATTTGCGTAAAGAAACTCATATCTGCTCACTGGGGTGGTGCCTATAAAGGCATTGTGCACGTCACTTGCAGTGCGGCTGATTCGTAGCTGAACAATGCCACCCACCACCACGCAGGGGTCCTGCTCGAAAGGTTTTCAGATCCACTTTGATGCCTGCGGAATATTCTAAGGTAAGGAATCTGCGACTAGAGAGAATCTCTGCCAGACAAGGCATTACCGAAGGTAAGTATATTTTCCTTCTTGTTTGGGCTGACCTCAGCTTTGGAAGTCCTCACAAATTGGTTGATGGTGGTAGTGTTCATTGTCTGGGAATCCAAACATACTTGAACAGAAACTCATGACGATGTTGATGCTAAATTATTTGATAATCTAAGGTACAGCATCCACATGGAATTGAAGACTGTTAACCTCACATCGTCTGAAGCAACATATCCCTACTGATAACAGATTAACAGCAAATAAATCTGCATAATCAGATAGGGACTTGTAGTTGCAGATTCCTTACCTTAGAATTTCCCCAGACTGGATCCGGAGCTTTTTCTTTGAGCAGTACCCCTGCGTGATGTCAGGTGGCATCGGTCGACTCCACGTGCATCATTGGCATTGTGGTCACCGTGATGACGTTGCGGTCGTGTATAGGCACCACCCCGGTGTGCTGATGTCAGTTGTTTTCTCCGTGCCAGCCAACGCACAGATCCAGAGAAGAGCTACCCTAGTCATTTTTTGACAAACTGCAACACTTTTCTCGAATGCTTTTGATGAGTTTTGGATGTGTTGAGGGATGTCCCATTAGACTGGTTTTAAACCCTGCGACTCCTGTCACTAAATGATGTTGGTGACCGATCCGCATCTCATCTATCTTTGCTGTTTGGAGAGCAACCATGACCCAAAGTTGTGCTCAGTGTCGGGCTATGAACCCGAAGGCTTTGAGGGAGCGATTCATAAAGCTGATGACAGCCCGGAGCTTGATTCCTCGTCGCTCCCGGTTTCGTTCGAGAGGAAGGTCAATAGACTGCTCGCGGAGTCATCATCCATCCTCCTCGTCCCATTCTAGGTCCTTGGGACACTCGGGTTACAAGAAGAATAAGTTGAGGAAGGCCAAACATTCTAGGACTTTGCCCGGTCGCTGCAACGCGGGAAGAGCTTCGATGCTCTAGGCCTCTGTCTTTGGAGCCTGCATCTGTGACTGCTCCGCATCTCCCCGACTTTCCAGCAGCCGGTGCCACCCCTGCTCAGTTCAGAGTTCCATGATGCCATGTGCCTTATCTTTCGGCAGACCGACCCGTACTCCTTACCTTTGGGCCCAGGAGGGTCGATGAGGGCTCCCTTGGGTTCCGTGCTGGCAGCTTCAGCCTCAGGTCTGGGGGGGTACCTAGGGAGCCACTCTTGGATCTATTACCAACGCCGGTCGTGTCAACGTGCCCTCTCTGGGGGTCAGGACAGACGCCAACGCTCCCGACATTGGTTTGGTCCGCAATCATGTCGATCCTTTACTGATCCCAGACGACCTAGAGTCGGAACGGCATCACTCAATGCTGATTCTGTTTTCCATGTGCTCTACTGGGCCCAGGACGGATCCTGACCCTTCTTTCTATGGGTATGGGTATGGGTACAGGGATAGTGTAGAGGGGTGGCTAGACCCTTTGGAATACCAGTTTGACCCGGACATGGACACGGACATGGACAGGGTTCAGGATTTGGGCGATGCTAGCAGACTAGATACCTCTCCTGATGCTGGCATGCTTTCTTCCCCTACCGTGGCTACAGAGAAGGGAGCTTCATACTCCATGGTGATGAGAAGGGCTGCTGAGGTTTTTGACCTCGAGCTTCCTTCTGTGGAGGTCAGGACTAACCTCCTGATTGAGGTGCTTCAGCCTGGTGCTTCCAACTTCTAATGAAGCCCTTACGGACGTTCTCCTGGGTACCTGGTCCAGACCCAGCACAGGGGCTTCTGTGAGTAGGATGGTTTCCCGCCGCCATCAGCCTGCGCCGACAGAACCAAAATTCCTGACCCAACATCCTACGCCTGAGGACCTTGTTAGCCAGGCTTCCTCTTCTTCTGGTGCATTTCCTTCCGCTTCCCCAGATAGTGAATTAAATATAAAAATATTGGGAAGAAATAGTTTTTTTCCGCCAGTCTAGCGCTATGGTCCGTGAGCACTGCATGTCTTTTGTGACAATACTCCCATACTCCAGCAAAAGGCCCGCCCCCTCCACTGCCTCCAAGCCTTCCTAGTACATTGGAACATCCTGGACCAGTTGGTGGCAGGATCTGCCATCACTTGCCCCACTGAGAATCCATCACCACGGACAGGTGGGTGTTGCAAATTGTCCAAAGCGGCTACTCTCTCCCCTTTGAAATTTCCCCTTCGGCCATGCCACCATCATACAAACAAAATGCTAGCTTTAGCTCAGGTCCTGTCTGCCCTGAAGACTGAATGGTAGCGTTGGACTTACAGGGCACCTATTTCCACATTACCGTCCAGCCGGCCCACTGACATTACTTGCGATTCGTGGTAGGGCGTGAACACTTTCAGTTAACCGTGCTCCCTCTTGGCCTTACCAGCAGCCCTCAAGTGTTCACAAAAGTGATGGTAGTGGTTGCAGCTCATCTGCGCAGTTTTTAGGGGTTTCAGTCTTCCCCTACATTGACGACTGGTTGTTAAAGATGAACTCGTCCAAGGCTGTCGTCTCACACCTCCATACTAAGGCAAACCTCCTGCATTTGTTGGGGTTCACTGTAAACGTGCCAAAGTCACACCTGACTCCCTCTCAGATGCTCCCTTTCATCCAACTTGTACTGGACACAGTGCAGTTTTAGGCTTATCCTCACGAAAAGAGTCCAGGATTTTCTGGTTATTATTCCAATGTTTCAGCCTCTAGCCTGGATTTCAGTGAGAATGACTCTGAGGCTGCTGGGCCTCATGACCACCTGCATCCTGCTGGTCCAGCATACCAGATGGCATATGCGGGCTCTGCAGTGGGACCTGAAGTTCCAGTGGGCCCTGCATCAGGGCACCCTCTCTTACATGGTCCAGATCTTGGAGAGCACTGCACTAGATCCGCAGTGGTGGCTGTTGAATCCAGATTGGGTCAGCAGCAGATCTCTCTCCCTTCCCCAACCTGATCTTACAGTAGTGACAGATGCGTCACTCCTGAGATGGGGCGGCCACATGGGAGAGTTGGATATCAGAGGCCTCTAGTCTCTGGTGGAGTTCGGGCTCCCCATCAACCTTTTAGAGCTCCGAACGGTACGACTTACATTGAAAGCATTACTTTCTCCTCCTAAAGGGAAAGTTGTGCAGGTGTTCACCGACAAAACCACCGCCATGTGGTACTGCAACAAGCAGGGCGTAGTGGGATTGTGTACTCTTTGAAGAGGCCCTTTGCCTCTGAACATGGCTGGTACACTGGGGCATTCTCTGTCGGGCTCTCTGAATGCCAGAGCAGATGAACTCAGCCGTTGATGCATAGTCGATCTTGAATGACCTCTCCATCCGGAGGTGGCGCAAGGCCTCTTTCAGCAGTGGGGATAGCCCTGGTTAGATCTGTTCTTCTCCGCAGAGAATGCGCAATGTCAGATGTTGTGCGTGTTGGAGTTTCCAAGGAAGCGTTCCCGCAGCGATGCTTTTCGTCTTGAGTGGAGCTCAAGCCGTTTTTATGCCTTCCTGTCAATACCACTTCTGCCCAGAGTTCTGAATAAGATGAAACACGACTGGGCCCAGGTAATCTTGGTGGCTCCAGACTGGGCACCAAGAGTTTGGTATCCCGAGCTAATGGGCATGGCCATCGATCCTCCGATCAGACTGCCCCTTAGGGAGGATCTTCTGTTGCAGTAGCAGGAGACTGTCCTTCACCCAAACCTGCGCAGTGTCCTCCTTCTTGCGTGGAGATTGAGCGGCGGCAGTTGACTGCTTTCGACCTTCCGGCTGAAGTCTGTGATGTTATTTTGGCAGCCAGGCATCCATCCACCAAAACGGTAGATGCCTGTCATTGGAACATATTTGTGGCATGGTGTATCAACAAATCTGTTCCCCTTTTTGCACCTCTCTCTGAGATTCTCCTCTTCATTCTCTCTCTCTTGTCCAGCAGAAATCTGCTCTGGACACCCTCAAGGGTTATTTGCCTGCCATATGTCTTTTTTAAGTTAAGGCTGCCAGACCAACCTTCTCTGTTGAAATCTCTCATTGTTGGGAGGTTTCTTAAAGGACTCACCCACATGTTTTCTCCTATCCCATTCATAATGCCCCAGTGGGATTTGAACTTGGTCCTCACATATCTTGTGTGCTCTGTTCGAACTGCTCCGCAACTGTCCCCTGCTGCTCTTGACTCTTGAAACTACCTTCTTGATTGCCATCACCTCTGCTCTGAGTGAGTGACCTCCAGGCTCTCTTCAAAGCCACCATTTCTATCTGTCCATCCTGACAAAGTGGTGGTTCGTACCAGGGCTTCCTTCCTTCCCAAAGTGGTGACACCTTTTCATGTAGGCCAATCAATCACCTTGCCTACTTTTTACGCACCCCACATCCCTCTCATGAGCAGGAGAGACTCCACTGTCTGGATCCAAAAAGAGCGTTTGTGTTCTACCTCAATTGTACCACAGATTTCTGGGTAGATGATCAACTCTTTGTGGATTATGTGGGTGTGAAGAAAGGAAGGGCGGTGCAGAAGAAGACTGTCTCGTGATGGGTTGTCCTCTGCATCATGAAGTGCTACGCTTTGGCGAAAAAGCAACCCCCTGAGGGTGTGCGTGCTCATTCCACCAGAGCTACTGCTGCTAACACTGCAGCTAGTATGTGAAGTCCCATTCCTGGATATCTGCAAGGCAGCAGCGTGGGAATCCCTGCACACATTTACTAAACATTACTGCCTGGATAGTCAGGTCCGCAGGGGCAGCTACTTCGGCCGTTTGGTCCTTGTAGGAAGCTGGCCTGGCGTGTGGTGGGTACCTATGGTACTTAAACCTTATACCAGGTCCAGCTATCCCCCCTTTGTGAAGTGTAGGCAGTGTCTAGAGGCCAGGCTTTATAGAGATAGCTGTGGATGAGCAGCCAAGGCTTATCTAGGAGACAGGCAAAGCTCATGCAATACCACTGTAGTCACACAGCACTTACACACATGAAAGAAAACACTCCGCTGTGCAAAAATAAAGATACTCTATTTTTGGAACACTATACCAAAAAATACTAGAAGGGCAACCCACCAAATGGAGGTAAGTAATACACTAAATATATACACTAGTAATCAGAAACGGGCAAAGAAAAGGTCAGATAACAGTGCAGATAGCAATAACCAATAGTGACACTAGGGGGAGCATAAACCATATACTAAAAAAATGGAATGCGAATAAGGTATCCCCCACCTAGGTAAGTAAAATGGGTAGAGGGGAGCTGGGAGTACAAGAAAACCACAGAGGTAAGTAACACAGTACCCCCCAGCAACCAGGAATGCCGGAGTAAATCAGTGGATTTTCCCCAAACCTCTCAAAAGGAGGAAAAGAAGAAAAAGAAGACACCCAGACAAGACTGCAAGAAAACCAGAAGTGGATCCCCGAAGAAAGAAGACCTGTGGAGAGAGGGGAACAAGTCTAAAAGTCACAGTGGAGTCCAGGTGGAGTAGGTGCTACTACCCACCCAGGTGTAGTTGCAGAAGTTGGTCGACTGTGCTGAAGAACAGGTCAGCACTGCAGCCCTGCAGCCAGAGAAGAGATCCTGATGGATGCAGAAGGTGTCCCACGCTAGAATGAAGATTGCAGATGGGTTTCGGTGCAGAAATTCCACCAACAAGCCTTGGAAAAGGCAAACTCGCGTTTAGTGGAAAAGTGGGGCCAGCATTGCCTAGGAGGACTCCCCCCAGGAGGGGGAGTCACAGGGGACCCTCAGCGTCAGAGTCCCCAGGAACAGAGGTAGCACCCACAGTAGTCCCACAGGACGGGGACACAGGAGTTGCAGAAGAGGCCCATGCAGCACTACAAAAGAGGATCCCACACCACGGGAGAACCACGCAGGAGGCTGGGCTTTGCAGGAAGGAGTGCTGGGGGCTGGAGTTGTACGTCGCCTAAAGATCCACTTGGAGGAGATGCAAAGAAGCCCTGGCAGCTGCAAGAGACTCAGTGCACTGGAGTACTCCAGACCACCATTCGTGATGCAGGATCAACCAAGCTCAAGATGAGGGGAGATCCCCGCAGCCAATCGTCGCTTGCTGTAGGTGCCTGCAGTTGCAGGGTAGTAACTCATTCACTCTATGGGAGAGTCCTTCTCACATCCCTCTCCCAAAGGAAATCGTTTGTTCTGCCTTCCTGGGGTTGATCAGCTCAAGCAGCAGGAGGGCAGAAACCTGTCTGAGGGGTGGCAACAGCTGAGCTGCCCGAAAAACCCTGTAGAACTGGTGGTATCAATGTTGGGGTCCTCTAAGGAGCCCCCAGGGTGTATGAAATCCTGCTTCCAGTACTTTAAAAAAAGAATCTGGTTGTTTTCACACTCCAATCCCGATATGCGACCGGGTACAATATCAACACTTGTGACAGTACACCAACATGAATTAAACCACTTAGTGTAAGCAGAATAACTGTTATCAAAGATTTGATAATAAAAGGAAAAGAAAAGATGTAAAGAACTAACAAGGTAATATAGAATTGCTTGCGAAGGACCCAATCCTGCTTCCAATACTTGCAACAGTATTTGGGTATGATTCCAAACATGCCCAGGTTCGGAGTTACCATTATGTAACCTATGTCCAGTACACATGTAAAATGGCGTCCCCACATTCACAAAGTACAGGAAAATTGATCTAGAGTTTGTGGGGGCACCTCTGCTAGTGCAGGGATGCCCTCACACACAGGTACCTGCACTGTGCCCTCTGGGCTGAGAGGGCCTACCATAGAGGTGACTTACAGTGACCTGGTGCAGTGACCTATAGTGAAAACTGTTGCAGGCACCTGTTTCAGGCGGGCTGCACTGGCAGGCCTGCAGAACCCTTTGCATGGGCTCCCTATGGGTGGCAGAATACCTGCTGCAGCCCATAGGGATCCCCTAGAACTCCAATGTCCTGGGTAACTAGGTACCATATACTATGGACTTGCATGGGGGGGGACCAGAATGCTATTGTGGGGGTAAAAAGTTACCAGCAACCAAATTTAGAGGAGCGAGCACAGTCACTGGGTTCCTGGTTAGCACAATCCCAGTGAACACACTGACAAACGGGTAAAAAGTGGGGGGTAACCAAGCTAGAAAGAGGCTACTTTCCTACAGTCCTGCAGAACTTTTTGGTGTGATCTTAGTTCGCAGCCCACCACAGACGATGGTATTTCTCAGATATCTATTCTAAGGTAAGGAATATGTAAGTAGAAGTTTGTCAGATGAGCAAGTTACTTACCTTCGGAAACTATATACCTGTTCGAGACATATTCTAGTTGCAGATTCCTTACCGACCCGACAGGACACCATTCTCGGTTTTCTTCATGGCTCTGTTCTTCTGGCATGGAATGTCGTGAAAAAAAACTGACGTCCGCGCGTAGGCGGTGGCGCATGTATATGACCGCGACATCACGGCGACCACGATGCCCACGACGCATGTGGAGTCCACCAACGCCACATAATGGTGCGCAGGGGTACTGCTTGAAGAAAAATCTCCAGATCCTGTCTGACTCTTGGGGAAATTCTAAGGTAAGCAATCTGTTACTAGAATATGTCTCTACCAGATATATATCATTACTGAAGTTAAGTAACTTATTCGCCAATTGAATAATGTTTGAGGCAGGAGGAGTCTTTAATCCTTATTTAAGTTAAAAAACTTGAAGGTTTAATAAATAATTACAATCCAGAAAACAAACAATATTCAAATCCATAGTCAATCAGTATAAGGCATTAGCATAAGGTTCAATCAAATGCAAGAAAGAGAATAAGAAGTCAAGTCTCAGAGTAAAATATTTTTAAGTCCTAATCAAGATACAGGCTAAGGTAGGGTCTGCTCTCTGGATCTGGGCAAACCAGACCCTGGCTCACTTCGAAATGACCCTTTTATAGAAAATACACAGTCGAAATTGCAGTGTCAGCATAAGATGAGCATACACCATTTCATGAATTGACCAATCCGTACAGAATGTAATACAGTGTGAAATAGCACCTTCCCAGACCATCCCCTAAATGAGTATTAGAACAACCCCTTTTGGCCGAATGTCATTGGACATGTCAGTACAAATCTAGTTCCACTCATAACCATAACAATCAACTTATGAATAGACATAGAGTAGTTCAAACGGGAAAAGCCTCAAAAGTAGCAAAAGGCTTCCTCCGCAGTTCTTTGAGATTAGCATGTCATCACAGGTCATTATAACAGTGCACATTTTGCTACATGTGATGAGGTGAACTGACAACGCGCATCATGGCTACATTAGCATTCAAGATAGAGTTAAAGGCCTAGTTAGGCCCTAGTTTAGCAAAGTACAGGAAAATACCGTTGTACAAAATGCTAATTTTTTTTAGTGCACAAATGCAAATTCATAAAAATAGGCACATAGTTTTAAGAAATCAGAATCCTCTTTATCAAATGCAAGCACTTTTCAAAAGGGCATCTCTCTTACAATAGCCCACTTCCACAGATTTTCATTCGGTAATGAGTCTGGGCTTTTCACTGCATTTGCTACATTTTCGGGGTATTGTGACAGTTTCTCAGTTACCACTAGTTACCACGATATTCAGCAGGAGTTTTTCTGCAGCTGCTGGCCTGGTAGTATTTTGTGTTAACAGTGTTGCAAATGCGCTGTGCTTTGAGACATTTTCAGTGGTTTCTGTAACACCAGTGTAATCAGTACTATAGCCACTACTTAGATTGCAATCATCCAGATACAGCGAACTTGGCTTCCCTACATTGGCAGATTATTCCTTGATAACTTTCCAAGGGGCGACCTTTTCAGCACGTGACCTCCGGTGGTGCTGTCCACTGATGCCTTTGTGTAGAGATGGCTAGCACACCTGGGTCCCGTCACATTCAGTGCCATGTGGATTCGAAGTGTGGTGTCTTCGTATTTGCCTTTTTTAAATTACTGGCCACAAACAAGATGTTTATTTCTATTGCCCCATCTGTCCAGGGAAGTAACTACTTGAACAAGCAGGAAGGAGAGTTACGAGGGCAGAGATTCAGCCATTGGGTAGTAGAGGACTTGGTCTTTCAGCAGCTCATCTTGTGGGGTAGAATCCTACTGCAGATTTACTGAGCAGATTGTACACTGTGAACCACTAGGAGGAACTGAATTATGAACTGCTGGACCAAGTTGACAGTTTGGATGTCTCCCATATCCGATCTCCTTGGGACAGCCACACACAAGAAGAGTCCTTTTTTTTCTGCTCGTATCTGTTTTCTCCCTGGTTCTCCACAGGCGTTTTTACCCTCCTTTTGACATACAAATCCTTTATTTAGAGGGTGTGAAAGATAAACCACACCTCACAAGGCCGTAGTCATTCTGATAGCACCCAGTAGGGTTACATGGTCTTGGAAGCTAGATCTTCATTTCAGTTTTGAAAGCCCATTGAAGCGTCCCTATCAGTAGCATCTTCTCAGTCAAACCAATGGAACATTCTTCTACCTGTCTGATAGCTATCAACTTTCATGTGTGTACCTTGACTGGTCAGCATGTTTGATATGCTTTATCTTCTGAAGTAGTTGACATTCTGTTTCTGCCAGGTGTCCTTCAGCTTTGGTTGTGTACTCTAGCAGATCGTCTGCTTTGTGAATTTTTGTGCAATAACTTTTATATCCATTACAATCTTATCTTATTTTTATTTATTTATTTATAACACAAGGGTCTGACATTGGTACCATAAAGATGTCTTAGGGTGCTTTTTGTTATTTCTCTTCTGTCCTTTCCACAGCTGTCTTTTTAATCTCCCTGAAATGGTTTCAGTGTTGAGGAGTTTTCAGAATAAGTTGCCTCCAGTGGCTTTTTTGGCTCATCCATCAGTAGGAAATCATACAACCTCTAAGTGGCTCTCCCACAGTGTTTTACTTCTATGAGCTAGCTTGTAATCCTGCACCGGAAGGATTTGGGCCCATGCAGCTAGCTGTATGGCACCCTGCTTTCCCAGAGAAATTCCAAGGCTTGATCTGTTGTGCACTCCTCGCTATGCATTATTATTAGATATAGAAGGAGGGGGAGCAGTCTCAATTATGCTGAGCAGTATTGCTGACCTTCCTGCTGTAAGGTTTTTGGATCCTCAACCTTCATCCTTTGTTTTTGGCTACTGTGGTAGCAGTTTTCCAAAGGAGTGTGCAGGAAGGAAGAGGTATTCATTAGAAGGACAAGCTGCTTCTAACTTGGTAATGTTCTTTCTAATGGATATTAACTTGGTCAGAATACTCACTTGAACCTCCTTTCCAGGCAGCTGCATGCAGAAACTTATCCAAAGGGCTCTTCATCACCACAGTTGGTGGAGTCCACATGGCGTCTCATGGATCCACTGGAAGTGAAGTGTTGGCTGCCATAAATGATGCCCCGTGCACTAGTTATATCCGTTCTCTTTTTCTATCCTCCATGTGGGATCTGGAACTGGTGAATTTTGCCACTGTTTTGTCTGACAATTTCAACGTTTTCTTTCACATTTTTGCTGGGATATCAGATGTCATACCTCCAGCTAATTCTTGTGGTTTCAAACCTAGTAAGACACAGTATGACATGCTGGTCACTGAGGCTCACCAATGGATGAACTGTAAGGTGCTTGAAGAGAGATAATCTAAGCTGATATTAATAATTCCTGACAGATCATGCTGACTGGCATGAAAAGTGTTGACACAGTTGCACATTCCATGGGTCCATTGTGGTGGTAATGTTGTCAGGCATGGATGTATACCACTGAATTTTCATTTGATTTACTGGCTGAGTTAAGTGATGCACACTTTGAGTAGAGGCTTTTTGGGGGGTGAAGGCAAATGTTTTCCTTGAAAGATTCAAGCAACAGTGCTACTGCATTAGATCTTGGTTCTCCTGCTAAAATATTTCATACACATGTTCCCTGGTTTAGAGGATTTGGCCACCATTTTGGCAGATAATTGGTACAACAGCCTCAAGTACTGTAGCATATTTTTGACCAGCAAGAAAACCATTCTGATTGCTTCATGGGTTGGAGTGTCTGCCTTCTTCTAGAGGCAGCAGATCATCTTAAACGGCTAGGTCTTACAGATATTAGAACTTGGTTATAGTCTGCCGTTTCTAAAGAAACCTCCACCCGTTATTTATTTGCCTACCACTTCATTTTCCCCATACATCTTGAGGTAGCACAACTGTTGGAGAATGGTTCTGTAGAGATGGTGGCAGCTACTCAGGAAGAATGTTCAATGGCTTGTGTGGCTGTAGATAAACATGCTTTGTCCGCCATCTGGTGTTGGGCACAGAGTGTTGCAAGTTGTTTTTGTTCAAAGACTCTTTTCGAGTAACAAGATTGAGTGACTCCTCCTCACGGTGATACTGTGCATGGGCATAGAATCCTTTGTGAGATTGTTTTCTCTCTGTCGTGGGGTTTGGACGGGTTTCCTTTCGCTCTGGTGTTCCTCGGCTCAGTCTATCCTGAAGTCTTCCCTTCTGTCTTGCTTTCAGCAACGGTTTAGTATTTCGATCGGGTTTTTCCAAACTTAACATACTCAAACTGAATTCCTGCATCGAGAGTCGGTTCACCGCCCTTCAGGGCATCAACACCTTTCTTGGGCCTACTCCTTCATGTGCTCTCGGAATATGCATGGCTGATGTAACGGAGTCCATTTAGGTTCTGTCCTCTGTTATTCCAAATTTCCAAACTCTGCTCAAACCCTGGTGTGTAACTTGTGCTTGTCCCTGGAACATAAAGAAGAGCACTGCAACGCCTGTAGGTCTTTTCGATGTAAGAAGACTCTACGGTACCAAAGTGCTTGTCGGTTGGAGATGGCATCAAAAACACTAGAAGGCACTCCTGACATTTGGAAATCGGACATCAGGCAGCCCTCTCTATTCGAGATTCTGAGTTGGACGACCAATCTGACATCAAAAGACTGCTGCTTCCCGCAGCGGAACATGAGTACACTAGCCCCAACTTTCCATCTAAAGACATTGAAAAGAAAAAAAAGAAAACATCTAAACTGGTAGTCAGTCCAACACTGCCTGCAAGCCCTGGTCAGATCCGGAAATTGCATTTGGATGCCCCACCCTCCGGCTCGGCACCGAAATTTGCCAAGGCCAATATGTCTTCGGCATTGACCACTGATCCAACAAATCCCGCACAGCCTCGGGATCAAGTCGAATTTTCAACCTGAGCATTTCTGCTCTGAGAACAAAGCCATCAACATCTGTTTTTGAGCCGACACCTTCTGTTTGAGAAAAGGCTTCCATTCCGGAAACTTACAAACTGAGCAAGGTAGCTTAAAAAGACTCCACTATTTCATCTGGAGCAGGTTCACCAGTAGAGCCAATTCTGGAAGTGATGGACGCTTGTCAGCGCCAGCTCCACATACAAAAGGGAATGAGGAAAATAATTGCATCTCCCCCTGTTCCTGTTAAAAGGAGACTTACTTTCCAAGAGACATTGGACACTGTCCTTGGAGACATTTTTTAGGAGGAGAAGCAAAGATGAGGCTCCAGTTCACCCTCAGCCTTCTCCACCTCACTCCCCTGTACTTCCTCTTACTCCACCACCACAATCTCCTACAACTTTCATAGAGCCACAATTCTCTCCAGAAGGGTCACTATCACCTCATGGAGATATCTTGGATGAAATTCCACAGGATATAGATCCATGCGCTTTATATGACCCAGATCCCATGACCCTGATTTGTACCAGGCATGGCCTTCACCTCCTGAAGCTGCAACAGCATGCAATCAGGTTATAGCACAGGCAGCTGCATACCATAATGTACACATGCACACTGACCCAATTGAAGAGGATTTGCTCTTTGATACATTGACCAACACTCACAAAGAGTCGGTTCATGCCCATGTTGCCAGGTATGCTTAGAAATGCTACAGACATCTTTAAAGAACCTGTTAGGGCAAGGGTTATTAGCCACAGGGTGGACAAAAAGTACAAGGCAGCACCATCAGACCCTATATTTATCAGATCAAAGGTCCATCCTGACTCTATAATTGTAAGCACAGCATGGAAACGTGCTAATAGTCAATCCACAGGATGCCCTTCCTCCTGATAAGGAGAGAAAAAAACTTGATGCAGCAGGGAAAGAGAGTAGCTACACGGGCTGCTAATCATTGGTAAATTGCTAATTTGCAGGCACTTCTAGCAATCGATAGGGCCCACTGGGACAAGATGGAAGAGCTGCTTCAGTACCTTCCAGAGGAACATTAGGAAAAAGGACAGGAGATGGTCTCAGAAGGGCAAGCCATCTTCAACAACTCTATTAGATGTGACATTGATGCAGCGGATACTGAGGCACGTGATGTAAACCCCAGTCTTATTATAAGAAGGCATGCATGGCTGATATGCTCAGGCTTCAAGCCAGAAATAAAACAGGCGGTTCTCAACATGCAACATGCCTTTTGATAAAGAACACTTGTTTGGTCCAGAAGTTGACACCACCGTAGATAAGCTAAAAATAAATAAATTCAATGATGGCAAAAGCTATGTGAGCCCCACTAACTACACCAAGTAGGGGTACTTTTCGTAGGCCACAATTTAGGGAAAGGTTCAAAATGTAATCACTGAGCCTTTCACCTCCCAGACCAAATAGGGAACACACATTTACAATAGAGATTCTTTGAGAGGTTATTACAATGGCGCAAATAATAAAGGCAGAGGTAAGGCGTCCACCTCTAGAGGTTCTCCCTCAAACACACGCCAGTGACTGCCAACAGATTCCTCAAGCACACACCTCTCCAGTAGAGAGACCAGCAAATTTCTATCCCCGGTTGTCCAGTATCACAACAGATCAGTGCGTTCTTTCAAATATCCAACATGGTTACTGTCTAGAAATCATTTCCACTCCACCAAATATTCCCCCTCATGCTCACAAACTTTCACACAACCATTTCATTTTTTTGAAAGAGGGTACAGTCCTTTCTTCTCAAAGGTACTATAGAACCAGTTCCTCCGTCTCAACAAGGGTTAGGCGTATATTCCCTATACCTCCTTATACCAAAGAATGACGGGTCACTAAGACATATTTTGGATCACAGACTTCTCAAACTATACATCCTCTCAGCGCATTTCCGGATGGTCATTCTGCAAGATGTTATTCCCCATTATAGCAAGGCGATTTCATGACCGTTTTAGATCTCAAAGATGCTTATTTTCACATTCCCTTACATCCAGTACATCGTAAATACCTCAGATTTGTCATTGCGGTAAAATACTATCAATACGAGATCTTACCATTTGGGGTAACAACCGCTCTCAGGGTATTCACAAAATGGCTAGCAGTAGTTGCTGCATTCCTCAGAAGACAACATATTCATGTCTTCCCATACTTGGACAACTGGCTCATAAAAGCCAACACCATCAAACAATGTCAGAATCATACTCCGAACTCAGTAGACCACCTATACACTCTAGAATTTTCAAATCCCATCTCCAACCCTCACAGATACAGCCTTATCTAGGAGCAGTTCTCAATACTCACTCAGGGCTGGCATATCCAAACCCAGCCCGGATTCAAGCTTTCCAAACTCTTCTGTTTCAATTACAGGAGAACCACACTTACACCGTGGGACTAGTGATGCAGCTATTATGGATGATGGCTTCCTACATTGCCATTGTACCTCATGCCAGACGACACATACGTCCATTACGGCAGTGTCTGTCTCGTCAGTGGTCTCAGTCACAGGGTCATATCCAGGATCTAGTGTTGTTGGTCCGCCAGACTCGCTGCTCTCTGCAATTGTGGAATCCCACAGACCTTTCCAAGGGGCGACCCTTTCAAGACCCTGTGCCTCATATCACTCTCACTACAGATGCATCACAGATAGGTTGGGGAGCTCACCTCAACAACCTTACAATACAAGGCAGTTGGGATCCCATTCAACAAACTTATCACATCAACTACTTGACAGTCTTTCTAGTGCTCAAATCATTTCTACCACAACTCTCTCACAAAGTGGTTCTAGTTCGTACAGACAACATGACAACTATGTATTATCTGAAAAAATGGGGTGGGGGGGAGCACACTCTTCTCAATTGTCCCTTCTTGCTCAGACAATTTGAAAATGGGTAATTCACCATCACGTTCACTTACTGGCAGAATATCTTCCAGGAATAGACAACCAGTTTGCAGACCTAAGCAGGATGCAGCAACAAGTCCACGAATGGGAACTTCACCTACAAGTACTTCACCAATACTTTCACCTGTGGGGAACACCAGAAATAGACCTTTTTGCCACTGCAGAAAATGTCAAATGCCAACACTTTGCATCCAGATACCCACACCCTCAGTCCAAGGGCAATGCTTTATTGATGAATTGGTCAGGGATATTTGCTTACACTTTTCCGCTTCTCCCACTGAATCCATTTCTGGTTCGCAAACTGAGACAAACATCACTCACCATGATTCTTGTAGCTCCCATGTGGGCACGTGAGCCTTGGTAAACAACACTGTTGGATCTGTCTGTGGTTCCCCACCACAGACTTCCCAACAGACCAGACCTTCTGATTCAAAAACAAGGCTAGATCAGACATCCACATCCCAAAACACTCAGTCTTGTGATATGGCCCCTGAAGTCCTAGAGTTTGGTTACTTACAACTCTCCTCCGAATGTATGGACATTCTTAGAGAAGCACATAAACCTGCCACTAGATAGTGTTATGGTGCAAAATGGAAACGTTTCTAATTTCAACCTAAAAACATTGATCCACTTAAAGCATCAGTACAAGACATTGTCTGTTACCTGCTACATTTACAAAAGGTAAATTTAACATACTCATCTATTAGACTTCATTTAGCAGCTATAACTGCTTACCTCCAAAACAGACAACATATTTCTTTATTCAGAATTCTAGTAATCAAAGCCTTTATGGAAGGCCTTAAGAGTCATTGCAGCCAGGGTTCCTCCAACTCCAATATGGAACCTTAATGTTGTCCTTACTAGACTCATGGGTCCACTTTTTGAACCCATGCACTTCTGTTCTTAGCAATTTCTTTCATGGAAAGTTGCCTTTCTAGTGGCTATCACTTCCCTAGACGTGTCAGTGAAATTCAAGCCTTCACTTTAGAAGAACCTTTCTTCAAAGTGCATAAAAATAGAGTAGTCCTTCGGACAAACCCTAAGTTTTTCCCAAAAGTAGTTTTCACCATTTCATAATCAACCAATCAGTTGAGTTGCCTTTTTTTTCCCCCACAGCAAGACTATTGCTGAAAGAGCTCTGCACACAGTAGATGTTAAAATAGCTCTTATGTATTCCATTGTCAGGGCTGAACGTTTTAGAAAATCTAAACAGCTTTTTGTAGCATTTTCAGTGCCTCACAAAAGGCAATCCAATTTCAAAAACTGGGATAGCTAGATAGATATTCAAGTGTATTCAAACTTGCTATCTTAAAGCTAAAAGACAATTACCTACAGCTCCTAGAGCATGTTCTACCAGAAAACTAGGTGCTTTTGAGGATTTTGTTTTTAGGTAACGTTCTAATAGCAGATATTTATAAAGCTGCTACTTGTTTTACACCACACACGTTCACTAAGCACTACTTTGTAGATGTTCTAGCTGGCCAACAAGCAAATGTTGGCCAGGCAATGCTCAGGACACTTTTTCAGGCTACTCCAACTCCTACAGGCTAGCCACTGTTTACTTGGAAGTGACTGCTTTACAGTCTATGCAAAACATGTGTATATATATTGATATATACACACACACACACTCCTTACTTACCTCACCTGCCTGTGGGAAAACAGTCTTAACAAAGGATTCCATTCCTATGCGCAGTATCTCCTAGAGGAGTCACTTGATCGCGTGACTCAAAAAGATTCTTCGAACAAAAACAACTTGCAACACTTCGTGCCCACCACTATATGGTGTACCTATGCAAAGCATATTAATCTACAGCACTACATGCCACAAGCAGATGTCTACTGGGTAAGTGACATTTTCCTTTCTGATTCTAAAGAAAAGAGAGCGTTTACTCACTATTCCGGTTCATAGGATTTTGTAAACGTTTATACCCCATTTGACATTTTGGTCTGCATTGTGTATTTATGGTGTTGCACAAGTAAGATTTTATGGTTTGAGGATATCTAGGATGCCTCCCACATTCAGTTATTCACAGAAAATAAGGCTGTCTGGTAGCTCCCCTTTCAGTTCAAGGTTTTATCTTTTGGTCCATAATCAGCTCTCCAAGACTTTTTCTTTTTTCTTCCTGAGTCAACTATTTGGCGATCTAGCTCTCCCCTTATGACAGGTCAGACACATGAAGCTTCCGTGCCTGTTCGGAAACAAACCAGGAATCCCAAGTGGCACTGAAAGTACTTCAACATCTGTTTGTAAACACAAACTCATTCTCTACCCATCCTTCCACAGGACAAGGGAACACTGCTACATAATCGATGCCCAGCATGTAAATCCAGGAAGGATTCACCCCGCAAAACGGAATGTTTACTTACCTGTAGGAGCAGTTGTGCAGCTTGAAGGCTTGCTGGGTTCATATGCTACCCTACCACCTTCACCAGAAAACGAGTGTGAATGTTTGCAGTTGGGGAGGACAGCACAATATTTTTTCAGTTGACAACCCAAAGAGAAGATATATAAATAAGCACGCCAAAGAAACAAATGTAAAGATGGTAACACTGAAGGGAGCTTCTGGGACATTCATATGTCATAGGAGGAGAGACAGGTAACCAAATGGTAAACCATGCCCACAAAAAAAAAAAGAGGATAAAGGATTCTAGATCCAACCACTAAATGCACAGCGTTTGGATCCACCTTGGCTTTTCCTCCTCGAGACTGCTTGGTTTACTCAGCAGATGATTCTATTCATTGAAAGCAATCTGGTCTGATTCGCTGGCCAGGTTTGTTTTACTTTTGATTTCAACAGGCGTGTAACCACTTGTCTCAGTATTCACCAAGGAGTCCCTCTAGTTTCTTTTGGAAGACCCTCACCAGCTATTGTCTACCACAAGTATATTACTCCAGTGTACTCATAGCTAAAATCATCATCATGGGGGTCTCCTCCTCCTAACCAAGGGGTCGTTTCCACATAAGTCGAGGAAACTATTAGGGATCTGTGAACAAAAATACTAAAAAGAGCAGTGAAAGTGATCTAAAAATGCCTCTATCACTCAGGTACAATCCAGCTTTACTGTGGCTGGGATAGGGTATGTCTAAAAACAAATGTGTCCTTCACATATATCAGGTCAGGTTGACGTGTTTCAGCCCATCCTTGTCCAAAAGGGTCATAGGCTTTCATCAAGACCAAAGAATATATGGATCCCAAAATGCACAGATATGGGTTTTACCTTCCTGGACTTCTCAGCCCTCTGCAAAGACTTTGCAAGCTCCATACTTATGGTGCCCAACTGCTTCTTATTCAGAGAATCGCCCACTCCTTTTGTTTTTTACAGTCACATCTCGATGTTTTACATCATTGTGTTAACGCCCGTAGATGCACTTGCACAGCAGCTTTGATGACCAGGTAGTTTCTTGGTTTGTTTTACTTCTTCTCGGGCTGATCCCTTATTGTTTTTTCCCAGTTCTTTAAGCTTGATTGTGAATACTGTGTTCGATGGCATCTGTCGCTGTAGATACACATGTTCTGCATAGCTCGCCATCTGGTGTTGGGTCGGAGTGTTACAAGTTGTTTTTCTTCGAAGAAGTCTTTCGAGTCACGGGACCGAGTGACTCCTCCTTCTGTCTCCATTGCGCATGGGCGTCGACTCCATCTTCGATTGTTTTTTTTCCGCCATCGGGTTCGGACGTGTTCTGTCGCTCCGAGTTTCGGAACGGAAAGTTAGTAAATATCGGAAGATTTTCGTCGGTATTGTTGCGTTCGGGATCGGCGTAGTTAGATTCAACACCGCATCGAAGGTCGACGCGCTCCGGTGCCCTTCGGGGTAGCTTTCGATCCCCCGTCGGGGCCTGGTCGGCCCGACCGCGTGTAGACCGACGCCGATGGAACGGACCCCGTTCCGTTTTTGTCCCAAATGCCACAACAAATACCTGTATACAGACCAACATTTGGTCTGTAACCTGTGCCTGTCACCCGAGCACAGTGAGGAGACTTGCGAGGCCTGTCGCGCGTTCCGGTCCCGAAAGACACTCCGTGACCGTCGAGCCAGGAGACTTCAGATGGCGTCCACGCCGACAGCGCACCGAGAGTTCGAGGAACAAGAGGAAGAAGAAACCTTTTCGCTCCACGAATCGGACTCCGAGGGATTCGGCGATCAATGAACCGTGAGTAAGACGTCGAAAACGACACATAAGAAAAGTGACAAGGCCCAGGGGACGCCACTGCCACCAGGCCATGGCTCCACCCATAAATTCGGTGACCGACCATCGGCACCGAAAAAGGCCCAAACAGTGCCGAGATCGTCCGACTCCGGTCGAGACACCGGCACGCAGCCTTCTCGGGATCGAGATAGTGCTGGGGAAAAGCAACGACACCGAGATAGCGGTGTAGAAACGGCTCGACGCCGAGACAGCGGCACCGACCAAGATCGACGCCGAGAGGTTTCGACTCCAAAAAAGAAAAAAGCCACCTTGGAGCCGAAAAAACATACAGACAGGGCTTCGGTGCCGAAACAACCCGTAACCGACCCAAGTCCAGGCTCTTATACAGAGGAGCAATCACTGTCCTCTCAGATGCGAAAGCATAGGTTTGAGGAAGAGCTGCAATCCACCGAAGTGGACCATACGCAAAAACGTATTTTCATACAGCAGGGAACAGGAAAAATAAGCACCCTTCCCCCTGTTAGGAGAAAAAGGAGACTGGAGTTTCAAACTGACCAGGCGCCACAGACCAAGATGGTGAAAAAGGTGACTCCGCCACCCTCTCCTCCACCTGTAATTAACGTCTCACCAGCACAAACCCCGTCACATTCCCCGGCTCACACCACCATGAGCCAAGGTGACCAGGATCAAGACGCTTGGGACTTATATGACGCCCCAGTGTCGGACAACAGTCCGGAGGCATATCCGACAAAGCCCTCACCACCAGAAGACAGCACAGCATATTCTCAAGTGGTGGCTAGAGCGGCACAATTCCACAACGTAAACCTCCACTCAGAACAAGTCGAGGATGACTTTTTATTCAACACCCTCTCCTCCACCCACAGCTCCTACCAAAGCCTGCCTATGCTGCCAGGTATGCTTCGGCACGCGAAGGAAATCTTCAAGGAGCCGGTCAAAAGTAGGGCAATAATGCCAAGGGTGGAAAAGAAATATAAGGCACCTCCTACAGACCCTGTTTTCATCACCACACAGCTGCCACCTGATTCCGTCGTAGTAGGAGCAGCTCGAAAAAGAGCCAACTCCCACACATCTGGTGATGCACCACCCCCAGATAAAGAGAGCCGCAAGTTCGATGCAGCTGGGAAGAGAGTCGCAGTACAAGCTGCAAACCAGTGGCGCATCGCTAACTCTCAAGCACTACTTGCGCGCTATGACAGAGCCCATTGGGATGAGATGCAACACCTCATCGAGCATCTACCCAAGGAACTACAAAAGAGGGCAAAGCAGGTGGTTGAGGAGGGACAGAACATATCAAATAACCAGATACGATCCTCTATGGACGCAGCAGACACAGCTGCAAGAACAATTAATACATCTGTGACCATTAGAAGGCACGCATGGCTAAGAACGTCTGGGTTCAAACCAGAGATACAGCAGGCAGTGCTCAGTATGCCATTCGACGAAAAACATCTGTTCGGACCAGATGTGGAGACGGCAATCGAAAAACTGAAAAAAGACACTGACACTGCTAAAGCCATGGGCGCACTCTACTCCCCGCAGAGCAGAGGAACCTACAGCACCTTCCGCAAGACACCCTTTAGAGGGGGGTTTCGGGGTCAGGCCACACAAGCCAGCACCTCGCAGGCAACACCGTCCAGCTACCAGGGACAGTACAGGGGAGGCTTTCGGGGTCAATACAGAGGAGGGCAATTCCCTAGGAATAGAGGAAAATTTCAAAGCCCCAAAACCCCTACAACCAAGTAGTGACTCACATGTCACTCACCCCCTCCACACAACACCAGTGGGGGGAAGAATAGGTCATTATTACAAAGCATGGGAGGAAATAACTACAGACACTTGGGTCTTAGCAATTATCCAACATGGTTATTGCATAGAATTCCTAAAATTCCCTCCAAACATACCACCAAAAGCACAGAATTTATCAAAACAACATTCCGAACTTCTGGAAATAGAAGTTCAAGCACTATTGCAAAAGAATGCAATCGAATTAGTACCAAACACACAAACAAACACAGGAGTCTATTCACTGTACTTCTTAATACCAAAAAAGGACAAAACACTGAGACCAATCCTAGATCTCAGAATACTGAACACCTACATCAAATCAGACCACTTTCACATGGTCACGCTACAAGAAGTGTTACCATTGCTAAAACTACAGGACTACATGACAACCCTAGACCTCAAAGACGCGTATTTCCATATACCAATACATCCATCGCACAGAAAATACCTATGGTTCGTATTCAAAGGAATACATTACCAATTCAAGGTATTGCCTTTTGGTTTAACAACCGCACCAAGAGTCTTTACCAAATGTCTAGCAGTAGTGGCTGCACACATCAGAAGGCAGCAAATACATGTATTCCCGTATCTAGACGACTGGCTAATCAAAACCAATTCACTAACAAAGTGCTTACACCACACAAATCAAATCATACAAACTCTCTACAAACTAGGTTTCACCGTCAACTTTGCAAAATCCAACATTTTGCCGTGCAAGGTACAACAGTACGTGGGAGCCATAATAGACACAACAAAAGGAGTGGCCACTCCAAGTCCACAAAGAATTCAAAATTTCAACAAGATCATACAACGCATGTATCCAACACAAACAATACAAGCAAAGATGATATTACAACTCCTAGGCATGATGTCCTCATGCATAGCCATTGTCCCGAACGCAAGACTGCACATGAGGCCCTTGCAACAGTGCCTAGCATCACAATGGTCACAAGCACAGGGTCACCTTCTAGATCTGGTGTTGATAGACCACCAAACTTACCTCTCGCTTCTATGGTGGAACAGTATAAATTTAAACAAAGGGCGGCCTTTCCAAGACCCAGTGCCACAATACGTAATAACAACAGATGCTTCCATGACAGGGTGGGGAGCACACCTCGATCAACACAGCATACAAGGACAATGGAACGTACATCAAACAAAACTGCATATAAATCACCTAGAAATGCTAGCAGTTTTTCAAGCATTAAGGGCTTTCCAACCAATTATAACTCACAAATACATTCTTGTCAAAACAGACAACATGACAACAATGTATTATCTAAACAAACAAGGGGGGGGACACTCAACGCAGTTGAGCCTGCTGGCACAAAAGATATGGCGATGGGCAATTCACAACCACATTCGCCTAATAGCACAGTTTATTCCAGGGATCCAGAATCAACATGCAGACAATCTCTCTCGAGATCACCAACAGGTCCACGAATGGGAAATTCACCCCCAAATTCTAAACACTTACTTCAGACTCTGGGGAACACCTCAAATAGACTTGTTTGCGACAAAAGAGAACGCAAAATGCCAAGACTTCGCATCCAGATACCCACACAGACAGTCCCAAGGCAATGCCCTATGGATGAACTGGTCAGGGATATTTGCCTACGCTTTTCCTCCTCTCCCTCTCCTTCCTTATCTGGTAAACAAATTGAGTCAAAACAAACTCAAACTCATTTTAATAGCACCAACTTGGGCAAGGCAACCCTGGTACACAACACTGCTAGACCTATCAGTAGTACCCCACATCAAATTGCCCAACTGGCCGGATCTGTTAACACAACACAACCAACAGATCAGACATCCAGATCCAGCATCGCTGAATCTAGCAATCTGGCTCCTGAAATCCTAGAATTCGGACACTTACAACTTACCCAAGAATGTATGGAAGTCATAAAGCAAGCCAGAAGTCCGTCCACTAGGCACTGCTATGCAAGTAAATGGAAGAGGTTTGTTTGCTACTGCCATCATAATCAGATCCAACCTTTACACGCAACTCCAAAGGATGTAGTGGGTTACTTGCTTAACTTACAAAAATCTAACCTAGCCTTCTCTTCCATTAAAATGCACCTTGCAGCAATATCTGCATACCTGCAGACTACCTATTCAACTTCCCTATATAGGATACCAGTCATTAAAGCATTCATGGAAGGCCTTAAAAGAATTATACCACCAAGAACACCACCTGTTCCTTCATGGAACTTAAATGTTGTCTTAACAAGACTCATGGGTCCACCTTTTGAACCCATGCACTCTTGCGAAATACAGTTCCTAACCTGGAAGGTTGCATTTCTCATCGCCATTACATCTCTAAGAAGAGTAAGCGAAATTCAGGCGTTTACAATACAAGAACCTTTTATACAACTACACAAAAATAAAGTCGTCCTAAGGACTAATCCTAAATTTTTACCAAAGGTTATTTCACCGTTCCACCTAAATCAAACAGTGGAACTACCAGTGTTCTTCCCACAGCCAGATTCCGTAGCTGAGAGGGCACTACATACCTTAGATGTCAAAAGAGCATTAATGTACTACATTGACAGAACGAAGAACATCAGAAAGACTAAACAACTATTTATTGCATTCCAAAAACCTCATGCAGGAAACCCAATATCAAAACAAGGTATAGCCAGATGGATAGTTAAATGCATCCAAATCTGCTACCTTAAAGCAAAACGACAACTGCCCATTACACCAAGGGCACACTCAACCAGAAAAAAAGGTGCTACCATGGCCTTTCTAGGAAACATCCCAATGCAAGAAATATGTAAGGCAGCCACATGGTCTACGCCACACACGTTCACCAAGCACTACTGTGTAGACGTGCTATCCGCACAGCAAGC
This sequence comes from Pleurodeles waltl, assembly GCF_031143425.1. NCBI lineage: Eukaryota > Metazoa > Chordata > Amphibia > Caudata > Salamandridae > Pleurodeles > Pleurodeles waltl. Next base: position 975,541,723 of record NC_090450.1, read on the forward strand.
CACAGTAGGTCAAGCCGTGTTAAAAACATTATTTCAAACTACTTCATTCATACAGGCTGAGCCACCGCTTTTGGGGAGATAACTGCTTACTAGTCTATGCAGAACATGTGTATCTACAGCGACAGATGCCATCGAACTGAAAATGTCACTTACCCAGTGTACATCTGTTCGTGGCATCAGTCGCTGGAGATTCACATGTGCCCACCCGCCTCCCCGGGAGCCTGTAGCAGTTCGGAAGTTAGCTTCAACTTTGTACATTTGTATATATTATTTCCATCTTAAATAGGTACATACTTAGTCACTCCATTGCATGGGCACTATTACTACAACACAACTCCTACCTCACCCTCTGCGGGGAAAACAATCGAAGATGGAGTCGACGCCCATGCGCAATGGAGACAGAAGGAGGAGTCACTCGGTCCCGTTACTCGAAAGACTTCTCCGAAGAAAAACAACTTGTAACACTCCGACCCAACACCAGATGGCGAGCTATGCAGAACATGTGAATCTCCAGCGACTGATGCCACGAACAGATGTACACTGGGTAAGTGATATTTTCATTCTTAAATGTAACCTTCATCTCCAGTGGAAGCAGTTCTGTGGGGACTTGAACTGTGAGGTTTGTGTTACTCGTGTAGCGAGGGAGCTGAGGTTTGGGAGTGTGCTGAATCCCTTCATTCAGGGAAGTTGCACTTCTACCATCCTTTATCCTCATTAAACCTTGAGTGTAATGTGTTGGGAAAAATCCTCACCAATAGGTTGCTTCCCCTTATCAGTGCATTCATACACCCAGACCAATCAGGTTTTATACCTGGACGTAAGACCATCCTTAACATCAGGTTCTTACTGCGTCTGATTCAAGACACATCCACTGGGGCACATGACAGGGTGGCAGTGTCTCTCAATGTAGAAAAACCCTTCAACACCTTAAGCTGGATTGATTTGCTATGTACATTGGAAGAGATGGGCTTTGGTCCTGTTTTTTTTTTTTTGTAAAGGTGGGGACATTCATTATATGCCAATCCAACCACTCGGGTCAAAACAGGTCAACTAATTTCCGATAGCTTTCCCATCCAATCGGGCATTCGCCAGTGGTGCCCACTATAACCCCCTTATTTCCACTGCCATATAGCCCCCCAGCCTCTCACTTATGCAGAAGAATAGGGTATCCTAGAATTAACAACCTACCATAATGTATTGATGTATGCGGATGATGCTCCAGTGTTCCTACACAATGTAGGGTTGTCTCTCCCAGAGCTGATAGAACTACTGGAAGACTTTAGCTCTATTTCAGGTCTCCGGGTCAACTGGAGTACATCCTGTTTATTTTCGCATACCCACACCCCTGATCAGAACCGAAAGGTAGAGCCCAGGCTCCATCTCAAATGGTGCCAGGACACACTTGACTCTCTCAGTATACACATTAATCACACTGAAACTGCCCTTCATGAGGGCAACTCGGGACGCGCAATTTGGTCCATTCGTGGATCCCCCAGCTGCCCTTCATGAGGGCAACTCGGGACGTGCAATTCGGTCCATTTCTGGATCCCTCCCCTTCCAGCGCTTGCTACCCTTGTCCCCAGTGGGTAGCAGTGCTTCCCAAGTCCTTCTTTTATAACCTTAATGGGCTACTGCTATATTTCACATGAGTCAGGTCGACGAACAGTAGTCTTAATGACAATATAGCACCCACTTTGGGGGTGTGGGGTGAGGCACTGGAAGCACGCTACTTTGAGTTATACTATGTTGCAGCTCAACTCCAATGGCTGATGCACTGGCTCTATGAAACCTCCAGTTCGGAACAAATAGCAACCCGTAGTGTGCTTAGAGACACTACCATATTTACCTGGCTCGCAGACCGCAACCTACACCCCACCCCCCCGACCACCACCCCCACCCCAACAAATCAGGCTTGATGTGCACAGCGCGACAATGCTACTGGGTATAAATACATAGAAAGGACTTATCGTGTACATCCAGTGGATCCTGACCCTGTTTATGGAGAATCACATTTGCCTCTTGCATCAAGGTTGATAACTAGGTGGAAGGGTGTGCTTCCTGGAATAACCTCTATTTCTGGCAGTTTGCGACAGAGCTAATTTCTTTTCCTCCAGCTGTATGGGAGCACCAAGCTTTGGACAGTGGAGAGGGGAGGTGTGCAAGTTCGCTATAGATCTTGCAGAAGCATGGGTATGGTACCAAGGTCAGGAGCTGGGTCTGCCTAATAGAGCGTGTGGTAATAGTCACAGAATTCCACTTGAATTCCAGATTGTGTGTTAATCACATGGCTGTCCTTGCCACATATGGCTTTTGTCTGTGTATGTTGCTGGTGCTCCCTGACTAGCCAGGCCAGTAATCTACCTGCCTGGTCAGCCTCTGCTTGGAGTGTGGACGTTTTATTGTTTATAGTCATGGCGGTTTAGGTATGCGTTTACTTCCTTGTTTTGTTTAGGCATGTTTCTAAGTAGCACAGTTCCTTCCATATTGCTAATTGCTTCCTTTTCTAACGTGCATAAGTTACGTCCCAAAGTCATTAATTCTATGGAAAGGGTGTGACAGACACCACAAGTGGCGGACATGCAATGACCTCTTATGACCACGTTGTAGGCGTCCCATTTCATTGCTCTGGTTGGTGAAGAGCAGTGCTTAATTTGAACTTGTTTCCGGCGAGGAGCACCAGCACTTATGTTTGAAAACCAACACTTATTTTTCTGCCTTAGGCATTTACTGCGAGTGAAAGACATATGGGAAAGACTGAGGAAGAGAAAAACAAAAGCTTCACAATGGGAGAAAGTAGAAAGCTGCAAGAGTGAACTGAAGGGGCAGAGAGTGGCTCTAAATTGATTGATTACGCTGGGGAGGGGGGTCAATGAAGACTTTGGGCTGTAATCGCCATGTGGAAATGTTGGGGATCGGTTTGCCCCATTGGAGCACCACCAAGAGAAGGCAGTGGTCCAGTGGAGTGCGGCCCAAATAATTAGTTTGTGTAATGTGTGTAACCAACATCCCTGTGCTGAGTAGCAAGTCCATTCTGATGGATACAACTACCTGTGGATTCCTCACCTTATGAATTCTCCCAATGTACTAGCATTCAACGTAAATTTTCTTCCCAGCTCTTCATGTTGACGAGGATGTCACAATTGCATGGCTCCGCACGTGACTACGTCTGACGTCATCGTGGCAAAAAGTCCTCGCCGGCGTGCTGACGTCAGTTCTCTTTTTTTTCGCACGCTAACTGTTTTTCCTGGCTCTCAGACACAGCTACTGTTTCGAAGGTGTCTTGTTGTACTAGTTACAATGACTCTGCAAAATAAATCAGGTTTTAAGCCGTGTCATGAGTGCGGGGGTCGAATGTCAGTCACAGATCCCCATGAAGACTGCTTGTGGTGCCTAAGTTCGGACCACGACGTGGAGGGGTGTGTATCCTACCAGAGGATGAACCCAGAGGCCTTAAGAGACAGCTAGGCTAAGCTCTTCTTAGCAAAAGCTAAGAAGGGGACACAAGGGTCATCGAAGATCTAAGGCAAAGGACTCTTCTTCTCACAAGTCTTTGAGATTTCATAAGATGCAGCACCGGCACGATTCTCCACGCCGTTCTTCCATAGATCGGTCTCGGTCCCTTCCGAGACGACGCTGTACGGCGTGGCAGGTCAGTCCAACGATCACTCCCCAGCCTCAGAGTCCACAGGCTTCTCCGGCACCATCATTGATTGAGATTGTTGAGTCCCTGGCGAGTCCTCCGGCTCACTTTTCACCCCTGTTGGTTCAGGAGCCGGTGGCGCAAGTTTCGGATCTGACACAAGCTCCTCAAGATGAGCAGAGGTTTCCTGCCTGCCCTACTCCGGGAGCGGATCCATCGGCTTTCCTTAATGATATGTTTAGAATTTTCAACATGGCTATGGCTACTGCTGGTGCTCGGCTGGTCCCACGGGTCCATTAGCTTTGTCTTTGGGTTTGCCGGCGCTCTACAAACAGGCTCAGTTTGTACCCTTCTATCCAGCTGAGAATGCTGGTTCGGCACCAATGACGTAGTCGCCTCACATGATGTTACCAGTGGCGCCAATGGAGTCGATGCCGGCGCCAGATGGATCCGGTTTGGGACGTAGTGTATATACCACCATTTCCTCCACCACATACATCTGCCTTGAAACTGGTGTTGTCAGCTAACTCTGTCAATGCCAAGATTGGGGGCCTGATTGAAATAAAGGAGAAGGGCCTTGAGGCTCTTGGAGGAGCAGGAATCTCAGCAACAGCTGTTGGAGGAAGAAGATATTCCTGAGCCTATGGGGAAGTTTCAGGGTCTGCACTCTGCAAGTGGACTGGATACCTCACCTGAATGGGGTCTTTCATCCCCAGGGGAATTTACAGAGGAAGCAGCATCCTATCACACTTTTTTATAAGGAAGGCTGCTGATTTCTTGGAACTTCCGTTACCAGCATTGGAAGTGAAGACAAACATCTTGACTGAGGTGTTGCATCCTTCCTCTACTTCTGCGGAGCCACTAATCCCTTTTAATGATGTCCTTACTGATCCCATTTAGACATTTGGAGAAAACCTGTCACTACTCCAGCGGTTTCCAGGGCTGTGGCTAGGAGGTACAGGGTTGCTTTTGGGGATCCTCAGTTTTTATCTAAACATCCGACTCCTGAGAGCTTGGTGGTTCAGGCTTCATTTTCTGCCCGATCTGAACCTGGCTCGTTTCCTGTCACTCCATTGGACGTGGAGTCTAAAAGAATGAAGCAGGCAGCCAAGAAAGGTTTCTCATCATGTAGTATGGACCTGAAATTGGTCAATGCTACCTGTGTGCTGGGGAGGTATGTTCATTCCCTGATGGACATGGCAAGAGCTGTGGTGCCGAGCTTGCCCCAGGATGTGCAGGGGCAGTTTGATGAGCTCCTTTTGGACACTCGTGCGGCAGACAAACAGATTATGCAGTCAGGTCTGGATACAGCGTATTCAGTGTCCATGGCAATGGGCACTTCGGTGGCGACCAGAAGGCATGTCTGGCTTAGTTCTTCTGGCTTTACCACAGACGTTCAAACAACTTTCTTGGACCTTCCGTTTAATTGTGAAAAGTTGTTTGGACCAAGGAATAAAATTAATATACTCGTACAGTTGGGTGTCTCAGGTTCCAAATATTGTGGCGATGTCTCCGCTCAAGCCATAACTTGAGGTACTGTGACATCTTGCTACAAGCTGCAGTACGTATTGAGGGCACTGAGCAGTCTGTCTCTATCTACCACACAAATAGTGTACCCCCCTCTATAGGCTAGGACAGTGGTTCCCAATCTTTTGACTTCTGTGGACCCCCACTTTATCATTACTGGAATCTGTGCCCCCCCCCCCCCCGAATCAATATTGGGATCTGGGGATGAACACCCCCACCAAATGATAAAACATTTTATTTAATTTGCAAACAAATAAAATAAAAAAAATAAAAAAATTGAAAGGTTGGAGCTTTTCTAAATTCAGTTGAAGAAGCCACACATCATCCACACTATATCCTTTTTGATGCACCTGAACTGCTCTTGCGAATCAGTCTTAGGATACTAATTACATTTTTTAGCCTCCAATTTCAAATCCTTTGATATTTACAGTCATTTAAACATTTTCAGTTGTAAGTTTAGCCACTTTATTTGCACACACTTTATTCATTTTTTAATATTAGTCAATGTTCTAAGTCACGGACGCACTGAGGAAGTTGTGCGGACCCCCAGTGGTCCCTGGACCACAGGTTGGGAACCACTGGGCTTGGCGTGTGGGGATCTGTGAAAAGTGATGGGGTGAGTGTATCAAAGAATTCAGGTTGGTTAGAGTTCGGGGCATTCAAACCCACTCCTTTTAGTGGGGATCAATCTAGGTGTCCTTCTCTGATCACATATCGTCCTCCTGCATCAATGGTGTGTCTAGTCACTACATAGGGTACCCCTTGGGCGAATCATATTTGTACCACCCAAGCATACACTGATGACGTAGTGCTGTATATTCGGCCTCTCCATTTTGTGCATAGTTTGTGCAATTCTGTTTCCGGAAGATGAGACTCTAGTATTAGGGCGATGTGTGCTTGTCGGCGTTTGAGATCTGCATGCAGAGACCGTACAGCTTGGCATGCCAAATGATAATGTTGTATTCTGGTATCCGGTTATCTAGTGCAGTAGCCATAGTCTATGGTGGTTTGGGGGAGAAGCAGAATATAGCCCTGAGATCGAGCTCATTTAGTGGTCGGAGTAATGTTCGTCCCTCCTACTTATGACCCAGTGTAGCTCCTAATGTGTTTGCGCCCCTATCCTGTATGATTATGTGTAGTGGCATTTCAAAAAGGTAACAATAACAATTCAAACAATAAAGAGAACATATAATCCCTCCCAGCCCAGGTGACAAAACAGTCCCTGGAAATAATCTCCCACTGATATACCAATAGAGTTGCAACCATATTAAACGATAAGACAAGTTCACTTTGAAGACTCAGGGGGGGTATGGGAAGTGCTGAACCAACAAGCTTGTCCCCCCGGCCTGCTGCAGGTGCCTTCCATTCCAGTCTTTGAAGAGGAACTAGTTTACCTTAGTGGTTAGTAATTGCATTGTCCGTGCTGGCCCTCCACGTTTAGTGCTGTGTAGCTTGGGTTCGTCACTGTTACAGATCATCTGCAGACTGCGGGATCACGGTGGGGCCGTGGAAGGATGCTGCCATTGACGAGTTTCCTGCCTCCGGGTCTGCTGGTCATGGAAGGATGTTGGCATTGATGAGTCTCCTGCCTCCGAGTCTGGTGGTCATGGAAGGATGCTGCCATTGAGTCTCCTGCCTCCGGGTCTGGTGGTCATGGAAGGATGCTGCCATTGAGTCTCCTGCCTCCGGGTCTGGTGGTCATGGAAGGATGCTGCCATTGAGTCTCCTGCCTCCGGGTCTGCTGGTCATGGAAGGATGCTGCCATTGAGTCTCCTGCCTCTGGGTCTGGTGGTCATGGAAGGATGCTGCCATTGACGAGTTTCCTGCCTCCGGGTCTGCTGGTCATGGAAGGATGCTGGCATTGATGAGTCTCCTGCCTCCGAGTCTGGTGGTCATGGAAGGATGCTGCCATTGAGTCTCCTGCCTCCGGGTCTGGTGGTCATGGAAGGATGCTGCCATTGAGTCTCCTGCCTCCGGGTCTGGTGGTCATGAAAGGATGCTGGCATTGATGAGTCTCCTGCCTCCGGGTCTGCTGGTCATGGAAGGATGCTGCCATTGAGTCTCCGGAAATGGAAGGATGCTGCCATTGAGTCTCCTGCCTCCGGGTCTGGTGGTCATGGAAGGATGCTGCCATTGAGTCTCCTGCCTCCGGGTCTGGTGGTCATGGAAGGATGCTGGCATTGATGAGTCTCCTGCCTCCGGGTCTGCTGGTCATGGAAGGATGCTGCCATTGATGAGTCTCCTGCCACCGGGTCTGCTGGTAGGCCGGTTTGGAGGGGGGCAAAGGAGTTGGAGCTGAGCTGCGAGGCCTCCAGCACTGCCTGGCTTGTTCATCGGCCGCTCGGTCACGTGCTTGCGACATGGGGCAAGATTGCGGCTCTATTCCGATGTTCTGGTGCAGGTTATCAGCAGTACTGTATATCTTTTTTTTTTTTGGGGGGGTGGGGGTCGGGGGGGGGTGAAAATGGTCAGCACGTCCCTTTGCTGATAACCACTAATAAGTGCCTATTCTCACTCCATTAATGCTGGTGATGGGAAGTAATGTGATCAAGTCTGGGGCATGAGAACAGGGTGCAGATGAGTAATCAGTGTGTAATCTTATCAGTCAGTTACTAAAGGTATCGTGTTCTGGTTTACACGGAAGCTGTGATTCCTTGAGACCTTCCTGCCTCTCCTCTTGAGGATGGATGCCTTTTTATTTTTATTTTTACTAATTTTCTTTGACTGCATCCTCAGGACCCTGGGGAGGTTTTGGGGGGGTGGTTTGTCATAAAAAAAAAAAAAAAAGCCAGAACAAGAATTATTTTCACCGTTGCATGTGTATTTTGTAGCCCCTCTTGTCACTTCACTGAAGTCATGTAATGCAGTTGGAGACATTCGTGCAGGCCACCTAGTTCCGGTCACTCAACATTGCTGTAAATATTTCTCGATCCCGTCTAGTGCTGGCTGAAAAGTGTTCATCTGAGGAATCTGCCGGAGCTTTTGTATCCATCAGGAAGAATGTTTCTTTAGGTAAGTAATACATATGAAGGAAACCCTGCGAACTACACACAAACAGTTTGTAACTAGAAGCTCTAAAGGCCGTTTGAAATGACAAATTCCATCTTTAACAAAAGTAAAAAGAAAGCAAAATATGGCTAGTTAAGATTTTCTAAGGCCTACAAAATACCGTGCTGTACTTTTAAGGCTCTTGGCTGACTAAGCTACCCCACAAGGCCCTGCTTTAGGCAGTTACCATTCGGTTCATCTTTCCACACTCTGGTGGGAGGATACCTGATCACTGGGATCTGCCAATGTTCTGTGCTCGTTACTAATGTGTTTTTTCACTGTTTTTCTGCTCACCAGTTGAGCATGTTTCTAGCTTGCAGCCTGAAGATGTATTTTACTTTTTGACAAATGCCAGGAATGTCAAGAAAAAAAATCAGTTTGTGTATACTGTGTTCAGAGAATCGTGATGTGAAGCAGTTTCATTTATATGAAATGTTGAAGATGACAGCCCCCTCCCCCCTGCTCTTTGATTTCTGTTGAACCTTCTCTTGCAGGAAGGGCAAATTAAAATTGAAATCACTGCTCAAATCACCACAAGCACTCTTCTGTGGTGTTGATGCAACCTATGCCAATGGCTACATCATGATGGTCGGTGTCAGGGTACTGCTAATCAGGAGATGAGATGGCAAGGTTACTGAGGTCAAGGTCATGTCTTAGTCACGGTGTCAAAGCTCATGACATTTACTTCATTGATGTCTAGACACAGATATCAGCCAGGTCAAGATCTAAGATGTAGAGGTGCTCCCAGACATCCTACTTCGCCAACCCTAAATCATTATTTTTGTACTGTCCATTTGTAGAGGATCCTTGTGCTGAGGATTCTGGGCCTCAGTCAACCCCTCCTCACACTCACCACATGAGAAAAGCTCCAACTGTCGTTCTCAAAATAAATGGGGTGTTTGTCACAGTTCTTACAAACTAGATAAGCTTGCTGTAGTTCTAGTTTCATTTTACAGCCATAACTGCAATCTTCCACTAGCGATGCCCTGCTGCAACTATTGCGCTTATAAATCCTCCTGTAGCATATGTGCTTCAGCTCCGGCATAAGCAGTTGCAGTACCTCACATTTTACCAAGGAGGCATAGATCTACAGTTCATAGATAAACATCAAGCAAGAGGTAGCACAGCTCCTGGATTCTGAAGATCAAGAACACTGCTTGCAGACTGAACACGAATAAACATGAATTCTTCAGCGTTTTTTGGAAGGTGATTACACCCAGGTGCAAACTAGTGTCTCACAAATAGGACATGCTGACGTTTAACTCATTGCATGATGTTCACATAACATATGCATTTGTAAAGTACACCGCATGTTCACCATTTGGGGCATCTTGGTGACATATTTGTTACCACACTCACAATTGTACTCATTTTATCAATCTTGGAAGGGAAGAAAGGCTGAGTGAACCTGCCAGGATTTGAACACAGAATCCTGGAGTGGTAATATATGCCACTGAGCCACGAGATCTTTTTTGCTCTTGCCCTACCTGATAAACCCAGAAAGGAATGCTGCAGACAAAAGGGTCTGTGAAGCATCAAGTATAACATGGAAAGCATCACATTGACAATGCTTCTTGGGAACGTGTGACCAGTCCCTTTGAGACACATTTATTTACTTTGCAGGAAAAAACCGTCCTTGATTAGACTCAACTTCCTAGAGGTAGTTAATGGGGAGAAAGTGCATCAAATAAAATATGAGCACAGCTGTGGATGTTTCGAATCTTCTCTGCTTTGCTTCTCGGGGGTAAGACCTTGTGGTCAGCAGAAAATCCAGAGTATTCTGTTCAACAGCACAGTTCAGTTTGGGTCTCACGCAGTGATGAACAAAATGATGGTGGAAGCTAATATTTTGAAGAATGTGATCCTCAAAAAGAGGGAAAGTTCTCCAGGTCAAGGTACAGTTAGCTAAAAGCAGATTTTGAATAACAAAACGTTGCAAACATCCAGGCCTAACACTAGATGGAAGGAGTACGCAGAACTTGTGCGTCTGCAGCCCTTCCATTACGAGCACCTGGTTACAAGGTAGGTAGCATTTTACTTCCTAATCACAGGTACCTTATCTATGCAGACATTCCTCTCCATAGTAACTGTCCTGACACTGCGTTGTATTCTCTTGGCCCTTGAAGCTCCTTGCTTTATTAAAGTAGCAGTGACAAGCTTCTCTGAGGCATGTGTGCACCATTTCCTAGTTTACTTTTGCACTTTGCAAGGGAATTAAAAGATCTTATTTTAGCCTGGAGATGTGCATTAGTGTCAATCCTGGTTAAATGTAAAATACTCGGAAAATGTTGTTTGGGAAATAGGGAGTAACTTTCACTTCTCCTTTTTTTTGGCAGATCTGTGACTTTGGATTGGCCCGTGTAGCAGATCCAGATCATGATCATACAGGTTTCCTGACAGAGTATGTAGCTACTCGCTGGTACCGTGCACCGGAGATCATGTTAAATTCTAAGGTAGGTACTGCTGCAAAGGTATCACAGAAGTAGTTCTAATACTCCAACTTTATGAATGTTGGTAAATGGCAGGCCACTTTTATAAGAAGGTACACGTTACCCAGTGAACTTGTGCTGCATAATTTTGGTTCTTGTATTTCTGCTTCGTAGCATTCTCACTTGGTCAGAAATGTAGGGCCATTCAGAAACTCACATTCCTGCTTGTTACTCCCTAAAGAAATGTAGTCCCTATTATTTTCCTGCCAAAGGAGTACCATTCTTGGAAGTCCTGCTTATTAAACATTATAATAATATAATGGGGCTTTTAACAGGCCACCTTTAACAAGGGCATAAATGGCGCATAATGTTTTTCAGTGTGTCTTCATTGTTGTAATGGCTATCTCTCCCACTACGAGTCTACGAGTGGGTTAGCTTATTTGAGAAGTGCTAACTTAAGGTTGGGAGCAGATAGAAAAATTCTCTTTAATGATGAAGTTGGATTTTGAATTACAATTTTAAAAATTCAGTTTTTCCTCCCAAACTAACTGCGCCTTTGTGAGCTACTATTTAGACTTCGTATTGTTGATAGCGAGGTAGAAATGTATCTTCTCTAAGGCGAAAGTGGATTTAACTGCTCCGTCCAAGCACAGATCCCTCAGAATAGAGATTGTGTTAAGTGAAATCTTGAGGGAGTTACTCAGTAGTCTTTGCTTCACAAGAGAGCACACAACTCCTTGTAACTGATCTAATTGAATTTAGGTCTAATGTGTCCAGCCATCTGCTCACGATATATGCTTCAAACCTTTTCTCAAGTGAATCCTAGCAGGTCCTTAACCGTGTCTTTGGTGCATATGCACAGGGTTCAGTTTGCCCTATAATTCTCATTACGCTCGCAGCAGAGCCAGTGCAGGGAATTACAGGGAGTGCAGAATTATTAGGCAAGTTGTATTTTTGAGGATTAATTTTATTATTGAACAACAACCATGTTCTCAATGAACCCAAAAAACTCATTAATATCAAAGCTGAATATTTTTGGAAGTAGTTTTTAGTTTGTTTTTAGTTTTAGCTATGTTAGGGGGATATCTGTGTGTGCAGGTGACTATTACTGTGCATAATTATTAGGCAACTTAACAAAAAAAAATATATACCCATTTCAATTATTTATTATTACCAGTGAAACCAATATAACATCTCAACATTCACAAATATACATTTCTGACATTCAAAAACAAAACAAAAACAAACCAGTGACCAATATAGCCACCTTTCTTTGCAAGGACACTCAAAAGCCTGCCATCCATGGATTCTGTCAGTGTTTTGATCTGTTCACCATCAACATTGCGTGCAGCAGCATCCACAGCCTCCCAGACACTGTTCAGAGAGGTGTACTGTTTTCCCTCCTTGTAAATCTCACATTTGATGATGGACCACAGGTTTTCAATGGGGTTCAGATCAGGTGGACAAGGAGGCCATGTCATTAGATTTCCTTCTTTTATACCCTTTCTTGCCAGCCACGCTGTGGAGTACTTGGACGCGTGTGATGGAGCATTGTCCTGCATGAAAATCATGTTTTTCTTGAAGGATGCAGACTTCTTCCTGTACCACTGCTTGAAGAAGGTGTCTTCCAGGAACTGGCAGTAGGACTGGGAGTTGAGCTTGACTCCATCCTCAACCCGAAAAGGCCCCACAAGCTCATCTTTGATGATACCAGCCCAAACCAGTACTCCACCTCCACCTTGCTGGCGTCTGAGTCGGACTGGAGCTCTCTGCCCTTTACCAATCCAGCCATGGGCCCATCCATCTGGCCCATCAAGACTCACTCTCATTTCATCAGTCTATAAAACCTTAGAAAAATCAGTCTTGAGATATTTCTTGGCCCAGTCTTGACGTTTCAGCTTGTGTGTCTTGTTCAGTGGTGGTCGTCTTTCAGCCTTTCTTACCTTGGCCATGTCTCTGAGTATTGCACACCTTGTGCTTTTGGGCACTCCAGTGATGTTGCAGCTCTGAAATATGGCCAAACTGGTGGCAAGTGGCATTGTGGCAGCTGCACGCTTGACTTTTCTCAGTTCATGGGCAGTTATTTTGCGCCTTGGTTTTTCCACACGCTTCTTGCGACCCTGTTGACTATTTTGAATGAAACGCTTGATTGTTCGATGATCACACTTCAGAAGCTTTGCAATTTTAAGAGTGCTGCATCCCTCTGCAAGATCTCTCACTATTTTTGACTTTTCTGAGCCTGTCAAGTCCTTCTTTTGACCCATTTTGCCAAAGGAAAGGAAGTTGCCTAATAATTATGCACACCTGATATAGGGTGTTGATGTCATTAGACCACACCCCTTCTCATTACAGAGATGCACATCACCTAATATGCTTAATTGGTAGTAGGCTTTCGAGCCTATACAGCTTGGAGTAAGACAACATGCATAAAGAGGATGATGTGGTCAAAATACTCATTTGCCTAATAATTCTGCACTCCCTGTATCCTTTAATTATAGAAATTTCCCATTCAGTCTTCCATTCAGTTTCCACGTTTTTGTCGGGCAGAACCTTGTGACACCTGGGTTAAACATGGTCTTCAGAGTCTCAGTCTGTGTTATCCATAGCCAACATTCAGAAGGTCACGCTTTGTCCATTAATTGTTTTCTGTCATCTAGACCTTTGTGCAAAAATGTTTACCAATTTAAGTTAAAGATTCCAGCAGTTACACTCCTGAGTGTTATCATTTGTTGTGGCAACTTCTTCTGACATTAGTTTTTAATGGTGAAATCACTGCTTCCTCATTCATAAAACTGGTGCCTAATGACCTCTGAACTGGCGAGAGAACTGTGAGTTTTGTAGATCAGGACCCCCACTGGTAAACAAATGATCACTAAGTAGGTCCGCCTGAGGCACCATGCTGCGCTGTCGCTTCAAGATCTATTTATCTTCAATAAACCTACAGAGTGCTAAGAGCCACCCATGACTCTCCATTAGTTGTCGTCTTGATCACTCACTTCTTTTGTCTTCATTGGTCAGCGGTAGCCGGGCTGATTTATTTATTTAGTTTTTGCTGTCCAGGCTCACTCCAAAAGGCTTTGTGTTTCAGTTACTTAGATTTTTTTTTTTTACTCACACACACATTTTGTTTTTCATCTTATTTTAGATTCCACACACACCAGCTTGGAGCCAGCTCATGTCAAATGAATCACTCCACTCTACACCACTCCGACACTTCATGCCGCTCTACTCCACTCTACGACACTATACTCCACACCACTAGCTTCTAGCCATTCTGAACTGCAGCCACACTGGTGTACAACTTGTCTAAAACACATTGGCAGAGCCAACAACTCTCACATAGGCAAGACCTATTGGTTTTGGCAATGCGTATTTGTTCTAGTAAACCAATCTCTGCCATTCCTTAACAAATGTTAGAATTTCACATGCTCCTTTTAGAGCCTTATCTACTCGTTCTTTTTATATTGCGTACTGAATACTCATTAGAGAATGACAACTTCATAATCTACTCAGAGTCAGAGCTCTTTCCACTATGAGCTGTAATGAAGGTGTAAAACAGTTCACTGAATGGCTGGAATACTAACACATCTGAAAACCTCTTATTGTTATCAAAAACGTGTTTTCACAAGGCTGCCTTGGTTACTAGTGCTTAAAGTGCATCGCTTATTCTTATTTTGGCAGGATGCCACTCAGTGGCTCAAATGCTAGAGTTTTAGCAGAAATTGCACTGGAAAGATTCTTCATTTGCATGTAAAAACAATGAGGAATACAGTGTCAATTCAATCCAGTCTGCATCTGTTTCTTGGTTTTATGCCTGTCAGGCTAACTCTAAAGTGCATCATCTGAGTGCATGTGTATTTAAAGTGATTTTTACTATATTGGTGTGTATTTTCCTCGCTTCCATTCTTTATGGCTTTAGAATGAGTGGAGTTTTATTTCTCTGTTAGTCATTATTAATGACTATCCACCCTTAAGAGGAAGAACACTTAACATATCTGTAACATTACTTCTTGATCTTCTGTATTCTCATTAAATTAATGGAAAATCTGTTCTCTTCCTCAGTATGGTCAGAAGGATTGGAAATAAAGAGGTGTCTGTCTAGGTCCTGCAACCCGCAGTAAACTGTGAAAACTGAACTGATCAGCATCTTTAGCTGTGGTGCATGCTGATGTTGTGGATGTGCTTAATCATCTTTAAAGGGAGTGTGCAGGCGTTCCACTGGGTGAGACTGTGTGTTCATGCAAGCACATTCACTTTTTACTCTGTTAAAAATGGGAACACGAAGAAGGTTTTTGTCAGGAAACTTGTCATATGTTGAAACTGTTGTGGCAGATTTGGCCGAGAGGACAGATCTTCTCAGTGCTCTGAAGTGGCTCCTCACTCCTGGTCCCTGATGGTAGTTTTAGTAGTGCGAGCTGAGTGGTCTTCTTCATGGTTTTAGTAGCGTAAATTTAGAATTAAGGTAAGTGTTTCTGACCCAGGACCTCACTGCATTTTCTTGAACAAGAGGTTCCATTACACCCAGTCACTCTCTTCATTGTGGCAAAGTGGAGAAGATGCAGCAGCACCAAGTATAAGTGCAAACTAGAGTACCTGGTGAGAACCTTTACTGTCAGTGGGTGCTGTGATGCAGAAAAACATACAAGTATATGTAAACGTAGACCTAAATCCTGTCAACCTGGAGCACACTAGTGCAGCTCACCTATTATGTGCAACTTTGTCTAGTGGAATTAACTCCTAGGTAAACATCTGCAGATTGTACCTCAGTGTGTCAGTATGCTGTTCAAAATTAAATTCACATATCTCAATAAATGTATTCAAAAAAAGTAATCATAAGGCCACTCCTTGCAATGCATATTCTATTTATTTAATAATTCATCAATAAACTACGTGCAGATGGTGCAGTGCTTATTGTGGTGTGTTTTTTTCTTTGACATAAAACACAAAGTATGAATAGGAGCAGTGAGTCTAAAACCTGCACCACCACCCTGTCATAATTAGTGATTTAGAAGATTGCGATGTGCATTCACAACATACACCTCCTGCTCCAAGGTGTCGTAACAGGATTCAAAAACAAACAATACAACGGTAATGCACCATCGGCACTATAGAAACTAGAAATATTCAGACTTTCAAGTCCACTTTTTATTGATGCGTCCTCTTCAGACTAAGATCTTCAAGTAACAAAAAAATAATCATTTTTCTTTCTTCCACTATTGTGGGGTTAAAAACAAAGCAATCCAACATGTTTTATTTACTTCTGTAAACCTCTTCAGGGCTGTAACATAACATAAAAAACGTATAAACCACTTAAAATATACAACATTGGGATATGCTCACATGGAGCAACTTGCATATATGACTAAATCACCCCCCCCAAGGGAGACAATATGATGCACACTGTCCCAACAATGCAGTCCTATCTAATACAATCTACAAGTATATCTAGTTATACCAAATTAAACACATATGAAAATTATCCGCACATAAAGGACGGAAGAGGGATAACAAAGAGAAAGAAAAACATATATTACAGATTGTCCTAAAACAGCATTCAGTGACATTGAACCTCGGAAACAATATTTCAAAAAGGGTAGGTACAGTACCCCCCCATATTCTCCTTTTTCAATCCTTCTCACGTGCATGATACTGTATGCAGGCCATATAACCCCACCACAAAAATCCTCACACAAAATCAAAATAAGAATATATTTAAAAACACAGGGGAATGTCTTGTTGATAATTCCACCCACTTCATTATATCGTGTCTATATGCATATTCATATATACCATTCATATCTTCCAAAATGGCATAAGCATTTCCTTTATTACTAATATAAGGCTAGTGAAGCAATATTCACTGTATTTCATGCCGCACCCAGTCCCTGCATTCCAAACTGGTGGTCCCCATTGTTGGCACCTATTAGAACATCAGAAGCAATGATCAGGTATATGTTTTCACCATTGCCAAGCCTTTCGCTAAGCAGTAATAGTACAATATCCCTATCACAATATAATTTAAACAGGGAATGAATAGTCTCAACCACTATGTGGGGGTGCAACATCGGGGCATCGTCCCACATCCCCACTCACAACCCCTTTTTCCATACTATGATGAGTGAGAAATGTCATAAGGCAAACTGAAACGCGTTGGCTGGCTGTGATTTTAACCCCACAATCATGGAAGAAATAAAAGATTATTTTTTGTTACTTGAAGATATTTGTATGAAGAGAATGTATCAATAAAAAGTGGACTTAAAGGTCTGGACATTTCTAGTTTTGATGGTGCTTCACCGTTTTTGTTTTATAAAACACAAAATAATCGCTTGGTGTATATGCAATAAAATCATGGGAGGCTATACAGTGTCTGATAATAATCACATAAAAACCAGTGAGCGGTGTGTGCTGCAATGTTTCGACCTGCTCCTCCTTATATGGGCCTCATCAGGACCAAGTAATCTGACTTATATTCTGTAATGCAAGAATGGCATGACCAGTCAAGGAGCAACAATGTCACACTACTATAGGCTGTCATTTATCAACCCTGGGGCCAAATCGTTTTGGTAATACAAAAATGACCATTCTTATTCATCTGGACTATTTGCACAAAATTTGATAAAATGGCAGCACAATCATCTTATTGCTTATGTGTCTCAGAATGTGTAGCTTGTCCCCAGCTCGTTTATTAAAAAATTAATAATGAACTTGACATGTACACAGATGTCATGTTTATTCTATGGAGAAACAAAAAAACTATGGATACCATTGGGTACGGCCTCTACTCACTCACTTCTCTGTGTTCTTCACTTGAGATACACAAAGCAGCAAGTGAAATATGTCTGCTTACTGGCTGAAAAGAAAAGAATGGATTTGATCAGTCTAAAGAAACCCAACACTACAGGGTAACAGTTGAAGCTGCATCAGTTGTCACTTACAAAACACTATCAGAGTGAAAGGGTCCTGTCTATTTCCATGCATGAGGGATACAAATTAGCAGGGGGAGGGGATGAACGCTTGAGAGAGAGCTCAATACAAGATGGAATCTCTTTAAGGAAGGAGCAGGAGCAACAATCGTTCAGCAACATGCTCTATTAAAATGCATCCACTCATCTAACTACCGGAACCCGTTAGAGAAAACTGCAGCCAATAAGCCACTATAAACATTATGCACAGAGTGGTGAAACAAACGGCCAAGAACCGGAGAAGGAATAGCCCGCTGCACTGCCTGGGGGGTAAAGCGGGGAGCTTGTGAAGCTCATGAGGCCTATGAAGCAGGCAGGCACTGCAAAAGCCACTGGCCAATGCTGAAGTAATTCTTGTCCCTTATCCATCAAGGAGCAGTGAGAGATACCATTCCTGATGCTCCAAGCGGTGCTAGTTTCCACTTGCCACCTGACTGGCCCACTATCTGTGTGTGGCTTGAAACCTGGGCCTCTTGGAACAAGGCGCAGAGCTGCTTGTGCCGCTTGGCTAAGCGGGGAGGGCAAAGGTCTGTGCCTGGCCAATGAAACTGGGGATAGTGCACACAGCCAACCAAAGAAGAGGCCCTTCTGATTGCTGGAAAAAGGATGCAGCTAATGTGCCATGGTGAGTGGCTTAGCAGAAGCAAACTGCTCGGATGGTAGAGCTTGGTCGGTTTGGGCACATACTAGGCCTCCTTGCACATATTAGCGTACTCTGCATTGAAGAAAGCGACTGGTTGCATTTCAGGCTGTCTCATTCTGTACAGATAACCACCACTATCCACATGTACCTGGTACAACTCTGTGGAACTGCTGATTACCGTGAGTCAGAGGGTCATCAATATTGGAGTCTTCCCCCTCAGGCCTTAAAGGCAAGATGGGTAAAACCAGTGACAAGCAGCACAAACCTAATTTTAAGTCACGGAAATGTAGCTGCCATACACTGGGGAACAAGCTGCTGCGTGATGAACCAGCTACTAATGGGAGCAAACTAAAGAACAAGGACTTTGAGGCACTCCATCGTAGAAGCAACCTGACAGTTGTTGGACTGGCAGAATCTATCTCAATGGGGCGCACAGAAGACTATATAGAATAAACATTGCTCCACATTTTTGGCGTGGACAAGCTAAGTTAATTATGGTGGAGTGAGCGATCGGGTCCCTCGCGCCAAGCCTAATCCCGGTGCCCCAGCTCACCCAATCATTGTCATACTTCTTAATTACTGTGAAAGCGACCAAATACTAAGACTGGCCAGAGACAAAAAAGAAATTGCCTACACCCGATTGTCTATTGCGTTCTACTCTGACTTCATGCAGTGTGCACACAAGGCGCACATCAGAAATTTGCCTCCATAAAAATATGTTGTACCCAGCATGGCTGCGCGTCAAGAGAAAACATTTCTTTTCTGATCCAGAAGAGGCTACCTCCTTCTTTAATAAACTACTTAAAGAAAAACACAGCTTTCCAGCTGACTCTATGGCGGAAACTGATGCATCCCGCAGGAGATGTGGAATGTCTTAGGTCTTGAGTGGGTGTGGCTGCCCTGGACCGCTATGATCATATCCCTTGGATGGGTAATTTTGTTGAACTCGCATGCTGGCTGGTCCTGCTGCCGTTTGAGAGGCACCAGCCCAATTGTCCTTGGAGGTGCTAAGCTCTGCAGACACTATTTTAGGCCACGTACTGCACCCACAGTTGCTATGTTCGAGAAGGTTATAAGACTGGCATAGTTCACTCTCTGGCCCCACGTGGCACATGCCTGAGGGTCCAGCTTATGATTGTTGGAATTAAGTTTTCCTGTTTATGTCCTGTTCTTCAGATGGCTTTAGCAGGAGACCTTGTTGGGGGGTTTGAGCCCAGTGTGGGTACAGGGAGGAGGGAGAGGCATGTTTGTCAATGTTGCTGGCAAAGATAATATACTCTAAATACATAAAATACATTACATACATACATACAACACATACATAATATGGCTACTTATATAGACGTAAATTGAAATTTATCACTTGGAATGTGAGGAAATGTTTTTGATTCTTTTAGAGGTTTATGGAGAGGCATATCAGAGGGGTTCTCTATGTGGGAAGCAATAGTTATCACATGTCTAAAGCCTTTCGCTCGCCCAGAAAGGGCAGCTCCTATCACCCTCTATCCTTGCTGAATGTAGACTGCAGATTTCTCACCAAAATACTAGCTAACAGAATGCTGCCACTAATGCCAGCACTCCTAAGGCCGGACTGAGCTGGCTTCATCTCAACGTATGTACGCTATTTGCTATTACACTTCATATAGACCCAAGGAAAGAAGTGGTGGCAACCTTTTTGAATGCTGAAAAGCCATTTAGTTCTTTCCATGGCCTTTCTTGCTGGCGGTGCTTGAACACATGGGTGCGGAGAATGCTTCCCTGCACTGGATTAAAATTGTATTCACCGACCCACTGGCCAATATTAAAGCTAATGTCAGACTCCGGGCTGAATATCCAACAGGGCACACTGCAGGGATTCACGTTGTACCCTTTCCTGTTCGCCCTGTTCATGAAGCTACTTGCATTCTTAGCATCACCATAGCCAGGGAATTATGCTAGGCAAGAGGGACTACCCTTTGTCCCTCTACACAGATGATGTATTATTACTGGTTAAAAGCCCCACACAGAATTTAAACCTGGTAATTTGTGAGATTATTGGCTTTGGGGGATTATCTGTGATACAAATCAATTGGTTAAATTCTGTAATGGCTCCCATGACTGAAAATACATCCAAACCAAGCCTGGATTTTCCATTGTAATGGCAATCAGATCTCATTTGATACTTGGGTGTAATATATCACAGGAATATTCCCTCTATCATAGCAGAGTACTGCGGCACATAGGAGCGTGATTGTTGATCCTGAAAAACGATGGCTCAAGCTTCTGTTGACAAGGGCAGGCAGAATATCTTTAATGAAAATTGTAGTCATTCCAGAATTGCTTTCTATTCCAGACTATCCCAGTACCACTTAACAGGTACTCATGTTTGAGTTGAGAAGAACTGGAAATTGGCCTGAAATTAGTTGGGCAAAGCCACAGCTACCATGTGGTAAGGGAGGCTTCGGGTCTCCCAACTTTTAGGTTTACTGTCTGGTGGCACAGGCTTAGTTTGAATACCATTGTATACATAATTTTAGACAAGCCCCACACTATTATTTGGAATGGGGAGTGATTGCTCTATTTCAATACAAATTGCACAGTGTCACAACACGACTAGACCACGTGCTACAATAGGCTCAGTGTGATGCACAACATGGTTCTGGTCACGACTGGTGGACCTGGGAGGAAATCCGTTGAGGTACTCACCCAAAGCTACCATATCCTACTACCTCAACACACTTGGCGAACATCCCCATGTTGTGTGCCCTCTTGGACAAGAATAATAAAAGACAGATGGGTGACTTTTTCCCTAATCATAAATTCATTGCACTTGCATATTATTTAGGCTCCTTCTCAAAATATGGTCACATACCACACAATATGGGAAGTGCTGCAAGATCTACTCCCCACATTCCAGTAAGAATCATCTTTGTGTGGGCCATTGGATGTCCCCTGGACCAGCCCTTGCCCTACTAAATTTATCACTAGACTATAAAACGCTGTGTCGAACGGGATGAGAAAAGTAGACTGCTATGCAAAACAGCGATGAGCTTGAGACCTTGGTGTTGACAACAGGCCAAACAATAGCTTAATTGTGGTAGATAGACTAAAGAAGTTTCTCAAGTGGCAAATATAGATTGATACATTATATACAGTACTATATCCCGGGCCACTGGAATTATGTGATGCTGCGGCGATTTCCACATAGTTGTAGATTTGCTCCATCATTTGCTGCATAATCTGCAGTTTTTAACAAAAAAAATAGTTTCTAGCTCAAACAGTTCAAAAGTTACCAGAAATGCAGCAACACGTGTTAAAGCACAGTGGAAGGCCCTTTGCAAAAGGTGACTGCTCACATTACTGTGGCTTATTGCTATATCGGTTTTAAACTGGTACAATAAATTCCCAGATGGTGTTAACAAGCTTAAAAATGGCAAAATAATGAAGTAATATCTCAAAATGTGCTGCATAATTTGCCTTTTCTTGCAGCACAATTTACTCAACCATGCCGCATAATTTGACGCTCCCCTGCTGCATAATTCCAATGGCCCTGATTGTACCCTGGTACAGATGGTTAATTTTGGCTTGTCACAAAATTCAACTTTCAGTAGATGCTCTAGCCCTGATGTAGACATTTTACACTTAAACTGGGGGTGCCTGGAGGCCACCACATTCTGGTAAATTGTAATAATGGCAATAAAGATAATGATAGAATATTCCTGGACTATCACCCCCAATATAGACATCCTGGATTATATAGCAGATGTCCT
The DNA here is from genome assembly GCF_031143425.1 of Pleurodeles waltl. NCBI lineage: Eukaryota > Metazoa > Chordata > Amphibia > Caudata > Salamandridae > Pleurodeles > Pleurodeles waltl. The sequence goes on from NC_090450.1 coordinate 975,563,721, forward strand.
GCCACACTATAGAATGGCTGTGATTCTAGGGTGGCGCAGAATTGTAATGATGTAGGGTAGAAGAGGCCACTGCTCTAAAGATTGGCTCAGGTATATGATGTTTTTTGAAGCAGTGACAGAACTATGTGCTTTGACATTTCCACCGGCATCTCTCTAAGGGACTTCTGACCGCCTTCATGGGCCTTTGTGTCTGGTCTCATAGGACAGGAGCACGGCACACAGACAAAACAGAGTATAGGGCACATATGCAACACTCATTCCAATAGACCCACAGAGCGAGGAGTGCAGCCTGTATTGACACCATAACAGTGTCCCTAAATATGTCCAGTTTAGTTTCAAAAATGTTACTGCATGAACTTGTGAGTACAATCTTACCGGTACATAATGGCATGTGAAATGTGGAAACCAAAATGTATAGCCTTTACCTTGATTAAGTTAGGCATGGTTATAAATGAGTTACTGAGCAAACAAAATTAAAAACAAAAGATGATGCAGATACCAAGAGCTTGAGTTTGTGACTTAAAGCTAACGTTGGATGGTTATTATAAACGTTTTCTAGAACCTACAAAGTCCACTTTGCATAGGCAACCATCAAAGTCTCCACAATCTCCTCATGTCCAACCTGTAGACACCTCGTAATTTGCCAATTGAGCTTACACTTAAAAGAACACCAAGGTCAGGCCTTGGAGTTCCACCAGCAGATCTGCCAACTGGTGAAGAAAAGAGAAGGTGACGTACTAGAGGATTGAGATGTACCTAATGAATGGAATGACTTCATATTTTCAGCTCCATCGCCATCTTCTCCCCAACCTGTGAATGCTCCCTCTGATGGCATTGGAGGATTCCACAATCTGCTGGAAGAGCAGCAAGGAGATTTGAATTGCCAGAGGCTACTAAATAGTCAACTTGTTGGACTTTTAAGAGCCTTCTAGAAAATTAGTAAGAGCAATCCCTATTGTAGATTTCATTTGGAAGGAGTGTGTTGAAGTCCTGAAGAATTCAGCAACAGTCTCTGCGAACTTGCCTAGATTATAAAAGAAATATAAAGATCCAGAAAATGTAATGTAAGGTGGATTTGTAGAGTACTGCTTCTCATCCATGAGGGGTTCTAGGTGCTGAATATTCACCAGCTTGTTTGAATTGATGCCCTAAATGAGTTTTGGTGGTAACATGAGCTGCCCACCATCCCTCAAATTCCTTCTACATCCATCTCCCCATAACCTGATAGAGAAGATAGGGATTTGGATAATATAGGGAAATGTTTTTCACAATGTAGGCTACTAATTTTAGAGCAGCCAACTCCTTAGTGATAACAGGCAGATGTGGTCAGACATCACTCAGTAAAGTGATCATTAACCAGAAGATCCTGAATCTGAGGCAAAGAAGATCCTCCATGAAGGTGAAACAAATTGTGCGATGGACATCGCTTCTACACAACTATGTCTGCTGGCAAGAGCAGCTGTTCTCCAGTCAGGGTGGTTGAAAGCCACTTCTTTCAGGTGCAAAGGTCAAAAGAAAGACCTGGACATGCCTCATGTTGGGGAGGCATTATTTGGGAAGCATGTTGATGAGGCCTTACTCGATCAAGACAGACACCACAAGGTCCTTGGGTAATTTGCAGAAGAGGCAAATGCCCTTTCGCAGACTAGCAGGCAGATGGCTATTCTCTCACAGAGGATATCATCAACCTTATCTTTATCAGCAATATTAGCCCTTTTATCTGCAATACCGTACATGATATCTTCAATATGAGCAGTCTCTACTGGCGGCCTATACCAAGCAAGCTGTGATAAGAAAACAATGTCCCCAGGGAAGGAAAGCTGGATGAAGACGTTGACTAAATGGAAGTGTCAACTACTTTTACATATTCCCCAGTGCCTCATGGGGGTCAAATCTCAAATTAAGAGTGGAACTCAATAACAGCAGGCCATTGGGTTTTAGACCCAATTAACTACGGTCATTCTTTAGAATTCAATCAAAAAACACCTTGTACATCTCACAAAGACCATCCCTACCTAATTTCCATCTTCCTAAATTAGACATATTACCATGTGCAGCAAAGGAGCCATAGAATAATTCTACACAACTTAAAGGGAATGGGTTTCTATTCCAGTTTCTTCTTGATAAAGAAAAAGGCTGGGAAAATGGAGACCCATTTTTTTTGGATCTGTGAAAGCTAAACAAATATATTTAAGAAATCCATCCTTTTGCATTCCTATTCTCCAGGACATCTTCCAACTCCTCAATCACAGAGACTATGGCGTTAGATACTTTCATATCCCAGTTCACCGAAAGCACCACAAATTCTTTAGTTTTGCAGTGGCTGGGACTCGCTAGCCATTGAAAGTTCTACCTTTTGCACTGAAATAGGTGCCCAAAATGTTAGTGAATGTTCAGCTCCAGTAGCTGCATATTTATGTCCAGAAGGCCACCAGGTATTTGCACACCTCATTGTTCTCATCTAGCAGCATCAAAAGGAACCAGGGCCTGCCTGAGACTATTCAACAGACTAGTTCTCTCAATCCTTAAGTTTTCACTCAGATCTATAAGGACCATATCAATCTTGAGTTTTATTCTAGACACCATATGGGACAAGGCATATCTAACAGTCAAAAGAAGAGCCAGACTCGAACTCCTAGCATAGAAGGAGATACGTCTGTTTGCCTGTTCAAGTCCCTTTCAGTAATGGTGACATGCAGCCCGTTAGTCCTGTTTAGACCTCTTCAAATGAGACCTATGCAACAAGAGTTGGAAAACCAATAGATATAAACACAAGGCTCTTTCAAAGATATAATTTAAATCAGTCCAAAGATGAAGGTCTCATCCTTGGTGGATTTGAGTGAAAAATCTCTCAATAGGCTTAACCTTCGTACCTCAAATCAACAATTTTGTGATCACGACAAATGCTTCACTAGAAGGAGTGGGAGCTCACTTGCAAGTCTTGGAAATGAGTCACAAGTGGGCTCTTCAACGTCTAATCCTTCACATAAATCTATTCGAGCTTGAGGCTGTAGCATTGTCTGCAGCCTTTTTTTTTTTTTTTCTTCCTTCCAAGGATAAAGAGATCGTCTGCATGGACAATGCCACCACAATGCATTACATCAACAAGTAGGGTGGTACAAGATCACAAACATTGTCTGAGGAACCCCGAAGGATTTGGAAATGGTCACTTCAGTACTTGGTAAAGCTCAAATCAAAGCAGGACATGTTCCCCGAACCCACGTCATTCTAGTGGATATATTGAGCAGAATGAAAACCTGTTGCCATGAATGGGAATTCAACCTAGGAGAGCATCTTTGATCAATGGAGCAAGCCAAATCTAGATCTATTTGCAACTCTCAGAATTGCAATTGCAAATGCCAGTTTTACACATGTTGGTATCTGCAACCAGGGTGGTGGTGTGGAATCAATTTTTGATAGATTAGGAGGGATCTTTGTTTACGTTTTTCCCATGCTTCTGTTGGTCCTGAAACTTCTGAACAAAATAGAGAATAGTTCTAATCACACCAAAATGGCCCAGACAGCATTGGTTCACCGAACTGCTTCTCCTGTCGGAGAAACATCACGTTCGATGGCATCTGTCGCTGTAGATACGCATGTTCTGCAATAGCTCGCCATCTGGTGTTGGGCCGGAGTGTTACAAGTTGTTTTTCTTCGAAGAAGTCTTTCGAGTCACGGGACCGAGTGACTCCTCCTTTTGTCTCCATTGCGCATGGGCGTTGACTCCATCTTCGATTGTTTTTTTTCCGCCATCGGGTTCGGACGTGTTCCTGTCGCTCCGAGTTTCGGAACGGAAAATTAGCTAATTTCGGAAGATTTTCGTCGGTATTGTTGCGTTCGGGATCGGCGTACTTAGATTCCACACCGCATCGAAGATCGAAGAGCTCCGGTGCCCTTCGGGGTAGTTTTTCGATCCCCCGTCGGGGCCTGGTCGGCCCGACCGCGTGCTGAAGAACGCCGATGGAACGGACCCCGTTCCGTTTCTGCCCCAAATGCCACAATAAATACCCCTACACAGACCAACACTTGGTCTGCAACCTGTGCCTGTCACCTGAGCACAGCGAAGACACCTGCGAGGCCTGTCGTGCGTTCCGGTCCCGAAAAACACTCCGAGACCGTCGAGCCAGAAGACTTCAGATGGCGTCCGCACCGACAGCCCAACGGGAGTTCGAGGAACAAGAAGAGGAAGGTACCTTCTCGATCCAAGACTCAGACTCCGAAGGATTCGACGATACACAAACCGTGAGTAAGACGTCGAAAACCACACAGAGAAACATTTACAAGGCCCAGGGGACGCCACTGCCATCCGGCCATGGCTCCACCCATAAATTCGGTGACCGACCGTCGGCACCGAAAAAGGCCCAAACAGTGCCGAGGTCGTCCGACTCCGGTCGAGACACCGGCACGCAGCCTTCTCGGGACCGAGAAAGTGCTGGAGACAAGCCTCGACACCGAGATGCCGGTGTGGACACGGCTCGACGCCGAGACAGCGGCACCGAAGCAGATCGACGCCGAGAGGTTTCGGCCCCGAAAAAGAAAAAAGTCACCTCGGAGCCGAAAAAACACGCAGACAGGGTTTCGATGCCGAAACAAACTGCAAGCGACCCAGCTTCAGGCTCTTATACAGAAGAGCACTCGCTAACCTCCCAAATGCAAAAGCATAGGTTTGAGGAAGAGCTACAAGCAACTGATGTGGACCATACGCAAAAGCGTATCTTCATACAGCAGGGGACAGGAAAAATAAGCACCCTTCCCCCCATTAGGAGAAAGAGAAGGTTGGAGTTCCAGACTGAACAGACACCACAACCAAAAGTGGTGAAAAGAGTTACCCCACCACCCTCTCCTCCGCCCGTGATTAACGTCTCACCAGCACAAACTCCATCACACTCCCCAGCTCACACCACCATGAGCCAGGGTGACCAAGATCAGGACGCATGGGACCTATACGACGCCCCAGTGTCAGATAACAGTCCGGAGGCATACCCTACGAAGCCATCTCCACCAGAAGACAGCACCGCGTATTCTCAAGTGGTGGCTAGAGCAGCACAATTTCACAACGTAAGCCTCCACTCAGAACAGGTCAAGGATGATTTTTTATTCAACACACTCTCCTCCACCCACAGCTCATACCAAAGCCTGCCTATGCTCCCTGGTATGCTCCGGCACGCAAAAGACATCTTTAAGGAGCCGGTCAAAAGTAGGGCAATCACACCAAGGGTGGAAAAAAAGTATAAGGCGCCTCCTACAGACCCGGTTTTCATCACTACACAGCTGCCACCAGACTCTGTCGTTGTAGGAGCAGCTAGGAAAAGGGCCAACTCTCACACATCTGGAGATGCACCACCCCCAGATAAAGAAAGCCGCAAGTTCGATGCAGCTGGTAAAAGAGTCGCAGCACAAGCTGCAAACCAGTGGCGCATCGCGAACTCCCAGGCACTACTTGCGCGCTATGACAGAGCCCACTGGGACGAGATGCAACATCTCATTGAACATCTGCCCAAGGACTTACAAAATAGGGCAAAACAAGTGGTTGAGGAGGGACAGACCATTTCCAACAACCAGATCCGCTCCTCCATGGACGCTGCAGATACAGCTGCACGGACAATTAATACATCTGTAACTATCAGAAGGCATGCATGGCTCCGAACGTCTGGATTTAAACCAGAGATTCAACAAGCAGTTCTCAATATGCCTTTTAATGAAAAAGAACTGTTCGGTCCAGAAGTGGACACAGCGATTGAGAAACTCAAAAAAGATACGGACACTGCCAAAGCCATGGGCGCACTCTACTCCCCGCAGAGCAGAGGGAATTACAGCACATTCCGTAAAACGCCCTTTCGAGGGGGGTTTCGGGGTCAGAGCACACAAGCCAGCACCTCACAAGCAACACCGTCCAGTTACCAGGGACAGTATAGAGGAGGTTTTCGGGGACAATATAGAGGAGGGCAATTCCCTAGAAATAGAGGAAGATTTCAGAGCCCCAAAACCCCTACTACTAAACAGTGACTCACATGTCACTCACCCCCTCCACACAACACCAGTGGGGGGAAGAATAGGTCATTATTACAAAGCATGGGAGGAAATCACTACAGACACTTGGGTTCTAGCAATTATCCAACATGGTTATTGCATAGAATTTCTACAATTCCCTCCAAACATACCACCAAAAGCACAAAATTTAACAACACACCATTCCAATCTCCTGGAGATAGAAGTGCAGGCACTATTGCAAAAGAATGCAATCGAATTAGTGCCAAACACACAAATAAACACAGGAGTTTACTCACTGTACTTTCTGATACCAAAGAAGGACAAAACGCTGAGACCAATCCTAGACCTCAGAGTAGTGAACACTTTCATCAAATCAGACCACTTCCACATGGTCACACTACAAGAAGTATTGCCATTGCTAAAACTACACGACTACATGGCAACTTTAGACCTCAAGGATGCTTATTTCCATATACCAATACACCCATCGCACAGGAAATACCTAAGGTTTGTATTCAAAGGAATACATTACCAATTCAAGGTACTGCCTTTCGGATTAACAACCGCACCAAGAGTCTTTACCAAATGTCTAGCGGTAGTCGCTGCACACATAAGAAGGCAGCAAATACATGTGTTCCCATATTTGGACGACTGGCTAATCAAGGCCCATTCGTTCATAGAGTGCTCAAATCACACAAATCAGATCATACAAACCCTCTTCAAACTCGGGTTCACCGTCAACTTTACAAAATCCAACATTCTGCCGCGCAAGGTACAACAATACCTAGGAGCCATAATAGACACATCAAAGGGAGTAGCCACTCCAAGTCCACAAAGAATTCTAAATTTCAACACCATCATACAACGCATGTATCCAACACAAAAGATACAAGCAAAGATGGTATTACAACTCCTAGGCATGATGTCTTCATGCATAGCCATTGTCCCAAACGCAAGACTGCACATGAGGCCCTTACAACAATGCCTAGCATCACAGTGGTCTCAAGCACAGGGTCACCTTCTAGATCTGGTGTTAATAGACCGCCAAACTTACCTCTCGCTTCTGTGGTGGAACAACATAAATTTAAACAAGGGGCGGCCTTTCCAAGACCCAGTGCCACAATACGTAATAACAACAGATGCTTCCATGACAGGGTGGGGAGCACACCTCGATCAACACAGCATACAAGGACAATGGAACGTACATCAAACAAAACTGCATATCAATCACCTAGAACTTCTAGCAGTTTTTCAAGCACTAAAAGCTTTCCAACCAATAATAGTTCACAAATACATTCTCGTCAAAACAGACAACATGACAACAATGTATTATCTAAACAAGCAGGGGGGGGGACGCACTCCACGCAGTTAAGCCTGCTAGCACAAAAGATTTGGCGTTGGGCAATTCACAACCAAATTCGCCTAATAGCACAATTTATACCAGGGATCCAAAATCAACTCGCAGACAATCTCTCTCGAGATCACCAACAGGTCCACGAATGGGAAATTCACCCCCAAATTCTGAACACTTATTTCAAACTCTGGGGAACACCTCAGATAGACTTGTTTGCGACAAGGGAGAACGCAAAATGCCAAAACTTCGCATCCAGATACCCACACGAACAATCCCAAGGCAATGCCCTATGGATGAACTGGTCAGGGATATTTGCTTACGCTTTTCCTCCTCTCCCTCTCCTTCCTTACCTGGTAAACAAACTCAGTCAAAGCAAACTCAAACTCATATTGATAGCACCAACTTGGGCAAGGCAACCCTGGTACACAACGCTGCTAGACCGATCAGTGGTACCCTGCATCAAATTGCCCAACAGGCCAGATCTGTTGACACAGCACAACCAAAAGATCAGACACCCAGATCCAGCATCGCTGAATCTAGCAATCTGGCTCCTGAAATCCTAGAATTCGGGCACTTACAACTTACCCAAGAATGTATGGAAGTCATAAAACAAGCCAGAAGGCCATCCACCAGGCACTGCTATGCAAGTAAATGGAAGAGGTTTGTTTGCTACTGCCATATTAATCAAATACAACCATTACACACAACTCCAGAACATGTAGTGGGTTACTTGCTTCACTTACAAAAATCTAACCTGGCTTTCTCTTCCATTAAAATACACCTTGCAGCAATATCTGCATACCTGCAGACTACCTATTCAACTTCCCTATATAAGATACCAGTCATTAAAGCATTCATGGAGGGCCTTAGGAGAATTATACCACCAAGAACACCACCTGTTCCTTCATGGAACCTAAATGTTGTCCTAACTAGACTTATGGGTCCACCTTTTGAACCCATGCACTCCTGCGACATACAGTTCCTAACCTGGAAGGTGGCATTTCTCATCGCCATTACTTCCCTAAGAAGAGTAAGCGAGATTCAGGCGTTTACAATACAGGAACCTTTTATACAACTACACAAAAATAAAGTCGTCCTAAGGACCAATCCTAAATTTTTGCCAAAGGTTATTTCACCGTTCCATCTAAATCAAACAGTGGAACTTCCAGTGTTTTTTCCACAGCCAGATACCGTAGCTGAAAGGGCACTACATACATTAGATGTCAAAAGAGCATTGATGTATTACATTGACAGAACAAAAAACATCAGAAAGACTAAACAACTATTTATTGCATTTCAAAAACCTCATGCAGGAAACCCAATATCAAAACAAGGTATAGCCAGATGGATAGTTAAATGCATCCAAATCTGCTACCTTAAAGCTAAACAACAGCTGCCCATTACACCAAGGGCACACTCAACCAGAAAGAAAGGTGCTACCATGGCCTTTCTAGGAAACATCCCAATGCAAGAAATATGTAAGGCAGCCACATGGTCTACGCCTCACACATTCACCAAGCACTACTGTGTAGACGTGTTATCCGCACAACAAGCCACAGTAGGTCAAGCCGTATTAAGAACATTATTTCAGACTACTTCCACTCCTACAGGCTGATCCACCGCTTTTGGGGAAATAACTGCTTACTAGTCTATGCAGAACATGCGTATCTACAGCGACAGATGCCATCGAACTGAAAATGTCACTTACCCAGTGTACATCTGTTCGTGGCATCAGTCGCAGTAGATTCGCATGTGCCCACCCGCCTCCCCGGGAGCCTGTAGCAGTTTGGAAGTTACCTTCAATTATTTATATATGTATCATCTCAACCTTAAATAGGTGCATACTTAGTCACTCCATTGCATGGGCACTATTACTACAATTCAACTCCTACCTCACCCTCTGCGGGGAAAAACAATCGAAGATGGAGTCAACGCCCATGCGCAATGGAGACAAAAGGAGGAGTCACTCGGTCCCGTGACTCGAAAGACTTCTTCGAAGAAAAACAACTTGTAACACTCCGGCCCAACACCAGATGGCGAGCTATTGCAGAACATGCGAATCTACTGCGACTGATGCCACGAACAGATGTACACTGGGTAAGTGACATTTTCAATCTAGCTGAGCCCGCTCCCCAAATTGTTGACAGTGAACCGCAGCGAAGTACTTTATCTGGATACTTAATCCTTACACTTGTCAGCCTGGCTCATGAACATGAGTTTCTAACTATACTGTGGGACTCCCACTTTGATGACTGGGAATGATTCAAGCATGTGAATCTTTGCAAGATCCCAATACTGGATACCTACAGTTAAAGGTAAGTAACTTATTTTATCTATCTGAGAGAGTCCATATTTTGTAGCAGCCCGGGGTTATGGAGGTCTGGTTTTAACCTAGTTCCCATCTGACCTTATAGTTAGCCTGTATGTGTCATTAATACATTTGAGGGATTTATTTAGTCATAATATCTGTTTTAGGTATTTCTGGCAGGTCTAGTGTTTCAAAGGTGGGGGCCATCTCACAGACAGTGCAATAATTGCCCTCCCCTGGACTCCTGGGACATTATCACACAGGCTTTGGGAAGGCCTGTGAGATGTTCCATCTCACATAGTATATAGTTTCATCACTGTTTGTAATTGTGGAACCTCTCTTTCTAGGCTGCCAAATTCATGTTATATGTATGACAATCCCAGAATTGCAAAATCATTTTGTTTTAGTTGAGAGTGATGGGAGGGTTTTTGTTCCTGTAAATGCTGTTTGTTCTCTTTAATCACACAAGCCAGGATGACCAAGTGGGCACAAGGCCTGGAAAATTGATCACTAGAGTGTTACCATGTGTAAATTTCATGCATCGGTGTGGTTAATTCATTTGCATAAATACACAAATTTGCCATTTGCAGTAACTGCTGTATTTTACCGATTCAGCTACTAAAGAAAAATAAAAAGACCATCTGGAACCTTGTTTTCCAATATGATGACAAAAACGTCCAGCGCCAAAGTTGCATATACCAAAATGTTTTTCATCTGCCCCATATCTCTGCTTGCAAGTTTTAAAATCTAGAGTTTGCCTCCTTCATACATGTTGACCTAGCCTAAATCAAACTTCCTATTTTTGAAATGTTCTGTTCACTACTGGTGGAAATATTTGGATTGCAGAATGTTGCTGTTAGTAGTGAAGGATTAGATGACACCTTATGTTTTGTATGGGTATATCCCAGTGTTTAAACGTAGCTACTCTAGAGTGTAGAAATATGCTAGGTGCATGTCAAGGCCTACTTGAAAGTCCGAGCAGTAATTAGCCCATTCTACCATACTTTTTTCATTCCGTTTCTGCTAAGTATCTGGGGAAATCAAGAACCAGTAAGCCTCTGTTTTGGGCCGGCCTATATGAATGACATCGCTCTTCTCAAACATTTTGAGAACTCCTGCTGGATTCTAGTGTGTAACGCTAGCACTACATATAAAAACTGTTAGGGAAGATCATGTGTAAAAATGAACATGCTGTAACTATGATACTTTCAGGTCTTTTAATATTAAGATCCATATATGGCCTGTTCTAAGTGTTAAATTAAAGATGTCTGTAGCCCTTCGTTTCTGTTTTCTGTTTAGAGCAATTGTGCATCTCAAAATTTTGCTCATTGGTAATCTGCATACTCTCTTCTTGTCTATATGTCAGGGAGAGGATTGGTTTTCTTTTTCTCTCCTTTATAGTATGAAAAACTCCCAATATAGGCTTAGTTTCATAGCCACTAACATACCTATAGTTAATGGGTTATGAAGCCAGCTGACCCATAATCAAGCTTAGCTGGTTGGACTACATCTGCCCTCATATTCAGTTAATGAGTTAACAAACCCTGGGTTGCTTTAGGGCACATCTACTTTGTGCAGGCATAAAAACATTGAAGTAGACCCCTGCATTGTTCTAAATTTTCTGTGCTTCAATAAACTGGATCCAACTGGAGTTTTGACTTCATATCATAGCTGGACTTCTGTTTCGCAGTCTTTGCTAAATTACTTGTTACCCGACTTTAAAGCATATTTCTTCAAAGCATATTTAGGGTATTAAAATTCTTGTTTGTTTTCTCCCACTTCATCTTAGGACAAAGGATTCTATTCTTTCTCTTCAAGAGTGCATGGCTACCGAACCTGCCCTCCCAGCTCTAATAGATCATACCAGTCTTGTAATCCTTAGGCCTTAAGAGAAAAGTACAGTCTTAGAGTTATTTCCTGAAACTTAGTTCATCCTTATTTTTTCTCAGTGCTACAGGTAGGGTGTTCCATATTTTGGGTGCTAAATAGACAAAGGATTGTCCTCCGCTTCTGGCTTTCTTGATCTTGGCGGACTGCAAGTAGCCCTAAATCAGCAGATTGTAGCAATCTTCTAGGACTATAAAAACGAACCAGGTGCTGCAGAAGCTGGGGGCCCTTCGTATACAGAGCCCGACGGGCTATACAGAGGGCCTAGAACTGATTTTGAATGTAAAGGCTCCTCATAAACTTGAAAGCTTCTGATGCTCAAGAAAGAGGCAAGCCATCTAAGGACTGAACCTATAATTCCAGCCTCTTACCTCTGCAGTAGAATGGGGTAGGACATGGTGTTGACAGCTGTGCTCAGATCCAATAATATAACTGCAGCAGATCCACCCTGACCGCTGATTTATTTCAGCTCTTCTTTAACAAATAAAAGTTCTGTCTGTGTTCTGCTTCCAGACCTGCATCCATTGTGGATAAAATGTAGTATTCTATAATAGTTATCCAAAAAAGAGGAGAGGTGTTTGTTAGCAGTTTTTTCTAGTATTTCACCGACACCTGGGAATAAGGAAATAGGCCTGTAATTTTGTGCTAGAGTAGGATCTAGCAATGGTTTCTTTAGCAGAGGTCTCACAATAGCATGTTTCCAATAAGCAGGCGGAACAATGCTGCTCTTGAGTGACAGATTAAAAACATATCAAGACTGGGTAAATTGTATTTTCCCCTTTCATCAATACGGATCAGGGTGCTGGGTCTCACGGGGATCCAGATTTTATTGTTTTCATAAGTCCCTCAGGATCGTCCTTTCAAACATCCAGGAAGGCCGATATTTTCTCTTTAACTATATGGTTCTGCAAGGGATAGGGGGTTGGGGAGTTATTGTCAAAATTATGATATTCTGATTACTCTAACAAGGTGGCATAAATATTATTTATTAACTTTTTAAAGGATGAGCCTGCTGTTCTGCTCGGTGATTGAATACATTATTGCGAATTCTGGGTGCTTGCTTACATGTAAACACTTTTTCTATCTTGGAAATTTCCATTGAATTCACAAGCCCTCCCACCTCACCAATATAGAAAGGAAGCAAGGGCTCATTTAGTTTTCAGATCTTATGTCCTTCATAAGACTGTCAAAATGGATAAGAACACTTAGCTCTTCAGTGTTTTGGGTATACAGCACTTGGGTAAAGGTAGTCTGTATTTATGAATTCAATTAAGATGCCAGTGACTAGAATTAGTGTTACAGGTAAGTAGCACATTTTTCTGTGTTCAAATCCAGTTAAGTATTTATTCAGATACAAACCGGTATGAACGTTCCTTTGTTTGTTATACTTAGCTTTCTGACATTCTTTCTTTCCTTCTAGGGCTATACCAAGTCCATTGATATTTGGTCTGTAGGTTGTATTTTGGCAGAGATGCTTTCTAACAGACCCATCTTCCCAGGAAAACATTACCTTGATCAGCTTAACCATATCCTAGGTAAGATTGATAATAACTGTTATCAATTAATGTTTTCATCTGTTTATGCTTTCTCTAAAGCGCATTTGTGGGTTTTAGTTCAGCAGAAAAAAAGTGGGTTAACTACTCACTTGGGATAACATAAGTCGCTACTCTTTATCAGATAGGCTTGTTACATTGTTGACTTGCCAATAATTGAGAGCAACAGTAGAACATAAGAAATCATACATATGTTTGTGTATTAATGTAGTGCCTCTCTACTGCTCATTTTTTCTCTTTGCACTGTGGGCTGCACGCAGTCTGTTGCTGCATATGTCTGGGTTGTACGGATTGTGCTTTACTCATGGCTGGGAGTGCTTTGTATAAGAAGCAGCTTGAACTTGCTATAGTAGAAAATGTAGGCTCACAGTGCTGCCTGATGAATGATACACAGATAACGTGTTTGTGAGTTAAGATGGGTGCACTGTGAAGATGGTGAAGTGGGCGTAAAGATCTTAATTATGAATGCTAGTGCTATTTTATTACTGTATTTATTGGCCTGTTTATAATTGTGGTATCTTGGAAATGTTTCTGTTTTCTATAGGTATCCTTGGATCGCCTTCTCAGGAGGACTTGAATTGCATAATTAATTTAAAAGCCAGAAACTACTTGCTTTCCCTCCCTCATAAAAGCAAGGTTCCTTGGAATAGGCTTTTTCAAAATGCTGATCCCAAAGGTAGTGTATGCAGATAATTCTCTTTTTTTTAAGTCACAGAACTGTTGCGACTCAACTATAAATAAACATCCGTCATAGGATCTTTGCTGATTTTCATTAACTTTCAATATCTCCACCTGCCTTCAGGATCCCAGAACATTTTTTTTTCAAGAGAAACTTTTTTCTAGAAAGAGAACTATTTAAATTACATAATGCTGTGCTTATGCCTCTAAAAAGCATTTTCTTCAACTTGCACTATTTTTATAAGACATTACAATTATCTACAAGAGTGTAAGAACCTTAATGAAGCTTTCCACTCACCAGTTTTGAAAACAGGAGAAATGAAAGCATAATACCAAATAGGACTTTAACCCTTTCTGTGCTGAGGACATCCCCTGGCCGTCCTCTGCACACGAGCAGGAAATTCCTCTGGTGCAGGCACCAGAGGCATCCCCTGCTTCAACAAGTTCCTCACCTCCCGAAGCTGTTTTTGGTTTTCATTGAAATAATGATCAGCGTGCGTGGCACGTTGATGTCATTTCAATGAAAACAAAAGTTAAATGAGCTGATTAGTTCATTCCCCCCCCCCCCCCCCCCCCCCCAACCCCCTCCTTGGTGTTCAGGGGACTGTCTCAGCCACCCGAGCATCAAGGCAGGCGAGAGATGTATCGGTAGAAAGGGGAGAATCTCTCTTTTCCATTGTTACCCCTCCCAACTTGATCCCTGCTTGGGGGCAATAGCCTCCGATCTGCGCCCACCTCTACCCTCAGGGGGCTGGGGCAGAAAGCCCACTACGTTGCCAGGAATTTTTTTTCTGTAGTTAGTGTAGGGGTGGTACAGTACAGTCTTTCTGCCCCCGCCTGGAAGAGGGGGGGGGCAGCGTGTTTTTTTTGTTGATGTTTTTTTTCCTCTCACCGTTTGTGGTTTGCAAGGGATTCTGGGTAAATTAACATAGGGAGAGTCAAGCAAGTCAGCCTACCCTGGATACTCCTACATGTCTCGTTTTCAGAAATGTCAGGCTGGCTAGGTTTCCCTTGCTGCCGGCTGAGCTAGAGCCCACAAACTACAGCTAGGCACATTACAAAAAATTAGTCCATTTTCAGTGGAAAAATGTGATGTGTCCGCGTTGCGTTTTGGGGCATTTCCTGTTGCTGGCACTAGGCCTACCCACTCAAGTGAGGTGCCATTTTTATCGGGAGACTTTGGGGAATGCTGAGTGGAAGGATGTTTGTGGCTCCCCTCCGATTCCTGAACTTTGCATCACAGAAATGTAGTTAATGTTTATTTTTTAAGACATATTTTGAGGTTTGCAAAGGATTTTGGGTGACTGAACCTGGTGAGAGCCCCACAAGTCGCCCCATCCTGGATACCCCTAGGTGTCTAGTTTTAAAAAATGTACAGGTTAGTTAGGTTTCCCTAGGTGCTGGCTGACCTAGAGCCTAAAATCCACAGCTAGGCACTTTGCAAAAAAACCAAGTTAGTTTTAGTGGTAAAATGTGATGTGTCCATGTTGAGTTTTGGGGCGTTTCCTGTTGTTGGCACCAGGCCTACCCACTCAAGTGAGGTACTGTTTTTAACAAGGGATTTGGGGGAACACAGAATAGCAGAACAAGTGTTATTACCAGTTGTCTTTCTCTGCATGTTCGCCTTCCAAATGTAAGACAGTGTGTAAGAAAAAAGTAATTTTGAGAAAAGCCCTCTAATTCATATGCTGGTATGGGTACCCCAAATTCAGATGTGCAAATAACCACTACTTTCAAACTCAATATCCTGTGCCCATTTTGGAAATAAATAGGTTTCCTTCAATTTTTTAAAATTTGTTTCTATTACATTTATATTGAAATGCATACAATGTAGTAAAGAGCACATAATTAATACATCTATGTGATATGCATTAACTTAAAAGAAGTAGGCAGAGGTGAGACAAAAACTTGTAATAAAATTTGGATCTAAGAGGGGCAATTACAATATAATTTTGAATGAAGTAAAAATGGGGGAACGGTATAGGCATTCAAATCAATGACACGTCTCATTAAGTTCAGCAGGACAGTAGTTGGGTTACTATGTCCTTGCAACAAGCATCTCCAATGCACAATCTTAGCAGTAACTTCAGCTAGTATATTATCGTACAAGTTACGGTCTGCAAGGTTTCACTGCATGTTTGGAGTTGTGGTCAAAGGAGGGATGGTGCGTCACAAATAGCCGCTACAGGTGGCAGAGTCTCTTGGCTATCTGGTGTTGTGGCAAGGGGCGTGTATAGATCTGCTAGGATTAACTCCCATTGAAATGCAAGTGGGTATTTGCATAGATCTAGGATGTCTTTGCGAAAAAAGAGCCATTTCTTCCGCTCTCACCCAGACACTTTCCATGTGTGTAGCTGAGTGTGCAGCATAATTTAAGCATCTCAATCTTTAAAGTAGTTTAGAATAAGCTTTTTTTTTTTTTTTGCATGTAACTGTGGCAAAGTGCTAGGGTTTCGTGCTGCCTCTGACTCCTTGTGTATAATAACTGTTGTTCAGCGTCAGACACCTGTCTATTCAACTGTTTACGCATGCCCCAGTTGAGCCCTAGGCAATCGCCGCGCATCATAGCCTTAAAGGCATCCCATTCCAAGTTGAAAGGATTGAGGGTTGTGATCAGAATGGGTCCGCCCTAGATAGTCTGCACTATCACCGGAATCAGGTTAGAAGTACAAACCAGCCTATCAAGGCAGATATGCAACCCTTGTGGGGCTGAATGAAATGAGTATACCCTAGAGGTGGCTTTGTAATGACACCAAATGTCTGTTAAATGCTAGGGACTGTAGGAAAGTACCATCTTGCTTGGCATGTTACCCCCATTTTTACTGTATGTATGTTTGTTTTTGCCTATGTGTCACTGGGATCCTGCTAGCCAGGACCCCAGTGCTCATAAAGTATGCCCTGTATGTGTTCCCTGTGTGGTGCCTAACTGTATCACTGAGGCTCTGCTAACCAGAATCTCAGTGTTTATGCTCTCTCTGCTTTTAAAATTGTCACTGCAGGCTAGTGACTAGTTTTACCAATTCTGATTGGCACACTGGAACACCCTTATAATTCCCTAGTATATGGTACCTAGGTACCAAGGGTTTGTGGGGTTGCAGGAGATCCCTATGGGCTGCAGCATTTCTTTTGCCACCCATAGGGAGCTCAGACAATTCTTACACAGGACTGCCACTGCAGCATGAGTGAAATAACGTCCATGTTATTTCACAGCCATTTTACACTGCACTTAAGTAACTTATAAGTCACCTATATGTCTAACCCTCACTTAATGAAGGTTAGGTGCAAAGTTGCTTAGTGTGTGGGCACCTTGGCACTAGCCAAGGTGCCCCCACATTGTTCAGGGCTAATTCCCCAGACTTTGTGAGTGCGAGGACATCATTACATGCGTGCACAACATATAGGTCAATACCTATATGTAGCGTCACAATGGTAACTCCGAACATGGGCATGTAACATGTCTAGAATCATGGAATTGGATGGTCACAATTCCATGCATCCCCGGGTCTCCAGCATAGAGCCCGGGTACTGCCAAACTAACTTTCCGGGGTCTCCTTTGCAGCTACCGCTGCTGCCAACCCCTCAGACAGTTTCTGCCCCCCTGGGGCCTGGGCAGCTTGGTCCCATGAAGGCAGAACAAAGGATTTCCTCTGAGAGTGGGTGTTACACCCTCTCCCTTTGGAAAGAGGTGTGAAGGGCCTGGGAGGAGTAGCCTCTCCTGGCCTCTGGAAATGCTTTGAAGGGCACAGATGGTGCCCTCCTTGCATAAGCCAGTCTACACCGGTTCAGGGATCCCCCCAGCCCTGCTCTGGCTCGAAACTGGACAAAGGAAAGGGGAGTGACACTCCCCTGACCATCACCTCCCAGGGGAGGTGCCCAGAGCTCCTTCAGTGTGTCCCAGACCTCTGCCATCTTGGTTGCAGAGGTGTGAGGGCACAATGGACAGCTCTGAGTGGCCAGTGCCAGCAGGTGACGTCAGAGACCCCTCCTGCTAGGTGCTTACCTTTCTCTGTAGCCAATCCTCCTCTATGGGCTATTTAGGGTCTCTCCTGTGGGTATCTCACCAGATAACTAATGCAAGAGCTCACCAGAGGTCCTCTGCACTACCCTCTTCCACTTCTGCCAAGGATCGACCGCTGACTGCTCCAGGACGCCTGCATAACCGCAACAAAGTAGCAAGAAGACTACCAGCAACTTTGTAGCGCCTCATCCTGCCGGCTTTCTCAACTGTTTTCTGGTGGTGCATGCTCTGAGGGGTGTCTGCCTGCAGTGGAAGCCAAGAAGAAATCTCCCGTCGGTCGACGGAATCTTCCCCCTGCCAACGCAGGCACCAAACTTCTGCATCACCGCTCCTCTGGGTCCCCTCTCATCCTGACGAGCGTGGTCCCTAGAACACAGGAGCTGGATCCAAGTGTCTCTGACAGTCCAGTGGCCCTTCTGTCCAAATTTGGTGGAGGTAAGTCCTTGCCTCCCCACGCCAGACAGTAATCCTGTGAACTGCAGCTGCTCTGGCTTCTGTGCACCTTTGCAAGACTTCCTTTGTGCACAGCCTAGCCCAGGTCCCTAACACTCCGTCCTGCATTGCCCAACTTGCTGAGTTGGCCTCCGACGTGGTGGGACCCTCCTTTGTTGTTCTGAGTCGACCGTCGTCCTCAGATCTTCTAAGTGCTTGTTCAGGTGCTTCTGCGGGTGCTGCCTGCTTCTGCGTGGGCTCTCTGTGTTGCTGAACGCCCCCTCTGTCTCCTCCTCCAAGGGGCGACCTCCTGGTCCTTCCTGGGCCCTGGCAGCCGCCAAAAACCTCAACCTCGACTATTGCAGCTAGCAAGGCTTGTTTGCAGTCTTTCTGCGTGGAAACAACTCTGCATCCTCCAGCACATCGTGGGACATCTTCTGAACAAAGGAGAAGTTCCCGGCACCTTCCGTTGTTGCCGAATCGTCGGCTTCTTCCACCCGGAGGCAGCCCTTTTGCACCGTCATCTGGGGTTTAGTGGGCTCCTGCCCCCCAGACACTTGCGTGACTCTTGGACTTGGTCCCCTTCTTTTACAGGCCCTCAGGTCCAGGAATCCATCTTCAGTGCTTTGCAGTCAGTTGTTGTCCTTGCAGAATCCCCTATCTCGACTTTACTGTCTTTTTGGGGTAGTAGGGTAACTTTACTCCTACTTTTCAGGGTCTTGGGGTGGGGGTATCTTGGACACCCTTGGGGTTTTCTTACACTCCCAGGGACCCTCTACACACTACACTAGGGCTGAGGTCCATTCGTGGTTCGCATTCCACTTTTGGAGTATATGGTTTGTGTTGCCCCTAGGCCTATTGTCTCCTATTGCATTCTATTGTGTTCTACAGTGTTTGCACTACTTTTCTAACTGTTACGTACCTGATTTTGGTTGGTGTGTGTGTATATTATGTGTATATTACTTACCTCCTAAGGGAGTATATCCTCTGAGATACTTTTGGCATATTGTCACTAAAATAAAGTACCTTTATTTTTAGTAACTCTTGAGTATTGTGTTTTCTTATGATATAGTGCTAAGTGATATAAGTGGTATAGTAGGAGCTTTGCATGCCTCCTAGTTCAGCCTAAGCTACTCTGCTATACCTACCTCTATCAGCCTAAGCTGCTAGAACACCTCTAATCTACTAATAAGGGATAACTGGACCTGGCACAAGGTGTAAATACCACAACGTACCCACTATAAGCCAAGCCATCCTCCTACAGGGACTCAGCCAATTCATCAGTGAGTGGGCATTAGAAGTGGCTGCAGTGCGTGCCAAGGGTAGGAAGGACCTATCAAAGTGTGTATCAATGCACAATTAAAATCCCCTCCTATAAACCAAGGAATACCACTCCATTGAGCAAGCAGACCATTAAGTGTGTGTGTAGAAAAGGAGCCTGATCTGTGTTGGGGGCATACATAGTACCAATAAGAATATGACGACCACGTGATGACCACTAGACCTCCCCTTAATGAACACACAACAGCTGTTAGCATCTATAGCATCTTCTGTCAACTCAAATGGAACCCCAGGCCGAATCCATATCAATATTCCCCGTGCACAGGAGTAGTAATTTGTGGAATATACTTGACCCGCAATCTTTTCCTAAGTTTGTCTGCCTCTGATATTGTCAGATGTGACTTTTGGAGTTGGGCAATATGGGTATTTCGTCATTTCAGATAGGAGTATACAGCATATCTACGCACTGAGGTGTGGATGCCGGGGATGTTCCATATTAGTACATTAATGCAGGTCATAAGGAGAGCATTCCGCTTGTACGGGCAGCGCGTGAAGTGAATACCTGTCTTTTAATACTGTCTATGTGTGCAGAGGAGTTTGCCAGAGTGTAATGGTTAATATCATGGAGTGCCCAATTGGGAATGAATTGTACAACAAGTGGCATTTAACAGGACAGTGTAACAATAACATAGTGAATACCAATAGAGTAGCATACTAAAACAGATGGCTTCCCAAACCAGACAATGCAAACAAAGAGAAAAAGAACTGGTTTTGCAGCAGGGGTAGGCGGACGTAGGTCAGTGGTCGTGAAAGAAATGCAGTGTAATTGGGAGCAGCACATCACACCACCCTATTTTAAGCATGACATGTATGGCCAAACATGCATTACTGTGCATAAATACTGGCTGCAGCTGACAAGTAACATTGTATAATTTAAAAGGGTGAACATACAATGTATTGTGTGAGGCAGCAAGGGTATCTCGAAGATAGATTGTATCAGATAGAGTCCACTGTTTGCGGGGTTATGTCTGGTGCAATGTGCGAGCTCTGCACATAGGGCCATGTAGCAATGAAGCTCTCACCGTCCGATGAAGGAGATTCCAGAATGTCGGGCAGGAGTATCATCTGGTGTCTGAGAGGTAGGACTTAGTGATGCTCCTGGGGCCTTTGCTCCAAGTCTGGGGCTGTACGGGGGCCATTCCTCATCCGCGGCCCTCGATGTCCTCGCAGACTGCGCTGAGGCCTCCTGGCCCCCATCCTCTCCATTTGTGTGGTTGGGTTGGCCGTTGAAATCCTCAAGGCACGTCCATATCTCCTTTGGGGTGGTGAAGAAGTGTGTGGTGTTATCAGCCACTACTCGGAGCTTAGCTGGATAGAGGAGGGAGTATACAAGACCCACTTCATGCAGCTGTCATTTGACTGTCAGAACGTTGGTACGCTGTTTCTCTACGGCAATTGTATCATCTGGGAAAAACCTAACTTTGGCATTCTCAACCTGTACGTTGGTAAGCAGGAGTGGATTGGCACCTGGCAGGGGTCTTCACACTGGGACACGATGCACCCTTTCAGTGAAATAGAATTGTGACAACGCGCCTGGGGGAAGAATAGTTTGCATCCTGTCTTCAAGATACCACTCTGGGTCCTGACCCTCGGCATCCTCCAGCAATCCCACTAGTCGGACATTATTTCTGCGGGATCTGCCTTCTGCATCTTCTGCCTGTTATTCCAATGTACGCACCCATTTGGTCAATAAGAATTTCATACTGTGTTGTAGGTGGTAGTGTTGCAACAGTTTGCTCTGCTAGCTTCACCCTGTCTGCAAGTTTCCTATGGTCTGCATGGAGAAGGCTGAGATCAGAGGCAAATGTGTCTATTTTAGACTCCAACGATGTCCACGTGTTTTCTATTGCCAACAATATGGCATGATGTTTGCCCTCAAGTATATTTGGGCACAATAGATTGGTTACAGCAGTTTGTGGCTGTGGCCTGAATGTCAGGGATTGGGAGGGGGTTGAGTGTCCCACAGTCCCATGTCTAGATGTGCTATGCTGCCTGGTGCTGCAGACAGGTACAGGGCAAACAGCAGCTCAGCACTTTCTGGATGGATGTTCAAGCGGGCATATTCACCACTACACTGCCAGTTCAGATGTCCCTCTCATAATGCAGTCAACCATGAGTCAGGTTCCACGGCAGAGATTGTACCATACTGCAGATAGATGAATGCGCCTATTGCGCCTTGATCGGCACCATCGTAATAAGTCACGGCCCAGCACTTTCCTGCTCACCTGCTGTGAAGGCACCACCGCTTGCTGAGAAATCAGCAGACCACGTTGTCGCCACCATCAAACTTAAGGGGCTGTGTATAAAAGTTCAAGGTCACAGCGCAATTCCTGGCGTCTACTCACGATACTGGGTCGCAGCTCTCCACAGTGGCTGTACGCGTGAGCGGCCTGTGCACACAGCGTTTCATGCAAACCCCCCCCACCCCCCAGTACGAAAACAGGTTACCGCAAGGCTCCCTCTGTATGCACTACTTGTAAAGCACAAGTCCCACTTCAGTTCATATCGAGAATAGCTGGTCTCACTCCTGTGTGGTAGTCACTCTCAGGGCCTCATGGATCCCCACAGTGTCGCCCCCGGGCCGTGGTTCACAGTAGCCATATTGCAGCAGCGATCTTACAGTTCACCTGCAGCCCCCGTCAACGAGGCTGCTGTCCCACAGGCAGCACAATTTTAAATCCAGGCACTGGGTATTTGTGTCCGCCAGCACCGTCTGAGCGCGCTCGCTGGCAGTCAGGCAGCAGACCAGCGCACCATGCCACGTAGAGTCTCAGCCTCCCAGGGTGGCATGCAGCGTATCGTACACCTCCGGGTGTGTCAGTGGCTCTGTGTAGCAGCCTGACTTATCAACTCACCATGCATGCTAACAGCAAGCTAGATGGCCTGTCAAATGAAAGATTTAATCAGGATAATGAGGCGGTGCGGCGGAGCTCTGGTATTCTGCGTCCATCATGTTCTACATAGGTTTCCTTGATAACCGTTTCTCACTCTTGCTATTTTGACAAATGAATTGCTGTATGCCCTGAACACAATGAAAAATCATTGCAAGGTGCAGCTCAGTTATTGCCTCTGGAAACAGATTTTTTGGTGAACCTACAAGCCCTATATATCCCCGCCACTGGAAGGGTCCTGTGGACACAACAGTATATTGCTTTTGAAAAATATTCCATAGTTAGAAGTTACAGATGAAAATGTAAACACAGCTGTTTTCTAACTCAATTTCCATTTTTTTATTTTATTTCAACTGTTACTTTTTATAGAAAAACTTAAAGGATCTACACAAGTGACCCCTTGCTGAATTCAGAATTGCCTACTTTTCAGAAATGTATAGCTTTCCAGGATCCACCATTGTTTTCACACCAATTTCTACCACTAACTGGAAGGAGGTTGAAAGCACAAGATATAGGAGAAATGGGCTGTGAACCAGTAAAATGCCAAAACTGTGTTTGAAAAAATGTGGTTTTCTGATTCAAGTCTGCCTGTTCCTGAAAGCAGGGAAGGTGTTGATTTTAGCACCGCAAACCCTTTGTTGGTGACATGTGCAGGGGAGAAAAACAGATGCGTTCCTCTACAGCACTTTTTTCCCAATTTTCCCAAAAGAAACATATTTTAGCTGTATTTCTCAGTCCTCTCCAGGGTAATCCACAAACCTTTCGAATCCCCAGGATGTTGGGGGGGGGGGGGGGAAAGGACTCAAATTTGGCATGTATACCTTATGTAGACAAAAAATGTTGGGGCCCTAAGAGTGAACTACCCAAATAATCAAAAAAAGCATAGCACGAGGGGAGAAAAGGTTTAGCAGCAAAGGGGAGAAGGGATCAAGTTGAGGGGTAGCGAGGCTTCCTCACCTCCTGACGTCCACCGACAGAAAAGGTTGATGAGATCTAGAAGAGCTTCTGCCTCCACCTCAGCCCTATCAGTGATGCCTGCAGCTATTCCAGGAGAAAGCACAAAAAAAGAAAAATGGAGATAAACGCTCCCACATGCCACCGGGGAGGTTTCACTTGAAAGTCTTAGCATCATTTTTTTTTCTGTGGCTTACGATGTCGTCATACTTGCCATAGAGAGGAAGATCTTTAATGTCAAGGAGATCAGGTTCCTACTTTCCATTCTTTTTGCTGGCGATGGACTCTGTCATAGCAATCAACTTTGAGGGCTCAGATGTAAATGCAGAAGTTGCCATGGGGACAAGTGATATCTAAACATGCTTCTACACACTTGATACATATTCTTACTTGTCCAGGTTTCCTCCTATTCGCAGACTTTTTTTTTCATCGATGAGAAGGCACCAGTTTGATTTGGTGTGAGAAAATATTTTGGCAATAAAGGAAGGTGCACTGCATCCTCCTGCTAAAATGCCTAGGAAACATGCTCTGCTTCCTCTCTCTGAAAACCCCCAAGAAGTGAAGCAGCAACATAAGCATTGTAGTAATATCTGGCAGTGACAAAGATTTGTAAAGATGCTAGCTAGAATCAGTTCATATTTTCATAAAACATTAAGTTGGCCACTCCTTTTTTTTTTTTTTTGTCTAAGTTATTAGCCTAATGCATGTCCTGCTGTACTTCGGGTATTCTGCAGTGCATCTCTTAATTTTGCTTAGTTGCAAGCACTTGCTATTCTGTTAAATGTTTATGCATATCACTGAAGATCCCATGATGGAGACCAAAAGAGTCTTACCTGTAATACTCGTTCTTTGTCATATGAAACTTTGCAGAATTCATGATATACCTTTCCTCCCTAGATATCATGACTGTTTCTTCATATATTTACTGATATTGGGGTTAGTATTTGAACGTAAGGCAAGATGATCAGGGGACATGGCATGGATCTGTACCTGATGTCAGCAAGACAGGTCTGCGAGCAGCCTAAAGGGCACAGTGTAGTTTTTTAAATTCTATGGTCAGCCTTAAGACTAGTTATACCTACGCAGGCATTCTTCATTTCTCCATTTTTCAGAAGCGGAGTAGAATTGAAAAGCTACTTTTCAAGCCCCACATACTTAAGTGGGTTATGTAGGCTATTTAAAACATAGTCTGCAATAAATTAAAGGTATTTTGGTACATGATGTTTGGTAGTTTAAATAGTGCTCTTTCCAGAACAGATTGTTTCTCTTGAAAAATGTCTGTCAATGAATTCAGCAGAGACTCCTGTAATAACGAACCAGGATTACATCTAAGAAATTTTTTCTCTACATGGGAAAGGTAGGCTAACACTGGAGTATACATGTTTAATTACTGTACCTGATAGAGACTGTTTCGGTTTCTCCTACTGTGGCTACAGAGGAAGTTGCAACATTTTCTATGGTGAGGAGGGGAGGGGAGGGGGGGGGGGGGGTTAGGTCCTGCACCTTCATCTGACCCTGGTGACAAAGGTGCTTCATTTAGAAGTAACCCCTTCAGAACTGCTTCTCCCATTTAATGCTAGCCCTCAAGGATGTTCTGCTCCAGGCATGGTCCTGACCTGCATAGGGGCTCTTGTGAACAGGACAATTGCATGCTGCCACTGCCTTGCCCCATGGGACCTCTTTCCTCACCCATCACCCTGCCCCGGAGAGCTTGGTGGCATAAGTCTCCACTTCTTGAGTTAATCCTGGTTCATTCTCTACCAAATACTGGATAAGGAATCCAAGAGGCTAGACACTAGGAAAGAAAATGTTTTGTTCCGCAAGCTTGACATTGCAGTCCGAACACCACATGCCTTTTAGGCTGTTAACCCCATTTACTGTGAGATTACCTTGCAGCAGTGCACCTATGTTCCCAGAGGATGCCTGGGCCATACTCTCTCAAGCTATGGCTGATGGGAGAGATGCAGTAAGTTCACAATCAGATGTGGTTTGGACCCAACCGACTCGCTATACAGAGCGGTTTCTTCCTCAGTGGCATAAAGGTGCCACATCTGGCTATGTACAACTTGCTTTATAGGGTATTCCAAGCTTTGCTTTGGACATGCCCTTTGAAGGCTTCTGTCTTTTCAGAGATGAGGCAGACTTCGCACTTGAGCGCTTCAAGGACAGCAGACCTACATCCAGCTCTTTGGGTCTTTCCATGTGACAGCTCCCACCAGTCAACGCCAGTCCACCTTTCACCCAGCCACCACAGCTCACAAGCTTACCAGCCTGTGAACGACGGAGTGTGTTACACTCACAGATCTCGGGGGTCAGAGGTCAGACAAGTTCACAATCTCCTGACCCCGAGCCCCCGCCCTTTCTGGCAGCCTCCAAACCCCTTTAGTTTTCCCTCCGGCCATCATGAACATCTAGTGGGTGGAAGGAGACGTCATCAACTGCACCACTGAAGGTCAATAACATGAGACCGCTCGGCCCTCCAAATTGTCTGGAGGGGATACTTTCCTCCTCTTTATGATTGCCCCGTCAACAATGCCACCCTCTTACGACAGGCTGATGGAGGACCATCTCTCCTTATCCTGCCAGAAGTAGTAGCTTTTTTGGCCCAGGGAGCCATAGAGAGGGTGCCAGCCTCAGAAGTATATTGTGTTTGTTATTTCTGCTACTTTCTGGTGCCCAAGAAAGACAGAGACCTTGATTCTTTCCTAGACCTGCACCATCACAATTTCTTCCTCAAAAAGGAAGTTCAAAATTCTCACACTCGCTCAAGTCCTATCTGCCCTAGACCCAGGAGACTGGATGGTAGTGTTGGACTTGAAGGATGCATTTTTCCACATCCCTGTCCTGCCTGCCCACTGACGTTACTGTATGCCTTTCTACCCATGCCACTCTTGTCCAGAGTTCTCCAGGAGATCAAGAACAACCAAGGTCAAGTCATCCTTGTGCCTCCAGACTGGGCTCGGAGAGTCTGGTATCTGAAGCTGGCCATCGGACCTCCAATTAGGCTGCCCCTTCGGGAGGATCTTCTGTAGGAGTTGCAGCAGACTCTCCGTAGAGACTGAGTAGCAAAAGTTGACAGCTTTCGAGCTTCCACCTGAAGTCTGCAATGTTGTTTTGGCAGCTCAGTGTCCTTCCACCAAGACAGTGTACGCTGGCCATTGGAATACATTTTGGCGTAGTGTGTTGAGCAACAGGTTGATCCCCTATCTCCTCCCCTTTCTTAAGTTCTTTTGTTTATTCTTCACCGGGCCCAGCAGGGCTCTGCATTCGGCATCTTAAAAGGTTATCTGTCTGCTATCTCTGCTTTTCTGCGGCTGCCAGATCACCCTTCTCTTTTCAAGACCTCCGTTGTATATAGATTCCTTGAAGGTCTGCAGCACGTTTCCCCCAGCTCCCTTTGTTATGCCTCAATGGGATCTGAACCTGATTTTTGCTTTCTCAATGTGTACTCCGTTTGACCTGCTTCATTCTTGCCCTCTTAGGCCTCTCACCATCGAGTCTGCCTTTATGGTGACAATTGCATCTTTCCGGAGGGTTAGTGAGCTTCAGGCTGTTTCCTCTTAACCTCTCTACATTCCCCCCCACCCTCCCCCTCCCCCTCCTTCCTCCCCAAAAGACAAGTCCTTTGGACTTGAGCATGCTTCTTACAGAAGGTAATCTTCCCTTTTCATGTAGAATAGACTCTATCTAGCCCTAGATGTCTTACCGACCCACCCATCCTCCCCACTCTCCGAACAGGGCTGGCTAACTTTCATGGCCCTAGTTCTTTGTGTTCTTTGTGGCTCCGTGCTTCTAATGTGAGAAGTAGCAAAAAGAAACTGACAGCATGCTGAGGTGGTGTCTATATAGGCACTGCACACATCACTTTCTGGCAGCAGATGACGCTATGCGAATCTGTACACTACCATCTACCAGTGCACAGGGGTTCTGCTCATGAAACTTTTCTGGATTTAGTCAGACGCTAGGGTATAATTCTAAGGTAAGGAATCTGCGGTTCAATAGTCCTTACCAGGTAATACGTTACTGAAAGTAAGTAACTTGTTTGTGAACTCCCATTTGGATCAATAAATAGCTATTTTGTCTAGATTGAACTTATCATAGAAAATGTACACTTGAATCTTTTTCCATGAGATGCACATTCCCATTGCTCACTGTGTAAACATACGTTTCATTATGGAAAATTATTTGTAATTTATACCCTTAATCCTAAGAAGTCAAAAGCCAAGTCATTAGTTTTTGCACCTGTGTTTATTTCTGAATGCATTTTACAGCTAAAGCCTTGCCTGTGTCTGAAGTCACATCCGGTAGACCTCTCGAATGTCCTGCGATTTATCCAGTTTTCATTTTCTACAGGTGATCTGCCTCAACTCTTGCTTCCTTTGAGGCTTGGCTTATTTTGTTTTGGTAGTCCTAAATGGGCATTGATCTGATATGGGGCTTTGTTTAAGCTGTTGTAAAACCTCCTGTTAACTTTTGTACGAATCGTCACTCCTCCAGAATGATCAGCTTTTTGAAGGATTAGCCCTGCATGTGACTGACTGCCTAGGCCTCTAGACTGATTCATTTTCTCATTCTTTGGCTGGGCATGATATGAGTTGACTCTAGTTATCACCCTTTAATAGAAAGCGGTTATATATGTGACTGACATTTGCAGTCTTACCAGTTCTAAAACTACCAGGTGACTAGATGGTGACTAGATTGTGCATAACTGTCAAAGGTAAAGCTTGGAGCAGCTGAACTCAAAATGAACTCTGATTTCAGCCCAGCATGCAGTTCTCTGCCATTTGGAGGCACTGATCTGACACAACTAACTCCATCCCACCTGTATTGTTCTTTCTGGGCGTAACCAAACAGTCTTGTAGGGTTCTTATATGCTCCCCACCTTACTGAATGCCTCATTGGATGCCATGCATACTATATCTGTTTTAAGGGACACGTTGTTTAAATGTATGCTTGCAAATTGCTCAGAGAACCAAAGTAAATGTGCATACAGGTGTATTTTAGGATGTAGCTTGGGTACACTGAACCATTGAATTGTGCACTCTGTTCATATAATTCCTTTTAAGTGCTGGTTGCAGGCTCAAAAATTTAAAGAATGCCTTCACTGCATGGTTCAGTGGTCTACAATGAATTACAAGTTAACAAAGTAGATGTAGGTGAGACTTCATCATTTGTTTTTCTTCCCTACTGACGTGCTTTTTAGGACATGCCTGTGACCATTCTTAGAACTTACAAAATTTTCTAAA
This sequence comes from Pleurodeles waltl, assembly GCF_031143425.1. Taxonomy (NCBI): domain Eukaryota; kingdom Metazoa; phylum Chordata; class Amphibia; order Caudata; family Salamandridae; genus Pleurodeles; species Pleurodeles waltl. The sequence continues at coordinate 975,592,374 of NC_090450.1, forward strand.
AAGAAGGCAACCATGCTAAAAGAAGTATTGAGCCTTCTGTACGTGAGCGCCTCCCAGTTGCCCCCTAAAATGTTCCACTGTATCATGTCCTTTTTCCAGCTGTCTCAGGCAGGACAACGATCTTGGTGCCTCAACTTTTAACCACTTCAGCAGTAGCATTTGTATTCTAGGATTGGATCTTTCATATTCTTGCATTATTCCTGGTTGTTATGCTGGGTGTATTAGGTAACACTACTAGCAGAAGTAAGTAATAACACATTTTTAATAAAGCAGTTTCTTTGGAGTAGCCAATTCACCTAATTTCAAATAAGCTACATGTAAGCTGTTGGAGGTGATATGCTCTGAATTAGACTCTCCTTTCGTTCCATCGTCAGTCTTTAGATTTCGGACTGTGGTGTGATAGAGTTCTACTTCAGAGCGCTGATGTTTCCTGCTAATGGTTCAGATATTTAGCCAATTTTGGTCTGCTGTCTGAAAGTATAGACTCCAAAATACCAAAACTAGAGAAGCAGGGGTAATGACTTGGTCAAAAAAATCCTCAAACAAACACCTATTAATGTGTTTGTGAAGCACAACTTATTAGTTTGTGCAAGAACACTTCTGATTTGTACACAAGACCTCCTCCTAGTTTGTGCAAGAGACCTCCTTTTACAGACTAGGACTGCCTTCAAGAAGAGCAGTTTGAAAACCCAATAGATCTATTCCGCCTGCATTGTTCTCACAATAAATGTGGGTTCTGTATAGTTCGGGCATTTTAAGGTAGAACGTAAATGTACAGCCTCTTGTATACTTTTAAGTATAGTTCTGTGGGCTTCCAGCTATTTCATTTGTTAGTTTGTGTCATTTACAAATCCTTGCTTGCTAGTGGTCAGTCATGCCTCTTAGTCCCTCCTTCTGTGTGGGAGCCGGGACCAACTACTGTATAATTATTCTTTGTCCTGTTTATCTGGTCTGTAGGGGATTTTTTTTAAAACTTTGTTTCCTGCTCCTGCACCCTTTCTCAGCTGCCTGGCTCCTGATCTTTCTTAGCATGGATTTTCTTTACAAAGGGTTCCTGCCTGTGGTCCCCAACGTAGAAGATCGCTTGTAATTACTTATAGCCTAGGCACCCAGCTGTACCAGTGTTCCGCAATCCTTAGAGACAGCTCCCACTTCTACTCCATACTGGGATCCAGCTCGCAGCTCTATCGGTGCACCTAAGTTCACACACTCCAAGCCCTCAGCTGTGCCAGTGCCAGAACCCCACACCCTGCTGTTCCAGTACTGGGACCTGGGGTGCAGCTCCATCAGTGCACCTCAGTTCACACCCGCCATCCCCTCAGCCGTGTTCGTACCAGAACCCCACACACGCAGACTGCCAGAGCACCTCAGTTCTTACAGTCAATACACTCTGCTATTTCAGTCCTGGGCCCTCGGGCGCAGCACCATCAGTGCACCTCCGTTCTACACCAACAACGTCACCTCCTTTCCTCTACTGGGACCAGACTCGCATACAGTTCTGTTATAGCAGCTCAATTATAATATTCAGTCCCACTGCCAAGCTAATTCTGGACCCAAAAGAGCAAAACACAGTTCAGCCAGTGCACTGCAGGTCTAACATCCAACGCCACTGTTGATGGGAACCACTACAGCTCCACCAGAATCCATCAATTCTAACATTCAGTGCACGTTTCTTCTCGGTACTCAGGCACACACACGCCCCTTGTCACTTATGTGGTTCAGAGGCAAAGCCACTCCCATGCTGGGCCCCACTCGCAGCTTCACAAGGGTGCCTCCAAGCTAACACTTGGCAACACTGGCATGCCAATACTAGGTTCCACACATGGCTTCATTAACATACCTCACTTCTGACCTTGTGTGCCCGTTACTATTCCAGTACTACAGCACACATACCACTTTGTCAGTGTACCTCAACCATGACCTGCTGCGCCCCATTATTCCAATACCAGGAATTACACGGCGCTCTGTTTCTTATTCTTTACCCGCAGCGTTTTTGTTATTTCAGCACTGGGCCAGGACACAGCTCTGTCTATACCCACAATTCTGATCTGAAGCGCCCCATTATTGCTGCATTGGGGTTCACATACAACGCTGCTTATGCACCTCCTGCTGTTCTGCAGTGCCCCCTTCTGTTCCACACTCTGACTTCTGTTTGAGGACGTGGGGGAGCCATTAAATCTATTTTTAGCTGCCATCTTTATTTGGTAGGGTCTGTTTCACATGTCTCACTTCGTTCTTTCCATTACTCTGTTTACTCCCAATGTTTTCTTTCTCCCCCACTTTTCTCTTTCCAGCTGTTAAAATCGACACCACGTTTTGCACTTTGTTACCTCTCCTTTTTTAATTATTTTTTTATTTCCCTCTTCTTCTCTCCACTTTCAAACTTGCAAAAACTTGGTTATTTCTTTCCCTGTTTCGTTCTTCGCTTTTCCCTTCATCAGGCGTTCATTCTTTCACTGTTTCTTTCTCTTGACTTCATTCTTTCTTTTTCTTTATTTTCTCTTACCTTTGACTCAATATGCGTCGTTTCACTTTAAAAAAAAATGTTTTTATAGTTTTTTTTTTTTTTAGATCTTTCTTACTTTCTCTGGTGTTTTCTAGCCTATATCTGTCAATTCATGTTTTACTATAAATCCTTCTTTTTCCCGTCTGAATGTGGGCGCCACAAGTTACTTGTCGGGACCCGCAGTGTAAAAATGGTTTGCCCATTCTGTGTCTGTGGGAAATGTCAATAACATACATGTCTTTCGCTGTTTGTTTCTCTCACTATCTTTTTTTCCTCTAATGTTCATTTTCTCTTTTTTTCACACTTGTTTAATTATTTTTCCTCTTTCGTTCGCTAGCTTCCTTCAGTTTTTTCTCTTGTCTCACACGGTTGCTCTATATTTTCTTAGTTGTGTTTTCATTTCCTCATTCTATCTTTCCCTTCTTTCTTTTATTTCTTTGCGATTCCTTCTCTTTCTTCGTTTTGTCTGTTGTATTCCTTTTGCTTCTCTTTTTCTGCCCCGTCCACTCTCCCTCCTGAGGCCTAGTTATCAATGGAGCAACAGGTGCAGTGGCACAAGGGCCCAGAGACCTACAGACCTCACTCCACTCTAATTACTACTTTGTTTTCCTACCGAAATTCCAGTCAACCATTTTAATTTCTTACTCCATGGCCCATGACACCGTTACTACGCCACTTGTCCTCTACATCTTTACTCCCTCTTTCCTTTCACCCTCCAATCCGTCCAACATTATTTTTTTGTTACGGTGTTTTGAGCATTACACTCTAATGCCAAAAGTTTATTTCTGACAAAGGTTGATATGATAGTTGTATTTGTTTTTAAGTTAGAATAAGTAGGTAAATGGAAGTGCTTTAGCTGAATGCGGGCCAACTGGCATTACAGGGCAGGAAAAGACGACATTATGAGGCAAGGTTGACCAATTTATGTGGCAAGAAAAGTCCAGTTATGAATTTACAATGCCAATAGCTCTAACTAAAGAAAATTCGAGACCTATTGCATTGCAAATGCTTGTTTCCATTTCTTTCCCTTCTTTAAGGAGCACTAGAGCAGCTGTCTTGACTCTGTTCAGAGTGTAAATATAGAAGTTATGCCAAATTGAGTCTGTTAAATTACCTATCAGCCATTGGTCCTGATAAGGCCAACAAAGTACGTGGGCCAAAACCCATCAACGTTACCACTTCCAGGGAGTCTAACATGAAAAGGACATTGTTAGGAGCCAATGCTCTAGTTGTCAAATAAGTGGACGCATCAAAGAAAATATACATGTCTTATTAGATGGTGATCTGATCAGTGGATAAAATTGTTAAAAGCATATGCATAATAACCACTCTTGTACCTTTTTGGGCCCTAAATACTACTAGTTTGATAGGCTGCAGTTTTGTATAATAGATAATTGGTGAACTGTTGTAAATTCTTTTTTGTTGTATTTTAGTATATTATTTTGAATTTGTTTATAAGAAAAGAGTAAGCTGACTGATACTTGTACCTATATTCCACATACTTTTGTGCTAAATAAATGAAAAACTGAATGAAAAGCCTGATTGTTGAATTGTATAGTCTAAATACTTTACAATTAGCTTTGCTTTTCTTGCACAACCTAATAGTTGTGCTTCACAAACAATAAGTGTTAGAGGATTGTTTTGCCTAACTCATAACTCCTGTTTCTCTAATTTTGGTATTTTGTAGTTTCTGCCCCGGAGATGCAGTGACTATTGGGGCATCCCCCATAGTTAGTCCGATTTTGTTTGAAAGTAAGGAACATTTATGACCTGCAGCCTGAGACATGTTCAGTGTACTCCACCAACCAGTCCAGACACTTTTATGAAGCCTATATCTGGTTCGTCAGATTTGGATTGGGCAATTTTGCTGTATTTTAATTTCTTCAGGCATTATTGGTTGAGACACCCGACAAGAAAAAGAAGCACCCGGCACCCTTCACCCCTTGTGCCTCTTGCAGCCTGAAAAAGGATAATGGGCATGATTTGTATTCTGAATATATTTACTGCATCCATCTTCAACAACTACCCTAATGCTTGTTCTTTATTGTGGCATCATAAAAGACAACGAGGTAGTGCAGAGGAGATGATTCCCCCCCCCCCCCCCCCCTCTGTAATACTGAAATAACACCTTGTAAGTAGAGGTTGCTGGGGATCAAAGACTTAGAAGCAAAAGCAGTGCAGGATTGACTCCTTCGAGCAAAGGAAAAAAGAAAAGCTTAACACCCTGAGCAGTTTTGTTTGAGAAATGACATCTCCTCCTTTTGAACCGAGGCTCTCCTGTCAAAAAAAAAAGCCAAACATCTAAACAGCCACTACTGCCAAAATGCCATTGTCACTGTTTTCCTGCTTACCATGCCTTGATGAGCACCACAACAGTCAAACCCCAACCTCATCAACAGGCCGATGAATTGTTGCCATGTTACTGAGCAGTGAAGAACTCTACTTCAACTTAGGAATCTTTATTCATAGCCATAAGTACTTAAGTGTCCAATCCACATGTTAGATACTGAAACACTTTATATGAAAAATATACAATGCATTTTTAGTTTTGAACAGCCAGTTTTTAAAACAAAGTATTTTTGACAACCTATAACAGTGTAGGTGGGCCAATTTTCCCCTTTTTTCTTTAAAAAAAAAAAAAAAAAAAAAACCTGATTTCAAAGATCAGAAAGTCACTGTTTGCAATATGACACAACTTTTCCACAAGCCTTTTTAAAGGAGCGGTGAGTAGAAATGGGCAAGAGACCTAATCTTGGAAAACCTGACCCTGCTTCTTGAAGGAATAGCATATCACTAGCATCCCATAATGCCCTATCTGTAGTAGTTGAAATGGTTTTTAGTTGGAGCCTACCAGACAGTGCAAGCTGTCTGGTTGCAAAATACCCTTTTTCAGCTTATCAAGAACTTAGTGGGCCTAATTTCTATTGATTTGCTTACTATCAGTTGGCTGTGTCATTCTAATTTGCTTGCTTATGGCTTCCCTGGTCTGTCTTGTATTTGTCCCTCCACTGGAGCACATCATTTTACAGGTCCCCCTCCACTGCTCACTATTAGGGAACCTTTTTTTTTTTTTTTTTTTTTTTTTTTTTTGCTTAAGCAGTCCATGACTGCCTGTGTTTACCAGCTGTCTCACTCCACCTATGCTTCTCTCCTCTGCACTCTATATTGCTCACACCCATGTGTTTGTCCCTTCAGTCTGTATCTTGTTCCTTATAGGTCTATCCTATTCCCTTCTTGTTGCTCCCTTCTGCGTGTGCTTCTTTACCTTTCCCCCATCGCCAACCTGCTGCCCTGACCCCACTAACATTGTATGCCCCAGTTGCACCATGTCTTGTGTCTGATGGTATCTGGATGTATAGTGAATTCTTCCTGCATCACTGTGTGCTGATTGAAAAGAACAAGGGTGGTTTACTTTAACTTTTAACCAGAGTGATATTTCAAACTTTCTTATATACTTAAACTGGAAAGACTTGGTAATCTCGTCAGGTCCTCTAGGTAGTTTAACATGAGGCAGGTCAAATTTGAGTGAGTCGCTGCCTTAGCCAGATGCACCTTACGTTGTGGTGAGCAGTGAGTTCCTTTGAGTAAAGTAACTGTGCTTGTTGTTTGCTATAACCTCCCTCAATGTGACTATTACCTACCAGGACTGGTGACACAGTTGGGGGGGGGTCGCCAGCATTTGATCGTTAATATAGTTTCATATGCTTGTATCTTTCACTGTCATCGGGTTGGGACAATCTTTGGTAATCACAAATTGCAGTAAACTGTATTAAAGTAGCCATAGGCCTCAACAAACCTGTTTCTCCGGTAGCACAGCCACCTCATTTGAGTCAAATTACACTTCAGTCAATGAGATAGAAATGGCAGCTCTCCTGCTCACCCTATATCTCCTATCTCTTGAAGTGCAGGCAATTTGGAAATTACTGATTGCCAGAAAAATGCACCTCACAGTGTTGTGTAGCCATTTTAGTTGTAGCTCCATGCACGTTATTTTAGTACACTAGGCCTGCCGCTGTGCACTTTAACCTAGATATATTTCTATTTTATTAAGCTTTGTTTATTATTTTAACAACACCCACTTTTGCGGTCTTGTTTTATTTCTCTCTATCTAGCTGTTCTTGCTTAGGCCAGCACTACGTTCTCAAACAAGACATTCTTGTTCACTCTGTGCTTCTTTCAAGGCTGCAATAAGATAGGTTGCCGGTGAACGTGGTAAAGGTTTTGTCTCCGGTAGTCATAGAAAAACACACATCCTTATGTAGGGACATTTTCTCAGAACATCAGCTGTTTTATTATAAAAACACTTCCCTGTCCCTTACACGTTAGAGGGAGATTTCATCCAGATGACCACGACTGTATGCTGATTGCTGAATGCTTTGCTAGAGCTGCTTATGCAGACTTCAGGCCTTTGCTCAGGTATGGGGGATGATATCTTCCCAGGGGAACCTGAAATGTAGAACTAGCGCATAACGCGCTGTGCTCTAATATAGCCTAGGTAGGAGTTAGTCTATTTGACTCTAGTGACAATATGGTAGCGTTATTCTTATGCTTTACCTTCCTTGTCACAATTCTAATTCTGTCAAGCTTTATCGCTCTGAATATTGCAATACATGCTTTATTGTCTAGGGTGCAGTTGCTTCATTAAAACCTTATTGAAACATATACTGCCTCTGTTTGTCATTTGTATATGTGAGACTAATGTAACTGAGAGAAACGGATGAGACCTGAGTAACCACGATTTCCTTGAAAAGTCAATTGTCATGCGTTCAGCTGCCCAATCATCCCTGCTCTTGGGCAGAGATGAGGCACTGCTAGTTAGCCGGAGCAAAACCCAGATTGGGGCAACAGGTGCCACCTGTAGTGTATTAGACTCAGTCTCCCACACCGCAGGCGATTCTGTCGCTCAAATCCAGTAGCTTCATTAGAATAATGAGAGCCTACGTGACAACAGCAGCACGTCTTACTAGTGTTCAAAATGCAGACGTTGACTCCTTAAGTTGGGCCTTTGAAGAAAATCACAAACAAGTCAAAAATAACCAAATGCTGCACAATGTCTTTTGCTAATGGGGATTTCTGCAAACAGTTAAACTCAAACGGTGAAAGTTAGAAATGCCCAAGTTTCCCAGCCAGTTTTTACAAGGCAAGCACTGTGAGATGCAACTTTTGAAAAAGTTGCTGAAAGAATTTTGTGCGCACATTTTCTCTGATTCCACTGGTTCCATCAGTTATCATCAAGCTAACTAGAAATAGAGTAAGAGGGATCCTTACCACTCCGAAGTAGTTGCATATGTGGTGGTTCTCTGACCTAATGAATCTATTGAAAAATCTGAATGAGAGGCTGCCATGCAGGCAGGGTCACCTAGTTAGGTCAGGTGCTGTATCCAATTTGCTGTCGTGGAACTTTACAGCTTCGTCTCTGAGCTCCTAGAGTATATGGGTGTTTAAATGTTCCTTGAGATTGCTTGAACGTTTTGAAAGAAGTGAGATATCCAGGCCCCAGCAAATCCTAATCTTTCAAACAGATGCTAAGAGGAATTGGGATTTCAAACCTTTTTTGTTTGTCTGAAGCTTGGCTGCAGTTTTCTTCAATAAATGTACATTCATCAGCCATTACAGTCTTTAGGAAAAGGCTTTCACATGTTTCCCCCAAAGTCTTGATTAAAAATATCATCTTAGTGCTTCCGAATGTTTTGTTACTTCTAAAGAGTTCTCCACTTTGGAAGCTTAATGTGGTACTTTCTAAATTAATTTGTTCCCCTTTTTGGCCTATTTGTAAGGCTATTTGCAAGCATATCACTTGGAGGGCAGCTTTTCTTATATCCATTTAAGCTTTATGCTGTAAGGAACTGTAAACAGTTTTCCACAAAGAAGCTGCAAAAACTACCCATCCAGTTTTCTCCCTAAATATCTATCATATTTCCTTGCCAATCAAACTATTTCCATTTCAGCCTTCTAGAATCACTCCTCGCCAACAAAGAGGGCTATCAATTCTCCAGTATTGGATCTTTCATAGATTCACATGCTTGAATCATTCCCCGTCGAGGGGAGTCCCCTGTAATTTAATAAAGCAGTATATATATGTTCGATGGCATGTGTAGCTGCAGATACACATGCTTTGCACATCCCGCCATCTAGTGTTGGGCTCGGAGTGTTACAAGTTGTTTTTCTTCGAAGAAGATCGAGGGACTCCTCCCATTTCGGCTCCATTGCGCATGGGCGTCGACTCCATCTTAGATTGTTATCTTTCCGCCATCGGGTTCGGACGTGTTCCTTTTCGCTCCACGTTTCGGTTCGGAAAGATAGAATCTCGGAAAATTTGACCGTATTGTTTGCGTTCGGTATCGGGTTAGTTACAACAGATCGACACCGATTTTTGAAGAGCTCCGGTGGCCCTTCGGGGTTTTTTGATCCCCCGTCGGGGCTTGGTCGGCCCGACCACGTGTCTCTTCAAGGCTAATGGAACGGACCCCATTCCGCTTCTGCCCCAATTGTCACAACAAATACCCTTATACAGATCAGCACCTGGTCTGTAACTTGTGTTTGTCTCCAGAACACAAAGAAGATACTTGTGAAGCCTGTCGACCGTTTCGGTCGAGGAAGACATTAAGAGACCGAAGAGCGAGAAGACTGCAGATGGCGTCGGCGCCGACAGGACAAAGACACTTGGAGGAGGAAGAAGAAACCTTCTACATCGAGGAGTCGGACTCGGACGAGGTCGATCCCGAACAGACGCCTAAAACAGTGAGTAAGACGTCGACACACAAAACTCACGAGAAGACCGCAAGAGCCCAGGGGAAGCCACCGCCAGCAGGCCATGGCTTAACTCGAAAAATAGGTGACCGATCATCGGCACCGAAAAAGGGCACGCATGTGTCGAAGTCATCCGACTCCGGTCGAGATACCGGCACACAGCAGACTCGACCCAGAGACAGCGGGTCCGAGCAAGTTCGGCACCGAGAGGGCGGCACCGAAACGAGTCGGCACCGAGAGACCGGGACGCCGAAAATAAAAAAAAGTGTCGTCGGAGCCGAAAAAGACTACCGAAAAAGTTTCCATTCCGAAACATCCGGCCTCGGAACCGAAATCAGGTTCCTACACAGAGGAACAGGGACTGTCCTCACAAATGCAAGGACATAAGTTCGGAAAAGAACTAGTCAATGGAGCCAGACTACACTCAGAGAAGGCTCCACATCCAAAAGGACACAGGGAAGATAAGTACTCTTCCCCCAATTAGGATGAAAAGAAGACTTGCCTTTCAAGAAAAAGACAAGCAGCCACAGGCAAAGGTGGCAAGACAAATAACACCGCCACCATCTCCACCACGCTCAACGCACACATCACCGGTAGCCACTCCACCACTGATGCAGTCCTCAACTCATACTGGAATGAGTCATGATGATCCCGACGCATGGGATCTTTATGATGTGCCAGTGTCAGATAACAGCCCAGACTGTTACCCAGCGAGACAGTCACCTCCTGAGGACAGTACAGCCTACACACAGGTGGTGTCAAGAGCAGCGGCATTTCATAATGTCACCCTGCATGCAGAGCCTATTGAGGATGACTTTTTGTTTAACACACTATCCTCCACTCATAGCCAATACCAAAGCCTCCCTATGCTACCTGGAATGCTAAAACACTCCAAACAGGTGTTTCAGGAGCCTGTGAAGGGCAGGGCCATAACTCCAAGGGTGGAGAAAAAATACAAGCCACCGCCAACAGACCCGGTATATATCACGCAGCAATTAACACCAGACTCTGTGGTGGTAGGGGCAGCTCGCAAGAGAGCAAACTCTCACACCTCGGGAGACGCACCACCTCCAGACAAGGAGAGTCGCAAGTTTGACACTGCGGGGAAAAGGGTTGCAGCACAAGCGGCCAACCAATGGCGCATTGCCAACTCACAGGCACTGCTGGCAAGATATGATAGGGCTCATTGGGACGAAATGCAACATTTCATTGAACACTTACCCAAAGAGTTCCAGAAAAGGGCACAACAGGTGGTGGATGAAGGACAGAGTATCTCGAACAATCAGATACGGTCAGCAATGGATGCAGCAGATACGGCTGCTAGGACAGTAAATACAGCAGTAACCATAAGGAGACACGCATGGCTGCGTACGTCAGGATTCAAGCCGAAAATACAACAAGCCGTGCTGAATATGCCTTTTAACGGACAGCAGTTGTTTGGGCCGGAGGTGGACACTGCTATCGAAAAACTTAAAAAGGACACTGATACGGCCAAAGCCATGGGCACACTCTACTCCCCACAGAGCAGAGGCACATTTTGCAAAATGCAGGTTAGAGGGGGGTTTCGAGGACAAACTACAGAACCCACAACCTCACAAACGAGGCCCACTTATCAGAGCCAATATCAGCGGGGAAGTTTTCGGAGACAATATAGAGAGGGACAATTCCAAAAGAATAGAGGGAAGTTCCAAAGTCCCAAAACTCCTCCAAACAAGCAGTGACTTCCACGTCACAAATCCCCAACACAACACCTGTGGGGGGGGGAGACTAACCAAGTTTTACAAACATTGGGAGGAAATAACAACAGACACTTGGGTCCTAGCAATTATCCAGCATGGTTATTGCAAAGAATTTCTCAAATTCCCTCCAAACGTCCCACCGAAAACACACAATATGTCAAAACAACACATGGACCTTCTAGGATTAGAGGTACAAGCGTTGCTACAAAAAGAAGCAATAGAATTAGTACCGATTCATCAAAAAGGAACAGGAGTTTACTCGCTGTACTTTCTCATACCCAAAAAGGACAAGACTCTAAGACCTATATTAGATCTCAGAACGTTAAATACCTACATCAAATCAGATCACTTTCACATGGTGACATTGCAGGATGTAATCCCACAGCTCAAACAACAAGACTACATGACAACACTAGACCTAAAGGATGCATATTTCCATATACCGATACATCATTCACACAGAAAGTACTTAAGGTTTGTATTCCAAGGGGTACATTACCAATTCAAGGTGTTGCCATTCGGAATAACAACTGCGCCAAGAGTTTTTACAAAATGCCTGGCAGTAGTGGCCGCACATATCAGAAGGCAACAAATACATGTGTTCCCGTACCTAGACAATTGGTTAATCAAAACCAACACGCTAGAACAGTGTTCACAACACACAAAGTACGTCATAGAAACCCTCCACAAACTAGGTTTCTCAATCAACTACACAAAGTCACACCTTCAGCCGTGTCAAACACAGCAATACTTAGGGGCGACAATCAACACAGCAAAAGGGATTGCCACTCCAAGTCCACAAAGGGTACAGGCATTTCACAATGTAATACAGGCCATGTATCCAAGACAAAAAATACAAGTCAAAATGGTGAGGAAACTCCTAGGCATGATGTCCTCATGCATAGCCATTTTCCCAAACGCAAGGTTGCACATGCGGCCCTTACAACAGTGCCTAGCATCACAATGGTCACAGGCACAGGGTCAACTTCTAGATCCAGTGTTGATAGACCGCCAAACATACACCTCGCTTCAATGGTGGAACAATATAAATTTAAACCAAGGGCGGCCTTTCCAAGACCCAGTGCCTCAATACGTAATAACGACAGATGCCTCCATGATAGGGTGGGGAGCACACCTCAATCAACACAGCATCCAGGGACAATGGGACACTCAGCAAAGACAGTTTCACATAAATCACTTAGAACTACTGGCAGTATTTCTAGCGTTAAAGGCATTTCAACCCATAATAAGCCACAAACACATTCTTGTCAAAACAGACAACATGACAACGATGTTTTACCTAAACAAACAGGGAGGAACACACTCAACACAGTTGTGTCTCCTGGCACAGAGAATATGGCATTGGGCGATTCACAACCACATTCGCCTAATAGCACAGTTTATTCCAGGGATTCAGAATCAGTTAGCAGACAATCTCTCGGGATCACCAACAAATCCACGAATGGGAGATTCACCCTCAAATACTAAACACTTACTTCCAAAGTTGGGGAACACCACAAATAGACCTATTTGCAACAAAAGAAAACGCAAAATGCCGAAACTTCGCATCCAGGTACCCACAAGATCAGTCTCAGGGCAATGTGTTATAGATGAGTTGGTCAGGGATATTTGCATACGCTTTTCCCCCTCTCCCACTCCTTCCATATCTGGTAAACAAATTGAGTCAAAACAAACTCAAACTCATACTAATAGCACCAACTTGGGCAAGACAACCTTGGTACACAACACTACTAGACCTCTCAGTAGTGCCTCATGTCAAACTACCAAACAGACCAGATCTGTTAACTCAACACAAACAACAGATCAGACTCCCAAATCCAGCATCGCTGAATCAAGCAATTTGGCTCCTGAAGTCTTAGAATTCTGACACTTACACCTTACACAGGAATGTATGGAAGTCATAAAACAAGCTAGGAAACCAACCACTAGACACTGCTATGCAAATAAGTGGAAAAGATTTGTTTATTATTGCCATAATAATCAAATTCAACCCTTACACGCATCTGCCAAAGACATCGTAAGCTACTTACTACATTTGCAAAAGTCAAAGCTAGCTTTTTCATCCATTAAGATACATCTTACTGCAATTTCAGCTTATCTGCAAATTACGCACTCAACTTCACTATTTAGGATACCAGTCATAAAAGCGTTTATGGAAGGCCTAAAGAGAATTATGCCACCAAGAACACCACCAGTTCCTTCGTGGAACCTCAACATTGTCTTAACACGACTCATGGGTCCACCTTTTGAACCCATGCACTCATGTGAAATGCAATACTGAACATGGAAAGTTGCATTTCTAATTGCCATCACATCTCTAAGAAGAGTAAGTGAGATACAAGCATTTACCATACAAGAAGCATTTATTCAAATACACAAGCATAAAGTAGTTTTACGAACAAATCCAAAATTCTTACCAAAAGTCATATCACCGTTCCACTTGAATCAAACAGTAGAACTACCAGTGTTCTTCCCAGAGCCAGATTCTGTAGCTGAAAGAGCACTACATACATTAGACATCAAAAGAGCGTTAATGTACTACATTGACAGAACAAAACAAATTCGGAAAACAAAACAATTATTTGTTGCTTTCCAAAAACCTCATGCAGGAAATAGAAATTTCCAAACAAGGTATTGCTAGATGGATAGTTAAATGCATTCAAACCTGTTATCTCAAAGCAAAAAGACAACTGCCTATTACACCAAAGGCACACTCAACTAGAAAGAAAGGTGCTACTATGGCCTTTCTAGGAAATATTCCAATGACTGAAATATGTAAGGCAGCCACATGGTCTACGCCTCATACTGCATGGATGTGTTAACAGCACAACAAGCCACAGTAGGCCAAGCAGTACTACGAACTTTGTTTCAAACAACTTCAACTCCTACAGGCTGAACCACTGCTTTTGGGGAGATAACTGCTTACTAGTCTATGCAAAGCATGTGTATCTGCAGCTACACATGCCATCGAACGGAAAATGTCACTTACCCAGTGTACATCTGTTCGTGGCATGAGACGCTGCAGATTCACATGCGCCCACCCGCCTCCCCGGGAGCCTGTAGCCGTTTCGAAGTTGATCTTGAACATTTGTAAATTTGTAAATATATCACCTTAAACTACATTATGTACATACATATTTACTCCATTGCATGGGCACTATTACTATAATACACAACTCCTACGTCACCCTCTGCGGGGAAAACAATCTAAGATGGAGTCGACGCCCATGGGCAATGGAGCCGAAATGGGAGGAGTCCCTCGATCTCGTGACTCGAAAAGACTTCTTTGAAGAAAAACAACTTGTAACACTCCGAGCCCAACACTAGATGGCGGGATGTGCAAAGCATGTGAATCTGCAGCGTCTCATGCCACAGATGTACACTGGGTAAGTGACATTTTCCATATATCACTATCATAGGCTATAATGGTAACAAAAAGGTCAGTTTAATAGCCTATCCATGTCCTTTTTTTTAAAAAGGACCAAACTTGAACTATAACCAATCAGGCGACAGAACCCTCTAGAACACTTCCAACAAAGACTGAATCCTTCAGATTTTCTACCGCACGTCGTGTGAAGTCTCCCTGAGCTCTGCTCAGTTCTTCAGCTTTTACTTCTTTTTTGGATCATCCAAGATTATATTTCCTGTTTCATTTCTCTAACCCTGGCACTAATATGTCAGAGTAGCAGTAAACAAGGTAAAAGACTACATAAATATGTCTAATCTTTTCCTCAAACTCTCACGTTCTGAGAGATGGGCTATTACTGGCTGGGATTACAAAATCTTAAATCTGTCACTAATAATGAGGACAGTGAGGATTCCTTCACTTCACAGGAGAGGTCAGAAGGAGACGTTGCGCCAGGCTCTCCAGAAGGCACACAGAAAAGCCATAAAAAGACTTCCAATGAGTCTTCATAAGGCAATTTCTCACAGAGAGGAAAAAAAATGGAAAAAGACCCTCAACTCCCTCTTCGGCTCTGACAATACATCAGAGAGACCCTTATAACCTTACAATGGGGCGTCTGAAAACCGCCTGTAAAATTCATCATTCACAGGAATTACTTTGAGGTGGTTGATGACAATGTTGACTATTATTACCTCGTCTACGAAGGGCCTCATCTATGATGGTCATCTACTATGGCCTCATCTAGGACTGTCGTCTACAGTGGTCGTCTACAACTGTCATCTACAGTAGTGGTAGTCTACGACTGTCGGTCGTCTACGACTGTCGTCTACAGTAGTGGTCGTCTACGACTGTCGTCTACAGTAGTGGTCGTCTACGACTGTCGTCTACAGTAGTGGTCGTCTACGACTGTCGTCTACAGTGGTCGTCTATGACTGTCGTCTACAGTGGTCGTCTATGACTGTCGTCTACAGTGGTCGTCTATGACTGTCGTCTACAGTGGTCGTCTATGACTGTCGTCTACAGTGGTCGTCTACGACTGTCTACGGTGATTGTCTACGACTGTCGTCTACGGTGGTCGAGGGCCTCATCTACGATGGTTGCTTAGGACGCCTCATCTACGATGGTTGCTTAGGACGCCTCATCTACGATGGTTGCTTAGGACGCCTCATCTACGATGGTTGCTTAGGACGCCTCATCTACGATGGTTGCTTACGACGGCCTCATCTACGATGCTCATCTATGACGGCCTCATCTACGACAGTCGTCCAAGACAGTCTCATCTATGAGGCTACGATATGGCAGTATCATTTATGACGGTCGTCATACAGCTAAGAAGCTGCAAAAACGACCCATCCAGTTTTTTCCCTAAATATCTATCATATTTCTTTGCCAATCAAACTATTTCCATTTCAGCCTTCTAGAATCACTCCTCGCCAACAAAGAGGGCTATAGATTCTCTGGATGTTAAAAGGGTTTTAATGTTTTACTTTGGTAAAATAATGACCTAAGGCAGTGACGCCAATGTTTTTTCATATATACCATGTGTACAGAATTAGCCATTTCAACACAGTTGATTTCTAACTAAGTACTCCAGTACGGAACTTTGTGTGGTAAACCCATTAAACAAAAGTTAATCCAGCTTACTGCAGTTGTACTGAGGAATAGAACTGTTGCTGACATGTGTAAACGGCTTTCTCGAGGTTAGTCCATACTTTGACTAGACATTATTACCTTGATGCACAGCCTAGAGCATATATACAAGTGAGCCAGGCATCTCTGCAGAATCTTGTTGTCTGTTTTTTTTCTTTCTTTTTTGCCTTAATACACCCCTTGGAGGGATAGAATTGCTGCACTACCCAGTGCTTATTGACTATAGAGTAAAATTCCCTGGAGGTGAAAGAGTAGTTACTTACCTGTAATCTTACTTCTCCTCAAGGGGCATCTTCATTTAGTCAGAAGCAACCCTCCCTCCTCCGTGGAGACATTGGAAAGGAATTAATCTAAGTTCTACCATTATCCTTGATCTCAGTAAAAATTCAGTGCAATAAGAAATGTCTTGTACTGCAGAGCTCAAAGTTGGTACCTGTAAAGGTCGAGATGTCACAACTCATTGTCAGACTGCTAGGAGGCACCACGTGATTTCATGAGACTGAGGGGCCTTTGAAAAGACCACACTAATTTTCTAGAAATGAACAAACAAGAAGAGGCTAGTTTATTTCAGGGCATCCCGTTCTGTGAAGGATGGGCGATTCACAGAGAAATGTTCATCTAAACCACTATAACTGTGTTTTTGTTTTTTGCAAAGAAAAACTACAACTACTTGATATTTAAGAATACATCTAAGCAGTGAATGGCTTTACACCGTGCTGAGCCCTTCTCAGCCTGTGTGCGATTTAAGGGTATAGATTAACTCTTTGCAGGAGTGAGGATAGGGCGTGCTTTAGAGTACGTCTGTGAACATCTGTTGTGTCAAATAAAGGCTGAAGGGAAAGTACCAGTGGCCTATGGATATTTTCAGGCTACCCAGTGCAACCACACCCAGTCCAGGGAATATCAGTAGAGGAACCCTGGATCATATTGATGGAGTCAGTTGACCTCCAAGGGACAGGAATCAACAAGAAACTGCATTATAATTAACATCTGATAAATCTGCAATGGCAAGATACAGGACTTCACTCTGGTACCACTAGCAAAATCTCTTCCACTTTAAAGAATGGTGTATGGTTGTATGCAGTTCTTTCCTTTCTTTGGATATGCATACAACTTTTCCTAATGGGTATGTGCCCAAACTGTGGTTGCTCAGGGGCCGGCCTAACAAATGTATAGATTTGGGATCATAATATAAGGCCTAGATGGCCTCATTGGCTGTTCCCACAAATTGATCTAAAAATCCCATCTCATCCCATGGGTACAACATGTGCCTAGATAAGCATAATTTGCCACATAGTGTTATGTAGAACTTCTTTCTGTAGCCCTTCCTCTTGGTAAGTGTTTGAACCTCTCCCTAGTAGTAGGCCAATGATCCTGTTTTACTGAACCTTTGATATTTCTTGCCTTTACCCTTTCTTCCACCAGAATGGCACACTGGTGCATCTGCGACAGATGCTGAAATAATGCACCTTGCTGTTGGAGATATTGTTATTGGGACATCTGATACGTGCTTGAAACTCATTTATCAAAGTCAATGAATCAATCAGTATTTGTAAAGCGTGGCTACTCACCCGTGAGATTCTCAAGGCACTGTGAGGTTGTGGGAAAGGAAGGGGTGGAGGGGCTCTTCCAAAGAGCCACTTCTTGAGGTTCTTCCTCAAGATGTTCAGCGACGGGCTTTGTCTGAGGTGCAGGGTGAGGTTGTTCCAGCTCTTTGCTGCAGTGTAGGTAAAAGATCATCCTCCGGGGGTGGTTTTGCAGATGCGAGTGATGGTGGCCAGTGCCATCTGGGCTGAGCGGAGTTATCTGGCAGGGGTGTCGAAGGAGACGCAGTGGTTCAGGTAGGCTTGTCCTGCGTTGTGTATGGTCTTGTACGTGTGGGTGAGAAGTTTGAAGGTGATCTCACCCGCTAGCCAGTGGAGGGTCCTCAGGTGTTGGGAGATGTGTTCTCGGAGAGGGAGGTCCAGAGTGAGTCTGGCGGCGGCGTCCTGGATGAGTTGAAGTGTTTTGATGTTCCTAGTTGAGGTGCCGGTGTAGAGGGTGTTACCATAGTCGAGCTTGCTTGTGACCAAAGCGTGGGTGACTATCCTGCGACAGTCTGCTGGGATCCATCTGAAGATCTTCTGGAGTTTGCGGAGTGTGTGCCAGCAGGAGGAGGAGACTGAGTTTACCTGGCGGGTCATGGATAGGGAGGAGTTGAGGATGATTCCTGAGTTGCGGGTGTGCTCTGTCGGCGCAGGGGGGTCCACAGTTTGCATCTCAAACCTGCCTTGATTCAAAATAATTCTCCAATAGGACTTATTTCGGAGGGGGTATACCACCTGATGAAATACTTATGATGACTATCCCTAACTTAAAATTTTTGCAGAACCACCATCTACGGATCAGTCGGTTTGTTTACTAGACACTTATGAAGAAATCCTGACTTCAAAACATAACTGTAGGAGTTGGAGCTTTCTGTTTTTATTGCTCATCCTATTTTCCCTTGTAGCCCTCCTCAATGTTTACTGAATATTTTTGTTTATCAAATGTTAACCCCACAGTGAACAAAAAGCACGATCCTTGTGATTGTGACTACCAGTAACGGATCTTGTAAATACATCAACCCACCCTAGCTATTAGAGGCATCTAGCCATAGATTCTTTACTTAAGAATCTTCCCCAGGCGGGAGTCTGGATCCGAAAACTTTTTCCATAGTACGTCTGCGTGTCACTAGAGGGTGTCGCGCGACTCTGTAACAACGTCATCGGCTGGATGTGACGTCCGGGGACTCCATATAACTCCATTGGCGAAGCGATGTCAGTCCTTTTTTTCACTTGCAACTCAGATTCGGTAATGGTTGGTCAGGACGTTATTCAGCCTATTTCGACATTTTTGCCGTACTGGAACAGTGTGCTATGTCTTCAGGGTTTAACCCTGTGGGTCCTGTGGACGACAGATGTCAGTTACGGACCCCCATTTGGTTCGCATGTGGTGCCTCAGCGAACACCATGATGCTGACGAGTGCGACTCCTTTCAGTAACATTGGCCAAAAGCTCTACAATAATGTTGTATGAAACTTCTAGCGGCACGGATGTCAGAGTCATCTCGGTCTTCCCGTTGAATTATGTCTTTTCTTGGACGGGCGTCTGTTCACGGGCCATTCGAGGAGTCATTCTTGTGAATGTCATCCTCCATCGACGTCCAAGGGTAAGTCTCGCAAGCAGTCGAAGGCACGAAAGTTGACGACTTAACCGCATACAACCTCCCATCATTCATCAGTTGAGGAGACGAGGTCTGAGTGTGCCCCACATCTCATCCCTTTTCAGGAGACGGGGCAACTCTAGACCAGATGCTTGAATATTATGCTTCCTTTCACGCTGTCTTTGGTAAGTCACCGCCCTCTGAAGCACCTTTGGGTCTCAAGGAGGTGTGAAGTTTCTTGACTGAATGCACACCTGCGACTTTGCCCTCTGTTTTAGGTAGACCTTCAGCGTCTGTTGACGAAGCAGTTACAGTGGCGGTGCACAGCCCTTCGGTGCTGGAATCTGATCAGTTGACTCCGGCGACTCCTATGGCAGCGCTGTCTGGAGTTGAGGAGTCGGAACCTCAGAGAAAGTTGGTTAGCTGACCTGACTACAGCTAGTGGCTTGGATTCTTTTACCGCCTCAGGCCTAGTTTTCCTTCTGGACTTGCTACGAAGCAAGCTCCTCTTTTGCAGACATGGTTAAAAGGGTTGCAGAAGTGTTGGATCTGGCTTTTCCTTCAGTGGAATTAGCTTCAGGTCCCCTAATTGATGTACTCCATCAGTCGTACAGGGGTTGAACCAGTACTTCCTTACAGCAAAGCGCTACGTGATGTCTTGTTGGGATCTTGGGCTATGAAAGGTACAGGGGCCCCAGTTGACTGGGATATATATATATGTTCGATGGCATGTGGAGCTGCAGATACACATGTTGTGCATATCCCGCCATCTAGTGTTGGGCTCGGAGTGTTACAAGTTGATTTTCTTCGAAGAAGTCTTTTCGAGTCACAAGATCGAGGGACTCCTCCCATTTCGGCTCCATTGCGCATGGGCGTCGACTCCATCTTAGGTTGTTTTCTTTCCGCCATCGGGTTCGGACGTGTTCCTCTTCGTTCCGTGTTTCGGTTCGGAAAGTTAGTTAAATCTTGGAAAATTCGACAGTATTGTTTGCTTTCGGTATCGGGTTAGTTAACGCAGATCGACACTGAATTAAAGAAGAGCTCCGGTAGCCCTTCGGGGCTTCTATCCCCCGGCGGGGCCTGGTCGGCCCGACCGCGTGCATCTTTAAGGCTCATGGAACGGACCCCATTCCGCTTCTGCCCCGAACGCCATAACAAGTATCCATACACAGATCAACATCTGGTCTGTAATTTGTTTGTCCCCCGAACACAAAGAGGATACTTGCGAGGCCTGTCGGGCATTTCGGTCGAAAACGCTACGGGACCGGAGAGCACGAAGGCTTCAAATGGCGTCCGTGCCGTCAGGACACCACGACGTCGAGGAAGAAGAGACTTTCTCCATTGCTGACTCGGATGAGCCTGAGACAAAGCAGATGCCGAAAACCGTGAGTAAAACAGCCCCGGCCAAAACTCACGCCAAAATCATGAAGGCCCAGGGGACGCCACCGCCGGCAGGCCATGGCGTAACCCGTAAAATCGGTGACCGTCCATCGGCACCGAAAAAGGGCACACACGTGTCAGTCATCCGACTCCAGTCAAGATCCCGGCACAGAACATACTCGACACCGAGACCCTGGTTCCGACCAAACTCGACATCGAGATACCCGCACCGAGATAAGTCGGCACACCGAAACCGAAAAAAGTGGCTTCGGAGCCGAAAAAGACTGTAGAAAAAGTTTTGGTACCGAAACATCCAGCTTCGGAGCCGAAAACAAGCTCCTACTCCGAAGAACAAGGCCTTTCAGCACAACTACAAGGCCATAAATTTGGACAAGAGCTAGAAGCAGGGGAGCCAGATTATACACAAAGAAGGCTCCATATTCAAAAGGATACTGGGAAAATAAGAACTCTCCCTCCTATAAGGATGAAAAGGAAACTTGCTTTCTAGACAAAGAAAAACAACCACAAGCAAAAGTGGCAAAAGCAGTAACTCCACCTCACTCTTCGCCACAACCGTCACCACACCACTCACCGCAACTGTCACCAATTGCAACACCCCCTATGATGCAATCTCCAACGCACACAGGGATGAGCCAGGATGACCCAGATGCATGGGATCTCTATGATGCGCCTGTATCAGACAATAGTCCAGACTGCTACCCAGCAAGACCATCACCACCTGAAGACAGTACTGTCTACACGCAGGTGGTGTCCAGAGCGGCGGCTTTTCACACAGTGGCACTGCACGCTGAACCCATTGAGGATGACTTTTTATTTAATACTTTGTCGTCGACACACAGTCAGTACCAAAGTCTCCCAATGTTACCAGGGATGTTGAAACACGCGAAACAGGTTTTTCAAGAACACGTCAAAGGCAGAGCCATCACACCTAGGGTGGAGAAAAAGTACAAGCCTCCCCCTACAGACCCTGTGTACATCACACAACAACTGACACCTGACTCAGTAGTAGTAGGCGCAGCACGTAAAAGGGCTAATTCACACACCTCTGGAGATGCACCACCACCCGACAAGGAAAGTCAAAAGTTTGATGCAGCAAGAAAAAGAGTTGCAGCACAAGCGGACAATCAATGGCGCATTGCTAATTCCCAAGCTTTATTGTCAAGATATGATAGAGCTCATTGGGATGAAATGCAGCACTTTATAGAACATCTGCCCAAGGAGTTCAAAAAGCGTGCACAACAAGTGGTGGAAGAGGGCCAAAGTATCTCGAACAACCAGATACGATCGGCAATGGATGCAGCGGACACAGCCTCAAGAACTGTGAATACAGCGGTCACTATTCAGAGACACGCATGGCTATGCACCTCCGGGTTTAAGCCAGAGATCCAACAGGCTGTGCTTAATATGCCTTTTAATGGACAGCAGTTGTTTGGGCCGGAGGTGAACACAGCTATAGAGAAGCTGAAGAAGGACACTGATACGGCCAAAGCCATGGGCGCACTCTACTCCCCACAGAGCAGAGGCAATTTTAGGAAGACACAATTTAGAGGGGGGTTTCGGGCCCAAAGCACAGAACCCTCAACCTCACAAACCAGACCCACATACCAGGGCCAGTATCAAAGAGGAGGCTTTCGGGGACAATACAGAGGTGGACAGTTCCCTAAAACTAGGGGAAAGTTCCAAAGCCCAAAGACCCCTCAAACTAAACAGTGACTTCAGTGTCACAAATCCCCAACACATAACACCAGTGGGGGGGAGACTCACAAATTGTCACCAAAATTGGGAGGAAATAACAACAGACTCGTGGGTCCTAGCCATTATCCAACATGGTTATTGCATAGAATTCCTACAATTACCACCAAATGTGCCACCAAGAACAAACAACATGTCCAAACAGCACTTAGATCTATTACAACTAGAAGTCCAAGTGTTGTTACAAAAAGACGCAATAGAACTAGTACCCAACCATCAGAAAGGAACAGGTGTTTATTCCCTGTATTTTCTAATACCCAAAAAGGACAAAACTCTGAGACCCATCTTAGATCTCAGAACACTAAATCTTTACATCAAGTCAGATCACTTTCACATGGTGACACTTCAAGACGTAATCCCCTTGCTCAAACAACAAGACTACATGTCAACATTAGATCTCAAGGATGCGTACTTCCATATACCCATACATCCTTCAGACAGGAAATACTTAAGGTTTGTAATCCAAGGATCAAAGTGTTACCATTCGGGATAACAACAGCACCAAGGGTATTTACAAAATGCCTTGCAGTAGTAGCTGCACATATCAGAAGACAGCACATACACATATTCCCGTATCTAGACGATTGGTTAATCAAAACCAACACTCAAGAACAGTGTCTTCAACACACAAAATACGTCATAGAAACCCTTCACAAACTGGGTTTCTCACTAAACTACCAAAAATCACACTTACAGCTGTGTCAAATACAACAATACTTAGGAGCAACAATCAACACAAAAAAAGGGATTGTCACACCAAGTCCACAAAGGGTACAAGCATTCCAAAACATAATACAAAGCATGCACCCAAACCAAAAGTATCAGGTAAAATTAGTGATGAAACTACTAGGCATGATGTCCTCATGCATAGCCATTGTCCCAAACGCAAGATTACACATGCGGCCCTTACAACAGTGCCTAGCAACGCAATGGACACAAGCACAGGGTCAGCTTCAAGATCTAGTGTTGATAGACCGCCAAACACACAGCTCGCTTCAATGGTGGAATCATGTAAATTTAAATCAAAGGCGGCCTTTCCAAGACCCAGTGCCTCAATACGTGATCACAACAGATGCTTCCATGGTAGGGTGGGGAGCACACCTCAACCAACACAGCATCCAGGGACAATGGGACACTCAGCAGAAACAAATTCATATAAATCAGCTAGAACTACTAGCAGTGTTTCTAGCGTTGAAAGCATTTCAACCGCTAATAGCCCACAAACACATTCTTGTCAAAACAAACAACATGACAACAATGTATTACTTAAACAAACCGGGAGGCACACACTCATCACAACTGTGTCTCTTAGCACAGAAGATTTGGCATTGGGCGATTCACAATCACATTCGCCTAATAGCGCAATACATCCCAGGAATTCAAAACTAGTTAGCCGACAATCTCAGTCGAGATCACCAACAAATCCACGAATGGGAGATTCATCCCCAGATACTACAAACCTACTTCCAAAACTGGGGAACACCGCAAATAGACCTATTCGCAACAAAAGAAAACGCAAAATGCCAAAACTTCGCATCCAGGTACCCACAGCCTCACTCCAAGGACAATGCGTTATGGATGAGTTGGTCAGGGATATTTGCTTACTCTTTTCCCCCTCTCCCACTCCTTCCGTATCTAGTAAACAAATTGAGTCAAAACAAACTCAAACTAATACTAATAGCACCAACTTGGGCACGACAACCTTGGTACACAACACTACTAGACCTCTCAGTAGTGCCTCATATCAAGCTGCCAAACAGACCAGATCTGTTAACTCAACACAAACAACAGATCAGGCACCCAAATCCAGCATCACTGAATCTAGCAATTTGGCTCCTGAAGTCTTAGAATTCGGACATCTAGACCTTACACAGGAATGTATGGAGGTCATAAAACAAGCTAGAAAACCAACCACAAGACATTGCTATGCAAATAAGTGGAAAAGATTTGTTTATTATTGTCATAATAATCAAATCCAATCATTACACGCAACTGCTAAAGACATCGTAAGCTACCTACTCCACTTACAAAAGTCAAAGTTAGCTTTTTCATCCATTAAAATACATCTCACCGCAATTTCAGCGTATTTGCAAATTACGCACTCAACTTCATTATTCAGGATCCCAGTCATAAAGGCATTTATGGAAGGCCTGAAAAGAATTATCCCACCAAGAACACCACCAGTTCCTTTGTGGAACCTCAACATAGTCTTAACATGACTCATGGGTCCACCTTTTGAACCCATGCACTCATGGGAGATACAATATTTAACATGGAAAGTAGCATTTCTAATTGCCATCACATCTCTGAGAAGAGTAAGTGAAATACAAGCATTTACCATACAAGAACCCTTTATTCAGATACACAAACATAAAGTAGTTCTGCACACAAATCCTAAGTTCTTACAGAAAGTCATATCACCGTTCCACTTAAATCAAACAGTGGAACTACCAGTGTTCTTTCCACAACCAGATTCTGTATCTGAGAGAGCATTACATACATTAGACCAGTGGTTCCCAACCTTTTGACTTCTGTGGACCCCCATTTCATCAATACTGGAGCCCAGGGACCCCCACTGAATCATTATTGGAACACGGAGACCCCCAAGCAGTCATTACTGGTAGCTGGGACCTAATATTATTAAATTTTTTAAGCAGCTGCGGACCCACTGCGGAGGCTTCGCGGACCCCCAGGGGTCCCCGGCCTACAGGTTGGGAACCACTGCATTAGACATCAAAAGGGCATTAATGTACTACATTGATAGAACAAAACAAATTCGCAAAACAAAACAGTTGTTCGTTGCTTCAATATCCAAACAAGGCATTGCCAGATGGATAGTTAAATGCATTCAAACCTGTTATATTCAAAGCAAAAAGAGAACTGCCTAGAACACCAAAGGCACACTCAACTAGAAAGAAAGGTGCTACCATGGCCTTTCTAGGAAACATACCAGTGACTGAAATATGTAAGGCAGCCACATGGTCTACGCCTCATACGTTTACCAAGCATTACTGCGTGGATGTGTTAACAACACAGCAAGCCACAGTAGGACAAGCAGTATTACGAACCTTATTTCAAACAACTTCAACTCCTACAGGCTGAGCCACCGCTTTTTGGGGAGATAACTGCTTACTAGTCTATGCACAGCATGTATATCTGCAGCTACACATGCCATCGAACGGAAAATGTCACTTACCCAGTGTACATCTGTTCGTGGCATGAGACGCTGCAGATTCACATGCGCCCTCCCACCTCCCCGGGAGCCTGTAGCCGTTTTTAAGTTGGTCTTGAACATTCGTAAATTTGTAAATATATCACTTTAAACCACATTATGTACATACATATTTACTCCATTGCATGGGCACTATTACTATAATACACAACTCCTACCTCACCCTCTGCGGGGAAAACAACCTAAGATGGAGTCGACGCCCATGGGCAATGGAGCCGAAAGGGGAGGAGTCCCTCCATCTCGTGACTCGAAAAGACTTCTTAGAAGAAAAACAACTTGTAACACTCCGAGCCCAACACTAGATGGCGGGATGTGCACAGCATGTGAATCTGCAGCGTCTCATGCCACAAACAGATGTGCACTGTGTAAGTGACATTTTCCATATATATATATATCACCAACCTGCCCCTTGTGAACCACCCTGTCTAATAAGACATCCCACTCATCGAAGTTTATTGGTGCAGGCCACGTTGGCGTTCCATGACATGGAGTCTCCTCCTCATGATCCACCTGATAGAGCGTCCGGGGGTCTAGATGTCTGTGGTAGGCGTATTTTTTCCTCTACAGGTTCTGCTCTATGCTCTGTGAACACATCTTGTGTTCTTGGACGTTGCTCTCATTCTTTGAGGGACTTGTTAGCAAACATTTTACCTTCGTTTCCAGAAGTCATAAGGAGTACTATTACTCCTATTGTTCAGGGAAGACAGCCAGCAGCAAAATTATTCACTGCAGCATTGATACCACTGACTCTGTGGGTAGAGCTATGGCATTTGATGGTGCCCGTTTATTTGGTCCAAAGGCTGGTTCAGCTTTAAGGCATTTTCAAAACAGTATGGGTGGTGCACCGAATTAGATGGTTCTGCTTTATCTTTTGGCCAGTTCATAACTTCTAAACTGTAGGTATGTTATTACTAGTTTTTAAAATATTCCACAAAAGTCTTGCTTCGGCAGGGCCTTGAGGCTTTTTCAGTTACGTATATCCATTATAACCTAATTGGTATGCCTGGTGGATGTTTTGTTATTAGCATGATACAGTGCCATGGAACCATATGGAGCTTTTTAAACCTGATGTTCAAGGCTTATTTCTTTATCATCATTACTTGATGTAAAGTAATGACTTTCTACTTTGTCACTAATAACCTCTGTAAAGGTTATCACGTTGGAGCTCACCTGAATCAAGGGGATATAGTTTAGTTTACTTTGAAGAAAAGCTAGTGCTTAGGAGTCGTTACCTCTATGGTATATACCATACTTTAAGTGGACTATTTGAGCATTTGCTGGTATGCTAGAGAGCCTTTTATATATGATGTACAATCCTTAACTTGCAAGCTATTATACCTTCACTGGAGAGTGCAGAATTGCTCCCTCTGCAGAAAGTTATTTTTTTAACTTAAGAAATTATGGAATATACTAGTATCTGTTATAGGAAACAAGAAATATTACCAGATCTTTGGGAGTGTCAGTATATTGTTTTTTTCTCTATTCAGAAACATTTCTTAAAACATTTCTGTAAAACTAACGGTGTTTGTTTACTAAGTCTCTTTTTGTATTGTCATTAAGTTTGCTGTTGATCTACACTAATTGAAGGGTACATTTACTTATACCTGTAATATACTAATATCAGTTCTTCTAATTTTGGTAAATTAGGTACTGTAAATGCAAAAATTATCTTCTTGAGGACTTTAAGACTTTCCTTATTTAGTCTTAAAGGGTTCATATTAAATACTCGTCACATTTTATATATTTTATACACTGTAGTGTAGACTTTTCTATGGTGTGACATGTTCTTGGAATATTATTTCTTTTCATGACTTATGTCAGTTGACAATGGACCTCAGTAGAGATGTATCTCTTGGTGGATTCTCTTTTGTGTAGACTAATGTATGGACTCTGTAGAAGTTATACGTTTTTGCAGTTGCATTCAAGATTTCTTTTTTTTGTTTGTTTTTTGTTTTCTTTGGAAGTGTTCTACCCTTTTCAGGGAGTACTTCTTTTCTATGACAAAATGTATATCTGTTGTGTTTGATGATGTTAATTGTTGATACCTTATATGGATACAACTGTTCTTTACATTGCTGTACTGTTTGAAGTTGGGTTCACACTTGAAGTGTTGTCATAGAATGGATTCATCAAACCCAGACATATTGGTTTTGTTTAAGAATCTGCTAACTTTTCTAGTTTTTATCATTGATACCCTTCCTAGTCATCACTGGATGAGTTTTATTCATATTTCTGCTATTCTACCAAGGTCCCTTTTACAGTTTAAAAAAAAATATATATAGGTTTGATGGCATGTGTAGCTGCAGATACACATGCTATGCATAGCTCTTCCGAAATCTAGTGTTGGGCTCGGATTGTTACAAGTTGTTTTTCTTCGCAGAAGTGTTTTTGGAGTCACTGGATCGAGTGACTCCTACTCTCGGTTACAGTGCGCATGGGCATTGACTCCATTATTAGATTGTTTTCTTTCCGCTGTTGGTTCGGACATGTTTCCTCTTGCTCCGAGATTTCTAAAACCTAGCTCCTTAGAAAACCTAGTTAATCGTCAGTATTGTTTTAATCTCGTTTTCCATCTAACATCGAACCGGTAGTACCGTCGGAATCTTCATTTCGCACTTTGGGCGCCTGCGCCCAACTCTGGCCTGTTTGGGCCTACCGCATGGAAAGCCTGATGGATCGGACTCCATTTAGATTCTGCCCTCAGTGCCACGCGAAGTACCCATATACAGACCAACACCTGGTTTGTAATCTGTGCCTTTCTCCGGATAATCGAGAGGAAGATTGCGAAGCCTGACAATCAGTTTGATCAAAGAAGACCTTGAGAGATCGCAGGCCCCGAAGACTAGAAATGGCGTTGAAAAGCACCGAAAATCTCAACTTCATGGAGGAAGAGCAGGCGCAGACAGCCATCTCCATCCAAGACACCGACTCCGAACAGGAATCAGAAGATGACAGACCCATCACGGCTGGCCAGCATGTGAGTACGTCTACCCCTGCGCCCTCATATAAAAAACAACCGAAGGTCTTGGGTACACCACTGCCGGAGGCCATGGTTTGACCCGAAAAAAAGACTGTTGGCTACTGCCCTTCCGGATCGGCTCAGAAAAACGCTACTTTTGAGTCGAGCAAGTCAGTTAAAACTTCCACCTCGGACTCCAGTAAATGACCTCACTCTTCGGAGTTGAAAATTCGACACCATGCTTCGAAGCCGAAACAACCAACTTCGTTTTGGGGGCCGAAAAAGATCCAAACTTCGGAGCCGAAAAAGTCCCTTTTCACAGAGGAACAAGGACTTTCGATAAAACTAAAGCAAATCTCAAAGCCCATGCAAGAATCTCACAAAGCTTCTGAAGAAGAGACTGAAATTGAGCCAATATTGGAAGTTATGGATGAAAGACACCAGAGAATCCATATACGTAAAGAGACTGGTCGAATCCTCACTGCACCTCCTTTAAAGACTAAAAGAAAGCTGGCTTTTCAAGAGGAGTTGGACTGTGCTCAACCACCAGTAAAAGTGCAGAAACAAAAGGAGAAACCAGCACCTCTCCCTACTTCTCCTCGTCACTCTCCACAGCCTTCTTTTTCACCTCACAATAGTCCTCCACCATTGCCTTCTCCAACACACTCTTTATACTTGCATGGAGATACAGTGGACCCATGGGATCTCTGACCCTGATCCCATTCCAGATAATGATCCTGACCTATACCCCTCCAAACCTTCTCCTCCAGAAGACACTACTACCTACACTCAGGTAGTCTCTAGGGCAGCCGCTTATCATGGGGTGCTTATGCACTCTGAACCCCTGGAAGAAGATATTTTATTCAACACTCTGTCTGTCACTCACTCCAGATACCAGTGTCTCCCAATGTTGCCTGGAATGGTTAAACATGCCGAACATATTTTTAGTGACCCTGTCAAAGCTAGAGAGAGTCATTACCTCTAGAATTGACAAAAAATATAAACCTGCCCCTACGGACCCAGACTAAATCAGGTTCCTCCAGACTCCGTGGTAGTCAGCGCGGCTAGAAAAAGAGCTAACAGCCAGTCATCAGGAGGCGCTCCTCCTCCTCCTGATAAGGAAAGTAGAAAATTAGATGCTGCTGGCAAAAGAGTAGCCACGCAAGCGGCTAACCAATGGAGAATTGCCAATTCTCAGGCACTTCTGGCCAGATGCGATAGAGCCCGTTGGGATGAATGCAAGATCTTATACAGCACCTCCCAAAAGAGCATCAAAAAAGGGCACAACAGGCGGTAGAAGAGGGACAGGCAATAAGTAATAACCAAATAAGGTCTGCCCACGTTGCTGCTGATACAGCTGCAAGGAGCGTCAACACTGCCATTACAGTTAGAAGGCATGCCTGGGTGCGCTCCTCTGGTTTCAAACCAAAAATACAAAATGCAGTACTTAATAATATGGCTTTTGATAAGAAACATTTATTTGGCCCTGAAGTAGACACTATAGAAAAACTGAGAAAAGTCTCACTCTGCTAAGGCAATGGGGGCATTATATACTACACCATATAGAGGCTCCTTTTGCAAACCACAGTTTAGAGGAGGATTTAAGCCACAGTCCTCTGATGCTTCTACCTCCCAAACAAAGCAGGGACAACAAACTCCATTTAGAGGGTCCTACAGAGGACAATATTTCAGGAACAAAGGCAAGTTCCAAGCCTCAAAACTAGCCTCTACACAATCTAAGCAGTGACTTCCTTCCCACCCCTCCACTCCACACATCTCCTTTGGGGGGGGGGAAGACTACAGCAGTTCCACTCTCATTGCAAAATATCACCACAGACAATTGGGTGTTATTAATTATCCGCAATGGCTATTGCTTAGAATTAATCTCCACCCCCCCCCCCACAAACATTCCACCACGTCACCACAAATTGTTCCCAGAACACAATGTTCTGCTGCAACAGGAGGTACAAACTCTACTATTAAATCAAGCAATAGAATTGGTTACACATTCTCAACAAGGAACAGGAGTATACTCACTATACTTCCTCATTCCCAAAAAAGATGGCACCCTCAGGCCCATATTGGACCTCAGGCCTCTCAATCTATACATCCTGTCAGAACATTTTCACATGGTATCTCTGCAGGATGTCATTCCACTACTACAAAAACAAGATTACATGACTGCAGTATTTCCATATACCCATTCCTCAAGTTCATCATAGCAGGAGAACATTACCAGTTCAAAGTTTTGCCATTCGGCATAACAGCTCCAAGAGTGTTCACAAATTGTCTAGCAGTAGAAGCAGCCTAATTAAGAAGACAACACATTCACGTCTTTCCATATCTAGACAACTGGCTAATAAAATCAAGCAATTTTACACACTCAATATGTGATAGAAACCCTGCATACAGTAGGGTTCACTCTCAATTACCAAAAATCACACCTTCAACCAGCACAAGTACAACTTTACCTAGGTGCTATTCTAACTACTCAAAAAGCCCTAGCATATCCAAATACATAAAGGATACAAGCTTTCCAAAATCTCATCCCACACATACAGCCAAATCAACAATATACTGTAAGATTTATTTTGAAAATTCTAGGGATGTTGGCATCTTGCATAGCTATAGTTTCACAGACTAAACATGAGGCCCTTACAACAGTGCCTCTCACAACAATGGCCTCAGGCACACGGTCAACTTCAAGATCTAGTGTTGATGGACCGGCAAACACGTACATCCCTTCAATGGTGGAATCTCAGCAATCTAATGAAGGGGCGGTCATTTCAAGACCCTGTGCCTTGAACCATAATCACAACAGACGCATCCATGATAGGTTGGGGAGCTCATCTCAACAATCATACCATTCAAGGAGAATGGGATGCCAAACAGAAACAGCTTCACATAAACCACCTAGAATTATTAGCTGAATTTCTTGCCTTAAAAGCATTTCAACCTCTTCTCAAACAGAAGACTGCTCTAATAAAAACAGACAACATGACAACCATGTATTACCTCAACAAACAAGGCGGGACACATTCATCTCAACTGTCCCTACTAGCCCAAACAATATGGAAATGGGCAGTTCATAATCCCATTCATCTGTTAGCACAATACATTCCAGGGATAGACAATCAGCAGGCAGATCTCGTAAGCAGGAATCACCAACAAACTCATGAATGGGAGATTCACTCCCAAGTACTTCAAAAGTGGGGGACACCAGAAATAGACCTATTCGCAACAAGCGAAAACGCGAGATGCCGAATCTTCGCACCCAGAACCCCACGTCCTCCATCCAAGGGCAATGCTCTAAGGATCAGTTGGTCAGGGATATTTACTTACGCTTTTCCCCCTCTCCCACTCCTTCCCTTTCTGGTCAACAAACTACCTCAAACATCACTCACCATGATACTCATAGCCCCATCGTGGGCACGTCAGCATTGGTACACAACACTCCTAGATCTGTCTGTAGTACCTCATTCCAAACAGACCAAACTTGTTAACACAGAACAAAGGTCAAATAAGCTACCCAAACACCAATTCTCTCAATCTGGCGATTTGGCTCCTGAAGTCATAGAATTTGGTTACCTAAAGCTTCCATCACAATGTATGGAAGTAATTAAACAAGCACATAAACCTACTACTAGGCAATGTTACGCAAACAAGTGGAAGTGATTTGTCTACTGCTGTCAATCTAAAAACACTGAACCACTTAAGCATCTATACAAGATATTGTATGCTGTTTACTTTATTTGCAGGAATCAAATTTAGCTTTCTCATCCATCAAAATCCACCTTACTGCAATATCTGCTTATTTACAAACTATTCAACACACTTCTCTATTCAGAGTTCCTGTTATTAAAGCCTTCATGGAAGGATTAAAATGCATTATTCCACCCAGAACACCATCTGTTGCATCGTGGAATTTAAATATCGTAATTGCCAGACTCATGGGCCCACCTTTTGAACCCATGCATTCTTGTCAAATTAAATTTTTAACTTGGAAAGTTGCCTTCCTTGTAGCTATTACTTCTTTACGAAGAGTTAGTGAAATACAGGCGTTCACTCTTGAGGAACCTTTCTTCTAAGTACACAAACATAAAGTTGTACTTAGGACAAAATCCCAAATTTCTACCAAAAGTAGTATCTCCTCTTCACATCAGCCAAACAGTGGAATTGCCAGTCTTCTTTCCACAGCCAGACTCTGTGGCAGAAAGAGCTCTTCATACTTTAGATCTCAAAAGAGCTCTTATGTACTACATAGACAGAACTAAACATTTTAGGAAAACAAAACAACTTTTCATTGCCTTTCAACAACCACATAACGGTCATCCTATATCTAAACAAGGCTAAGTAAGATGGATTGTTAGATGCATATAAACATGCTACATCAAAGCAAAGAGACAACTTTTAATCAGTCCTAGAGCACATTCTACAAGAATGAAAGGCATTTTTAGGAATCATACCAATGGCTGATATATGTAAAGCAGCCACATGGTCAACTCCTCATACATTTACTAAACACTATTGTGTTGATGTTTTCTCACAGCAACAGGCTACTGTAGGCCAGGCTGTCTTAAGAACACTATTTCAAACAACTTCATCTCCTACAGGCTAGCCACCGCTATTTTTGGGAGGACTAACTGCTTTGTAGTCTATGCATATCATGTGTCTCTGCAGCTACACATGCCATTGAACGGAAAATGTCACTTACCCAGTGTACATCTGTTCGTGACATGTAGTGCTGCAGATTCACATGCACCCTCACTCCTCCCTGGAAGCCTGTAGTCGTTTAAGTTTAACATTGGTACATATGTATATACATTTACATTTGCATGGACATCTCCTTGTATTCTTATACTCTATCACGCCTTCCTTCACCCTTTGCTGGAAAACAATCTAACAGTGGAGTCGATGCCCATGCACACTGTAACCAAGAGGAAGAGTCACTTGATCCTGTGACTCTGAAAAGACTTCTTCGAAGAAAAACAACTTGTACCACTCCGACCCCGACACTAGATGTCAGAAGAGCTATGCATAGCATGTGAATCTTCAGCACTACATGCCACGAACAGATGCACACTGGGTAAGTGACATTTTCCATATGTGTATGTATGTGTATGTGTATGTGTGTATATAATCATTGGTACCTTATAAGTATTTGTTTGTTTCACTCCTTTGTCAGTGGAGATGTTTTTATTATATCTGCAAAAACATATAATACACTGTTCCAAATATGTAAAAGGAGACTAAGGGCTACCGTAGAGGGGGTCCTAAATTTTAGGAGCAAGACACCTCACACATCCCGAGGGATGTCATGCTTCATCATCGGAGCAGCTCCTCGTCAGACTGGCGCTGCAATGTCTGACGGGCTCCACCCCGAGAAGGGGGGGCTCTTTGCCGGAGATCTTTTGTGGTGATGAAGCCGTAACCCCAAATGTGGGAGAAAGAATAGAAGGAGATCAAAAAGTGATGATTAAAATTGGCTCTCTAAATCAGCACCGGGTAACTTCTTTATTAACCCAAATGCAAAGAAAAAGGGGCCAAGGTTAAAAAGGTCACAAGAGTAAGACTGAAATAATGTTCAGTCACCCTGTATCAAAGTGGTCAAGGAAAGGGTGGAGAGACCATCCCTAACGTGGGTCAACATGTTTCGCATCCTGGTGGTCCATACGGATCCAGTGATGCTTTATCAGGACCAGTAAACACCTATGAGTGTCTCCTAAATATATAAAGAAAAAGGTCTGGAAAAATAATTAGAGATTATCAAAAAGGTATCCAGACACTTACATAAAAAAGAAAAAATGTCTTAGCCGTCGCCCTAAAAAGTAAAGGTACACGGGTTAATCAACAGAAAAAGACATTGAATAATGTCAAGAGAGGGAAAAAAGTGATGGTGGCAACCGTGCTATAAAGTTGGATATGATTCCCAATCATATATACCTTACTCTGCACTTTTTAACACCATCACTGTATAGCACGGTTGCCACCATCACTTTTTTCCCCTCTCTTGATATTATTCAATGTCTTTTTCTGTTGATTAACCCGTGTACCTTTACTTTTTAGGGCGACGGCTAAGAAATTTTTTCTTTTTTATGTAAGTGACTGGATACCTTTTTGATAATCTCTAATTATTTTTCCAGACCTTTTTCTTTATATATTTAGGAGACACTCATAGGTGTTTACTGGTCCTGATGAAGCATCACTGGATCCGTATGGATCACCAGGATGCGAAACAATTTGACCCACGTTAGGGATGGTCTCTCCACCCTTTCCTTGACCACTTTGATACAGGGTGACTGAACATTATTTCAGTCTTACTCTTGTGACCTTTTTAACCTTGGCCCCTTTTTCTTTGCATTTGGGTTAATAAAGAAGTTACCCGGTGCTGATTTAGAGAGCCAATTTTAATCATCACTTTTTGATCTCCTTCTATTCTTTCTCCCACATTTGGGGTTACGGCTTCATCACCACAAAAGATCTCCGGCAAAGAGCCCCCCCTTCTCGGGGTGGAGCCCGTCAGACATTGCAGCGCCAGTCTGACGAGGAGCTGCTCCGATGATGAAGCATGACATCCCTCGGGATGTGTGAGGTGTCTTGCTCCTAAAATTTAGGACCCCCTCTACGGTAGCCCTTAGTCTCCTTTTACATATTTGGAACAGTGTATTATATGTTTTTGACGTATTCCTTGGGACGATATACACTGGACCACAATACCTCCCCATCCCTCCTATTTTTTTGATTTATTATATCTGCTACTTTTCCTGGGAGGAAAAGTAAATTTATATGCCAAATGATTATTATTGTTGTCCTCAACTTCTTTTTAACGAGGGCAATTGTATGTTTTTTCTGCATGAGATAAAATATTTTAGATGTCTTTTATAATGAAGGTTTGGTTGGTATACACTTTACATGGTAAGAGGTTCTGCTCAGTGGCATATTGTGTTGCTGTGTGTTCCAACAGGGTAGAACATGCCGTGTCAGTCTACATATCAGAACAAATAGACTTATCTTCACTACCTGGTTTGATAATTCTGCCCTACCGTGACATGTAGTGCTTCTTAGCCATGTTTTCTTTGTCTTTACGATATTACTGTGGTCCTTTCCACATTATTGACGGGTTTTCGTGCATGTGTCCACATCTTGTTTAGGGAGCAGATAGCTTTGTTAGTTCGCCTCTAACACCACTGCGTCATATTAACATGGATTTTCTGCGTCCTTATCAGTGGTTCCCTCCAGGAGTCTTCTGTTGTGACTTACGGTAAGGCTCACCTACATTCTTATGAATGCCAGTCTTTTTGCATTACCCTAGACCGGTTTTGTTGTATGAATATTTTTTTTATTGGTATCAATTATAGGTGATGCTGTATCCATGTTCTTAATGTGTTTGTAACTTACTACTGTGGTCTTTTACACAGTTCTTTTACTAATAAGGATGTTCTTTCTCATAGGTATTATTACGAGTGCATAGTCTATTTCTTCTGTACTAGACCCGTTTTCTTCTGGATTGAAGATCTTCAATGTTGTTAGGTCGCTTCTGACAAACAACTGCCATACTAACATGGAGGAGCATTTTTCCATGCTGTCATGGTTTATGGATTTATTTACCTGTGGTTACTTCCACAGGTTTTCATGATGTGGAGTATATTTTTACTCTCCTTAATTCTTATCATTGTGTGGTTTTTCTTCTGTTCTAGACCAGTTTTGTGATACTTAGACTTTTTTTAGGGTCTCAGTTTGCAGTCCCTCTTCCGGGATACTATGCTTTGGTATCGGATTCTAAAGTAAGGAATCTGCAGCCAGATGTCTCTATCATATGAACATGTTGCTTACCTTTGGTAACTCCTTATCTGGTAGAGACAGGATCTAGCAGCAGATTCCTTAACAACCCTCCCTTCCCACTCTGAACTGAGTTACTCCTTTGTCTCAGAAGATTTCATTATAGAAATCGACTCCTAAAATTAAGAATTTGGCAATTATTCGACAAAAGAATGCCTTTTGTTAAAAGGACACTGTTTCGATCTACAGTTTCTATTGTAACGCCACGTTTTGAGCATGGAAAAGAGTCACAGAAGAAACTGACCTCTGCAAAGGGAGTTATCTGGACTCCGCTGATGTGTCCTGGTGGATTACGTTGTTACGGAGTTGTGCGATGCCCTCTACTGACTCGCAAATGTACTATTGAAAGTTTCTGTATCAAGGCTCGCTCCTGGGGAAGATTCTAAAGTAAGTAATCTGCGGCTAGATCCTGTCTCTAGCAGATAGGACATTACCGAAGGTGAGTAACTTCTTCTTTCCTGCAATAAAAACTAGGCCAATGGCTGGGAGTCTAGTGGTGAAGGTCTTTTTTGTGTCTTTGCACTTAGAACTGCTCTGGCACTGCACTACACTGTACAGAAGGAGATACGAGCAGCTTGCTGCCTTAAGAATTGCTCTGGAATACGCCTCTCACATGTTCATTGCATGTCTGTCTTCTTTTCTTGTTTATTTTGTTTTTCCTTTTATAAAAGAGAGAAATAAAGAGCATTTGCCCTGTCTATTTACTATTCAGATTTCTAATTCTCATATGATTTTATTTATAAAAACTGTCTTTGAGATAGAGAGTTGATTTATTATTTTAGAAATACTTCTCTATGAAAAAATAGTTTGGGCTCCTGCATAAAAGTAGTAAAATGTAATTGTAATGTATTACATGAAGAAACCTATAATGAAAAACTGGAATTGCTAGTAAATGTCTCTAAGGAGCTTCTGGCTGTTTCCTGCTTTCAACATATGTTTTAGTGAGCTTCTTTTTGATTCCAGCACTTGATTTGTTGGATAAAATGTTGACTTTCAACCCTCACAAGAGAATTGAGGTCGAGGAAGCTTTGGCACATCCTTATTTGGAACAGTATTATGACCCGAGTGATGAGGTAAATATTTTTATTTCCTGTTCTGGTATTTACTAGCATGTTATAATCTGTTCAGATGAAAGGAATCCTGAATGTTAAAATGCTTTCTAGTTGATGAATTGTTTTTACAGGAGAGTTGTAATCTTTAATAGTTTCTTTTAGATTGAATTGATTCATGGCCGCTTCATGTGATTCAGTACCCCATTCTCTTTAAAATCCATTGATATATTTGGGC
Organism: Pleurodeles waltl; assembly: GCF_031143425.1. NCBI lineage: Eukaryota > Metazoa > Chordata > Amphibia > Caudata > Salamandridae > Pleurodeles > Pleurodeles waltl. Next base: position 975,630,099 of record NC_090450.1, read on the forward strand.
TGAAATATCCACTCTTAGTTACCCTGCCTTCACTGTGGTGATCTTCGAAGTATTTTCATTGATAGTCATAATCGTCAAATACTTCTTCCTTTGCTCGGAATCCCAGAGCACTTTTTGAATTATATATATGGTTGTCATTAGGTAGTTATTGTTAGGACCTAATTTCTATATAAAGTGTTCTTTATTTTGCTAATAACTTTGGTGCCGTTTCATGAATTTTCGCAAACTTTTCCAAAAGAAAATGGTGCTGACTTCAGCTGTTGTCTGGAAGGTTTTGGGGTGATCCGTCAAGCTAGGGGTGGAGAAAAAGGCAGGGGTTCCCAAAACAAGTTTTTCCCATTTATTTTTCTATAGGGGTTTTGAACAGCGATTGAGCCCGAACTGCTGGACGGAATACACAAAATTTGGCAGAAAGGTAGCTCTTGGTCCCGAAAGAGGCCTTTTTGTTATTTGGTATAAATCCGTTCAGTAGTTTTTGAGAAATCCGAATTTGTATGTACAGGGACGAGAAGGCTTTGTGAATCCTCCTGATCTCGTGCTGAAATCTGATTGCCAGCACTACAACAAGGATGTGTTGGTAGCCATGTTGGGACTCTGCTTCAGCTGTTTAAAAAAATAAAATAAAAAAAAGGGCCAAGGTAGGTACACCTTGACCCCTTAGCTCTGTTGCTGGTGTCCCCCCCATAGTGGGAGGGGGGGGATCGGGGGTCTGCTGGGCCCAGCCTCAACACTTCACTGGGGATCTTCCACCTTGCTGGGGCTACATACAAACATTATACAGCCCTGGGGACCACCCTCCCCCAAAGTCCTGCTCCTGCTATGTCCCAGGTTGTCCACCCCAGGACATAGCTGTTTGCTTTTGCTTATGGGAAGCTGGCAGCTTCCACCAAGCTAAAGCAAAGTAAGTCTGCTTCCTGACAAATATGCATGCAGGGAAACGGGTGAAAACGTTGCTCTCACAAGCAGGAGGCTGCTATTTAGAGCAGCTACCTGCTTCTGGGAGCAATGCCTGCTCCTGCAGGACTTGGGGAGCTGCCTAGGACCACGGGCCTTGGGGCTCCCACGTGGTGTGCTCTCGCTCTCTCTCTCTTTCTCTCTCTCTCTCTCTCTCTCTCTCTCTCTCTCTGCCTTTCTCCCTCTCTCTCTGCCTTTCTCCCTCTCTATTTTTCTCTCTCCTTCTCTATTACTCTCCCTCCCTCCCTCTCTCTCTCTCCCTCGCTCTCGCTCTCTCTCTCTCTCTCTCTCTCTCTCTCTCTCTCTCTCTCTCTCTCTCTCTCTCTCTCTCTCTCTCTCTCTGAGAGAGATAGTCATGGCAACGGTCTCTCCTTGCAATTACTTCACCGCACAAGGGGTTACCTGTGGCATAATGGTTAAGGTCATAGACCATCACACTGAAAGTTAAGAGATCTAGTCTAGGTGTGTCTGTGGTCATTCCTCTACTTTAATTCGTTTTAAACTTCAAAAGTTTAAGGTTCATAATGAAAGGTGAGCTCACTCTTTTATAAGTGACATATATTTTTCTTTTCAATGTTTCCAGAAATATCTCATTCTAAGTATATAATTCTCCCAAGCCTAAAAAACTCTCTACCTCGCTCCCTCTTACTCTTTCTCAATTTCTCTTTCACCCCTCACGCACCCACTCACAGTCCCTCACGCACCCACTCACAGTCCCTCACGCACCCACTCACAGTCCCTCACGCACCCACTCACAGTCCCTCACGCACCCACTCACACCCACAGACCCACTCACAAACCCACACAGAAACTGACACCCCCATTAAGACACTAATACTCCCACTCTCACACCCAGACAAATACTCTCACAGCCACTCACCCTCAGATGCATCCTTTCACTCCTATTCTCACACCCAGAGAGACAGGCCGGGCCAACTCCCGCTGTTTACAGTCAAAGGGCAGTGTGCAGCATGAGGGTGGGTGGTTAGCGGGGTTGGCTGCAGGGTCTGGCAATAGTCTCCACAGAAAGAGGAACCTTTTAATCCCTTGAGAATGCAGGCGTATGGAGAATGGGCTTCATTTGCTTTAATTTAGTACCATCTCTGTGGGCTCCCCCACATGGAGTTTGAAGGAGAGGTCCCACGATGACTAATACCACTCCTGTTCTACTTAGAGGCCTAGGACAGAAAGGATGTGAATGGCAGCTACCTGCGTGCTGTTGTGGTACCACTTATCAAAACAATCCAGACAGTCGATGTTGATGGGAACTTTATTGAATTTTATTGTATTGTGGGTTATTTATAAAGCACATTCCGGCCGGAGCATCGAAGTGCTAAAGACTGACAGGACGTCAAAGCGGGTCCTAAAAAGAATAAAGAGAGGGGCCAATAACTAGTTGTATCAAAAAGGAAAGTGGAAAGAGGGGCCGCGAAGGAGGAAAGGGGCCTGCCCTAATCTGAAAATACCCAAGTTTTAAACGGCTTCCTGAAACGGAAGTATGTGTCCTCCATCTTGATGGAAAGTGGAAGAGAATTCCAGAGTCTTGCTGCTGTAACTGAGAAGGCTTTGTCCCCCCATCTAGCCGTGCGGCAGCGAGGGATATATATGAGGTCCAATGCAGACGATCTAAGCTGACGTCCTGGCCGGTACGGCCGTAGGGCCGAGCTTAGATAATTGCAGCCTTCCTGTAAGTGAGGTAGAGTGTTTTAAATGTAACCTGTTTTTCCACTGTAGCCAATGCAACTGTCTTAGGCTACTGCTAGCCAATGAAAAACTCAGAAGATCCAGAACTAAGCGGGCTGCAGTCAGTTAAGAGACCTTCTTGATATTAAGCCTCAGCGCATTGCAATAATCCAGTTTAGAAATCATTAGTGCTAAAGTCACCAGAATTTTGAGTTCTTTTTGAAGAAAGGGAAACATTTTCTTTCACATTTTTAGGCACCAGTAGCAGCATTTAACCGTACTGTTAATTCCATGTTCGAAGGAGAGAGTTCTGTCAAATAACACTCTAAGGTTTCTTACCAAGGAACTTGGAACTGGGCATTCATTGCAAGACTTTGGCCACCATCGAGAGCCCCATATATTGGTGTCCAGGCCGAAGAGGAGAATTTCCGTCTTCTCTCTGTTCAATTTCAGCCAATTATTACTCATCCCATTGTTAATTTCACTCATGCATGTGTGAAATCTATCTGCCACCTCATTCCAGTTCTGATTGACCAGTATAATCAACTGGGTGTCATTGGCATAAGATACCACTTGAAATCCAAATGAACGGACAAGTCTGGCTAATGGGGTCACATATAAATTAAACAGGGTGGGGCTGAGTGACGATCCCTGAGGAACCCCACAGGAAAGCTGAAACAGAAGAGCCTTGTAATCTCCGCAGCTGACCGTGATCGATTTGTCCAACAGGAAAGACTTTAATATATCAAGGGCCTGATCTCTGATACCTGCTTGATAAAGACGTTGTAACTGCAAATGTGGAGATATAGTATCAAATGCCGCAGAGGTCCAAAAGTACAAGAATAGCACCTTTCCCATGATCAACTTTCTTCCGGATGATGTCCGCAGAGGAGACCAAAGCGGATTCCGTGCTGTGATCTTTGCGGAGCCCATGTTGTAATGGGTCCAGGCCTTCACTAATCTGAAGGAAACTAGCCAATTCGATGTTAAGATATTTCTCCAGTATTTTAGCTGTGGCGGGGAGTAGAGAGATGGGAACGTAGATTTTTTTTAATCATTGGGTTCCCCGCCCTGTTTCGTAGTGAGAGGAATCACAATGGATTCCTTCCAGGCAGGAGGAAAGCGCCCTTCCGTCAGAATTTCATGATAGACTGGTTCAAGGGTGGTTGAAATCAAATCATGCACTAATTTTAGAATCTTGGGAGGACACAGGTCCAAAGGCGACCCTGATTTCACTCCCCTCAATAGTTCTTTCATTTTAAATGCCTGTAAAGGTGAAAAACAGGTAAGCTTTGGTGCAGAATCTCGGACCAAAGCTGCTCCTTGGTCTTCCCCTCTCAACTCAATGGGGGGCTGCTTGAATGTAGCATGAAGCTGAATAATTTTATTCTTAAAGAAATCAGAGACCCTTTGACAGAAATCCAGAGAGTTCTCCAACACTGGGGAGGAGGGGGGAGAAGGTAGGGTGCAAACCACCTTAAAGAGTTCTCTAGGCCTATTGTCTGCTTCTTTAATTTTATGGCTAAAGAAATCTGGTTTAGCTTTTTTGATTGCTGATTTATAGTTCTCAAGCTGAGCCCTAAGCTTGGCTCTCTCCTCAGGTTTCTGGTGGAACCCCCATCTTCTTTCCTGGCGTCTGTATAATCTCTAGGTTTTTTAGTTCCTCCGCATTCCATGGGGAGGATATGGTGAAGTGGAGAAGTGTGGCACAATGGTTAGAGTGGCAGACCCTGATGCAGAGATCTGGCCTGGGACCAGGGTTCAATACCGGCCTCGGAGGGGCTTGGGCTCAATTCCCTTGGACCAGATAATTCTCACCTTTGTGCCTAATCTAATTAATGGGTCCCACTCTGTAATTCTGGGCAATAGTTTGCTTAATCTCCACAACGGCCCTGACAGCGCTTGGATGCCTGGCTTCACCCTGGGGTTGCCCAGCAGTGGGTGCCTCACAGGGAAAAGCCAGGAGGGGTTCCACAGCGGTATGCGTACAGGGCCTTGAGACCCTAACGGGTGAGTAGTGCTCTATACAAGTGCAACGTTTATGTTTACATTTTTTTCTCTGGCTTGGAGCCCAATTTAACTAGGGGGGGCGGGGCAACCTATCGATGGCCCCTCTAAGTCCCTGTTCAAAACCCTCCCACTCTGAGGTAATGGTTTCTCTTACCTGATCCCAGCCAGCCTTGAGGATACTAGCCAAGCTCTGCTCCTCAATCTTGTGCCATTGTCTAGAAAATTGAAGGGTTGGAGACACCTTAGGTGGGAGGCCAATATGCATGCACACTTTATGGTTAACAAATGGTGATCTGTCCAATCCAGGGGAGAATTGTCTAGTCTGCAAAAATTGTCATGACTAATAAAAATAGCATCTAGCGTATGTCCTCCATAATGTGTAAGAGATGTGCTTGTACCGTCCTGTTGGACCTGGCTTTTTGACAGGGTCATCCCCAAACTTTTTGCCTCCTTCCTCCTATTTTTTCTGACCTGTTGTGGTTGGCTTTTGACCTCTGGGCACTTTACCACTGCTAACCAGTGCTAAAGTGCATATGCTCTCTGTGTAAATTGTACTATTGATTGGTTTATCCATGATTGGCTATTTAATTTACTTATAAGTCCCTAGTAGAGTGCACTATATGTGCCTAGGGCCTGTAGATTAAATGCTACTAGTGGGCCTGCAGCACTGGTTGTGCCACCCACTTCAGTAGCCCCTTAACCTTGTCTCAGGCCTGCCATTGCAAGGCCTGTGTGTGCAGTTTCACTGCCACTTCGACTTGGCATTTAAAAGTACTTGCCAAGCCTAGAACTCCCCTTTTTCTACATATAATGTGCGCCCTAGGTAACCCCTAGAGCAGGGTGCTGTGTGGGTAAAAGGCAGGACATGTACCTGTGTAGTTATATGTCCTGGTAGTGTAAAACTCCTAAATTCGTTTTTACACTACTGTGAGGCCTGCTCCCTTCATAGGCTAACATTGGGGCTGCCCTCATACATTGTTGAAGTGGCAGCTGCTGATCTGAAAGGAGCAGGAAGGTCATATTTAGTATGGCCAGAATGGTAATACAAAATACTGCTGACTGGTGAAGTCGGATTTAATATTACTATTCTAGAAATGCCACTTTTAGAAAGTGAGCATTTCTTTGCACTTAAATCCTTCTGTGCCTTACAATCCACGTCTGGCTGGGCTTGGTTGACAGCTCCTTGTGCATTCACTCAGACACACCCCAAACACAGGGTACTCAGCCTCACTTGCATACATCTGCATTTTGAATGGGTCTTCCTGGGCTGGGAGGGTGGAGGGCCTGCCCTCACACAAAGGACTGCCACACCCCGTACTGGGACCCTGGCAGACAGGATTGAACTGAAAGGGGGCCTGGTGCGTTTCTTAGACACTCTTTGAAGTCACCCCCACTTCAAAGGCACAACTTAGTATAAAACAGGGCCTCTGCCCTACCTCATCAGACACTTGCTGGAGAAGAAACCTGAACCAGAAACTACATCCTGCCAAGAAAAACTGCCTGGCTGCTCAAAGGACTCACCTGTCTGCTTTCTACAAAGGACTGCTGCCTTGCTGTTGGCCTGCTGCCTTGCTGTTGGCCTGCTGCCTTTCTGAACTCTTGTCTGGCTGTGAAAGTGCTCTCCAAGGGCTTGGATAGAGCTTGGCTCCTGTTCCCTGAAGTCTCAGGACCAAAAAGACTTCTCTCTTTCACTTGGATGCTTCGTGCGGTGAAATTTTCGACGCACAGCTTGTTCCGCGGCGAGAAAAACGCCACACACCGACGCTGATCGACGCGATGCCTTCGGGACGACCGGAACTTCGACGCACTGCCTCGCAAGGACAACGCCGCCCGACTTCCAGAGGAGAAATCGACGTGACGCCTGCCGTGAGATCGAAACTTCGACTCACAGCCCCGCGGAACGACGCGCAGCTGGAAAACAAGCAGGAGAATCCACGCACAGACCCGGGACATCTGGTAATCCCCGCGACCCATAGGAGACGTTCTGCGTGCCGGAAAACGACGCACGTCTTCCCCGAGTGAAAAATAACGACGCAAGTCAGTGTGTGAAGAGGCGCAACCGACGCACACATCATTTTTCCTCCCGTAGAACGACGCACGTCTCCCCGCGTGAAAAATAACGATGCAAGTCCGTGTGTGAAGGGGCGTAACCGACGCACACACCATTTTTCCACGCATCTCCTCTTCTGCGGCCCTCTGCAGAGATTTTCCACTCCAAACCAGGTACTTTGTGCTTGAAATAGACTGTTTACTTTTTAAAGACTTAAGACACTTTATATCACTTTTTAGTGATATCTTTACAAATTCATATTGCATCTTTGATCGTTTTGACCTGCAAATACCCAGATAAATATTATATATTTTTCTAAACACTGTGTGGTGTATTTTTGTGGTGTTATATTATGGTATTTTATGATTTATTGCACAAATGCTTTACACATTGCCTTCTAAGTTAAGCCTGACTGCTCGTGCCAAGCTACCAGAGGGTGGGCACAGGCTGATTTTGGATTGTGTGTGACTTACCCTGACTCTAGAGTGAGGGTTCTTGCTTGGACAGATGGCAACCTGACTGCCAACCAAAAAACCCATTTCTAACACGTCCCAATCCAGGCTCGCCATCAGATCTATAAACTCCGCTATTGCTAAGTCCTTTGTGTCCTCAAGATGAATATTAAAATCACCCAATATTAGTGCCTTAGGGGCCATGGCAATAGGTTAAATCAGGGCCTACCAAGAAGATAAAAAGGCGTTTTTCGGGCCTGGAGGGCGATACATTAACAAGCCCTCAAAAAGTAAGGAATATTGTTGTCTTAACTCAAAATAGCCCTCTTCACAGAGGGCCAGGCTGACCTTGATGGGAAAGCTAGGCCTTTACCTTCAATGTCGCTCAGCATGTGAGAGAATACACACCAACAAAGGATGTATCTCGGAGATAGATCTTTGGGAGTCATCTTCATTGCTTTAAGATTTGGTTAAGTGTATTTTATTTAATCACCAAAGCTACTTCTAGTTTTAAAGCCCCTGTGGTGCTGATGATTATTGCTCATCCTCTTAAAACAGCAGTCAAGTGAGGATAGTTTGTCAGTGATGGTCAGTCACCCCAAGGAGAAAGTTCCAGAAATTATGTGTTCAGAAAACATGATACCATGTGACAGCATTTTCTGCAGAGAATTCTAACACATTGTGCTTGTAGTCCTAGGACTAACATGTTCTTCTACTCAAGTATTAGGAGCAATTCGCCAGTGCCATAGACTATCTATCATCCAGAGCATCATCCATTCGTGACGACAGCATGTTCCACAGTGCCTTGGCAAAAGCTTAAGTAGAGTTGAATGTCATGATACCTCTCCCTCCATTGAAAATCAGTGACTTCCTTCATCGTACCTCTTCAAAGCCATTATTTACATTAGTAGCAGGCCTTTTTAGCCGACTGGCGTTTTTAAGTGCATCTTCATTGACAGTCATTAATGTAGAATATTCCCACCTGCACACAATGAGCCTGGAATTCTACAAATCCATACAGAGAATGTACAAGTGGTAGATGGGATATCTGGCATTATTTTCTAAATGTTGTACCATTGTCTAAAGTCTCTGCAGCCTGATTTTTGTTTTCCACATGCTGATTGTAACAGATAAGATTACATTTCAGAACTATTTGCTGATACCCTTAAGTAGAGGAACCCTAAAGTCAAAACAGTTTAGTTGAACAAGAGGGGAAGGTAGCCTAATAAGCATAATAAAAGAAGTTGGAAACGTACAACCTCTTTATAGAGCCAGCAGCTTCCATCTTCCAGCATGTCTTGTACTTTCAAGCCTCATAGTATGAGTGAATAAACTTCCCATTGTTGAAAATTAAAGACCGAGTAGGCTTGGAAAGGTTCATGACTTCAGTGAAGACTGCTATGATGTAGAACTAGAATTGCAAGTAAATAACTTTCCCTTCTGCATCGTAGCATCTTCATGGATAGTCATTGAACATAGACTATAAAGGCAAGCCCAACAAAGCAGCCCATATGCTCAAACAGTAGAAGGAGAAACTTAACCAAACATATTCTTGAGGGCAACTTAACCAACTTGACTGATTTGGCTGTCCCTCCATTCTTCTTAGTCGTAGAGGCCTCACACAGTTTGACAGTTGGATATCGCCTGCCAGGTCCCAGATATCAGCAGTGTCTAAGGAGCCCATATTGTGGTCCCAGGAACACCCACTGCAGGCACCATCATTCCACTGAAGCTCTCATACCCCTTAGCCCTCTAAGCAGGCACAGCACCACACTTACTCCACAGTGGATCATAGGGGGTTGCTGCTATATGGGTGGTCCCCAAGGGCCAGGCTTGCCCTATATTGCTTCAGGCCGCAGGAAGCCTCCAAATGCAGGAGTGGCATGTAGTTAACCCTTGTCTCCACCAATGCAGCCCCTCCAGCATTGAGGTTCTACCTGTCCATCGCATCATTGACGGGCCTTCCATCCGGCCTCTCGGCTTGCTGCCATTGTGGGTGTAGTGAGCTCTGCGGCTCACCTCCCACTTGGACATGATCTGCTTAGTCCGCTGGCTTGATACCTGCTCTGGAGTGTCCCTCCAGGTCTCCACAGCAACTCTTGTTCACAAGACAGTTGGATGGGACCAGAGGGTGCGATGGTGAGTCGGCTAGGCCCTTACCTGGAAGGAAACTCTGGATTTAGGAGTTTGACGCCATCTTGGCCTTGGCTTTACCCTGGAGGATGTTTTAAGATGATAATCTGTACCAGGGCTGCTGTTTTTCAGATTCACTCCTTGGGCATGAAGGATGGATGGCGTTACTGCCATCTGTTTTGGTTGTGAGTTACATATTATTTGGCTCTCCATAAACAGCATTCAGGACTTCTATAACATAGGTTTCTCAAGTTTTTTTTCTTCCTATATTTCTGTTCAAGTATATCCTCATTTCATTTCACAATCCTTTAGCTTTCTATATCGTTGCATAATCTGGACATTTGGCTCCAGATCTAAGGAGGTTTACTTTGAACAGAGATTTCGCGCAAGATCAAGAGTAGTAGAAAAATATTAGCAACATTATCCAGGGGAATCTGGTCTCTGCTCCTCTCAGCATAGTGTGAGATTCTTAAGTCAGTGGTAAAAGGGAGTACTTTTAGTTACACTATCACTCACAAGAAACAGGCTGAGAATGAATTACAACAGCTTAGAAGTGCTTACCTAGCCACTGCAATAGAACATGCATTGTAATCATATGGGGAATCAGAACAAAATGGTTAGGACGAATTTAGGATGACTGTTAGCCTAGTACATAAAGAAACGGGCAGGGCAAAATGTAATTGAATTTGTTTTCAATAAAAATGGTGTAGAAGTAAAACGCAAGGATTGAATAGATAAAGCATGTCATGCACTCTACTAAGCTGTAGACTGATTGCTTAGCCACTTCAGTCAGAGCAGATATATGATTATTTAATTGAGATCAATCATTAAGCCCAAAGAGGTTCCTTCAAGTGATGGAATCTTCATTTATTGTAGAGGAGCTGTAGAAAGTTTTATTTCAACCCCCATTAGTGAATGCTGCAGGTCCCACCTCCATTCCATCAGAATTTTATAAAGTCTTTTCTGTCATACTTGCCTTTTCTGTTTTTCAAATTAATAAACTCATCGAGTCAGGTTTGGGGTTACCACATTCATGGAGGGAAAAAATCATACAAAAATGTTATGCAGAAAGAAGAGTGCAGTTCCGGTCTGTCCACCTCTTATACATTGTGATTGTAAAATCTTTAAAAATGACTTGCTAATAGACTTCCACTGTGATAACAGCAAGGGCTTATCTCTGGATACCACCTTGTCTATAAATCTTACCGCCTCACTCTTTAGGTCGAGGGCGCAAAGCGCTCTGGCCTGTTGTATATGTGGGCTTTTATCAACGCCCATCACTATCACTTGTTCATGGGCTTGCCTTTCAAAAATCCTTTGTTATCATTGGTAAATGCTTTACGTTTGTCCCTCCTTGGGGCAGTTTTGTTACTGCCTTGGCCATCGACCCTGTTACATGGATAATTGCAAGTTTGCCGATACGTTTGACTGCAAGCTAACTTTTTTCCTTTTGTCTCTCCTTCTCGCTCATATCGGCCGTGGTGCTTTGAATCAGCTCGCTTATGTCAACTGTTTTACTTTGTATTTTCAATTTAGGTGGCAAGAAAAGTCCATTTAGGAGTTTACAGTGCTTATAGCTCTAACTCGAGCAAACACGAGACCCATTGCATTGCAAATGCTTGTTGATATTGGCTCTGGCACACCTACAGATGTCCTTTATTTGATGTTTAGAAGGCACTTGATAGAATCTGATGGCCTCAATTGTGGGTTACCCTGCAGAAGTTTACTTTTGGCCCTCTTTTGTTTTTATCAATAGGCCAAACCCTTTTTCTTGGGGTTCTCAGCCCAATTTATCTGTAAGGAAACAATCACAATTAGATTTTCTACATACCGAGCACCAGGTAGGGCTGCCTACTCTTGCTATTATTGTTAACCTTGTATTTTGATGTTTAGATACACTACGTTAATAAATTTCCCTTGTGTTTGAGTGGGACAAAGCCCAAACGTTTATGGCTATATGGAGCTGTTATCTGAGTCATGGAGAAGACACAGACTTGTTTTTAATCAACAGATGGATAAGATGGATAGCAACTATGTTTTTGTAGCAACATACCTTGGACTTAAAATGTCTATTTGTGGTGAGATGTTTACACTTAATTATGGTTTGCTTCTGTCTTCTAATACTTCTCAGTTTTAAAAATGGAATGGTCTCCAACCAGGTCTCATGGTATGAAGCAATGTTATAAAAAAGGTCAGTCTTCCCCGGTTTTTGTTTCATATGCTTCTATTATTAGCATCCTCAGGGTTTTTCCACAGCTGAGTCAGGACGGAATTAGTCCATTTGGCAGTATAAAAGAAATCAGCGGAGCATTTCATTACTACAATTTCACTAGAAAGAGGGGATTGCCTCTTATAAAGCAGTTTTTCCCCAGTTTAACGTAGCACAAACAACACAAAGATATTGAAGCCTTTACATGAACACCAGTTACATTACAAAAGGTCACATTATTTTTTTATTTTTTTAGCCACAGGGATATTAAGTGATTTGCCTAGAATCCCAGGATGTTGAGCCAACTCGGAGACTTGGTTCCCCAGTTCCAAAGACAGCAGCTCTGGCCATAATGCCACATCCTCTCGTCTGTACTGTGATTGGTTCTCACTTAGTTTTGTGGACCCCTCTACTTTAAACCTACTAGAATTGAGACTTGAGCAGTTTATCAACATAGTTGGCAATATCTATTGCACAAATTTGAAATCAAACTGATGATGATTGTGTTCACCTCCTTCTCAATTTTGCACATGATGCGTTTGCTCTTTTTTGGAGTCAGACCTCTGGAATCTGCCAGAATCTTAGTAACATGTTTGAAAACATGACTGTAAGGAAATGCCTCCTTGGCATGGTTGCCCCCTGACTTTTTGCCTTTGCTGATGCTATGTTTACAATTGAAAGTGTGCTGAGGCCTGCTAACCAGGCCCCAGCACCAGTGTTCTTTCCCTAACCTGTACTTTTGTATCCACAATTGGCAGACCCTGGCATCCAGACAAGTCCCTTGTAACTGGTACTTCTAGTACCAAGGGCCCTGATGCCAAGGAAGGTCTCTAAGGGCTGCAGCATGTCTTATGCCACCCTGGAGACCTCTCACTCAGCACAGACACACTGCTTGCCAGCTTGTGTGTGCTAGTGAGGACAAAACGAGTAAGTCGACATGGCACTCCCCTCAGGGTGCCATGCCAGCCTCTCACTGCCTATGCAGTATAGGTAAGACACCCCTCTAGCAGGCCTTACAGCCCTAAGGCAGGGTGCACTATACCATAGGTGAGGGTACCAGTGCATGAGCATGGTACCCCTACAGTGTCTAAACAAAACCTTAGACATTGTAAGTGCAGGGTAGCCATAAGAGTATATGGTCTGGGAGTCTGTCAAACACGAACTCCACAGCACCATAATGGCTACACTGAAAACTGGGAAGTTTGGTATCAAACTTCTCAGCACAATAAATGCACACTGATGCCAGTGTACATTTTATTGCAAAATACACCACAGAGGGCACCTTAGAGGTGCCCCCTGAAACTTAACCGACTGTCTGTGTAGGCTGACTAGTTCCAGCAGCCTGCCACACCCGAGACATGTTGCTGGCCCCATGGGGAGAGTGCCTTTGTCACTCTGAGGCCAGTAACAAAGCCTGCACTGGGTGGAGATGCTAACACCTCCCCCAGGCAGGAGCTGTGACACCTGGCGGTGAGCCTCAAAGGCTCACCCCTTTGTCACAGCCCAGCAGGGCACTCCAGCTTAGTGGAGTTGCCCGCCCCCTCCGGCCACGGCCCCCACTTTTGGCGGCAAGGCTGGAGGGAACAAAGAAAGCAACAAGGAGGAGTCACTGGCCAGTCAGGACAGCCCCTAAGGTGTCCTGAGCTGAAGTGACTCTAACTTTTAGAAATCCTCCATCTTGCAGATGGAGGATTCCCCCAATAGGGTTAGGATTGTGACCCCCTCCCCTTGGGAGGAGGCACAAAGAGGGTGTACCCACCCTCAGGGCTAGTAGCCATTGGCTACTAACCCCCCAGACCTAAACACGCCCTTAAATTTAGTATTTAAGGGCTACCCTGAACCCTAGAAAATTAGATTCCTGCAACTACAAGAAGGACTGCCTAGCTGAAAACCCCTGCAGAGGAAGACCAGAAGACGACAACTGCCTTGGCTCCAGAAACTCACCGGCCTGTCTCCTGCCTTCCAAAGATCCTGCTCCAGCGACGCCTTCCAAAGGGACCAGCGACCTCGACATCCTCTGAGGACTGCCCCTGCTTCGAAAAGACAAGAAACTCCCGAGGACAGCGGACCTGCTCCAAGAAAAGCTGCAACTTTGTTTCCAGCAGCTTTAAAGAACCCTGCAAGCTCCCCGCAAGAAGCGTGAGACTTGCAACACTGCACCCGGCGACCCCGACTCGGCTGGTGGCGATCCAACACCTCAGGAGGGACCCCAGGACTACTCTAAGACTGTGAGTACAAAAACCTGTCCCCCCTGAGCCCCCACAGCGCCGCCTGCAGAGGGAATCCCGAGGCTTCCCCTGACCGCGACTCTTTGAATCCTAAGTCCCGACACCTGGGAGAGACCCTGCACCCGCAGCCCCCAGGACCTGAAGGACCGGACTTTCACTGGAGGAGTGACCCCCAGGAGTCCCTCTCCCTTGACCAAGTGGAGGTTTCCCCGAGGAACCCCCCCCTTGCCTGC